>NW_028155416.1:602500-1190334 GCF_963514095.1 Eutrigla gurnardus | reverse complement strand
AGGCCCAGCAGACCAACATGGAGGGACTAGCAGAGCAGACCAACATGGAGGGACTAGCAGAGCAGACCAACATGGAGGGACTAGCAGAGCAGACCAACATGGAGGGACTAGCAGAGCAGACCAACAGGGAGGGACTAGCAGAGCAGACCAACATGGAGGGACTAGCAGAGCAGACCAACATGGAGGGACTAGCAGAGCAGACCAACATGGAGGGGACTAGCAGAGCAGACCAACATGGAGGGACTAGCAGAGCAGACCAACATGGAGGGACTAGCAGAGCAGACCAACAGGGAGGGACAAGCAGAGCAGACCAACATGGAGGGACAAGCAGAGCAGACCAACATGGAGGGACAGGCCCAGCAGACCAACATGGAGGGACTAGCAGAGCAGACCAACATGGAGGGACTAGCAGAGCAGACCAACATGGAGGGACTAGCAGAGCAGACCAACATGGAGGGACTAGCAGAGCAGACCAACATGGAGGGCCAGGCACAGCAGACCAACATGGAGGGACTAGCAGAGCAGACCAACATGGAGGGACAAGCAGAGCAGACCAACATGGAGGGACTAGCAGAGCAGACCAACATGGAGGGCCAGGCACAGCAGACCAACATGGAGGGACTAGCAGAGCAGACCAACATGGAGGGACTAGCAGAGCAGACCAACATGGAGGGCCAGGCACAGCAGACCAACATGGAGGGACTAGCAGAGCAGACCAACATGGAGGGGACAAGCAGAGCAGACCAACATGGAGGGACAGGCCCAGCAGACCAACATGGAGGGACTAGCAGAGCAGACCAACATGGAGGGACTAGCAGAGCAGACCAACATGGAGGGACTAGCAGAGCAGACCAACATGGAGGGACTAGCAGAGCAGACCAACATGGAGGGCCAGGCACAGCAGACCAACATGGAGGGACTAGCAGAGCAGACCAACATGGAGGGACAAGCAGAGCAGACCAACATGGAGGGACAGGCCCAGCAGACCAACATGGAGGGACTAGCAGAGCAGACCAACATGGAGGGACTAGCAGAGCAGACCAACATGGAGGGACTAGCAGAGCAGACCAACATGGAGGGACTAGCAGAGCAGACCAACATGGAGGGCCAGGCACAGCAGACCAACATGGAGGGACTAGCAGAGCAGACCAACATGGAGGGACAAGCAGAGCAGACCAACATGGAGGGACTAGCAGAGCAGACCAACATGGAGGGACTAGCAGAGCAGACCAACATGGAGGGACTAGCAGAGCAGACCAACATGGAGGGACTAGCAGAGCAGACCAACATGGAGGGCCAGGCACAGCAGACCAACATGGAGGGACTAGCAGAGCAGACCAACATGGAGGGACAAGCAGAGCAGACCAACATGGAGGGACAGGCCAGAGCAGACCAACATGGAGGGACTAGCAGAGCAGACCAACATGGAGGGCCAGGCACAGCAGACCAACATGGAGGGACTAGCAGAGCAGACCAACATGGAGGGACTAGCAGAGCAGACCAACATGGAGGGACTAGCAGAGCAGACCAACATGGAGGGACTAGCAGAGCAGACCAACATGGAGGGACTAGCAGAGCAGACCAACATGGAGGGACTAGCAGAGCAGACCAACAGGGAGGGACAAGCAGAGCAGACCAACATGGAGGGACAAGCAGAGCAGACCAACATGGAGGGACAGGCCCAGCAGACCAACATGGAGGGACTAGCAGAGCAGACCAACATGGAGGGCCAGGCACAGCAGACCAACATGGAGGGACTAGCAGAGCAGACCAACATGGAGGGACAAGCAGAGCAGACCAACATGGAGGGACTAGCAGAGCAGACCAACATGGAGGGACTAGCAGAGCAGACCAACATGGAGGGCCAGGCACAGCAGACCAACATGGAGGGACTAGCAGAGCAGACCAACATGGAGGGACTAGCAGAGCAGACCAACATGGAGGGACTAGCAGAGCAGACCAACATGGAGGGACAAGCAGAGCAGACCAACATGGAGGGACAGGCACAGCAGACCAACATGGAGGGACTAGCAGAGCAGACCAACATGGAGGGACTAGCAGAGCAGACCAACATGGAGGGACTAGCAGAGCAGACCAACATGGAGGGACAAGCAGAGCAGACCAACATGGAGGGACAGGCCCAGCAGACCAACATGGAGGGACTAGCAGAGCAGACCAACATGGAGGGACTAGCAGAGCAGACCAACATGGAGGGACTAGCAGAGCAGACCAACATGGAGGGACTAGCAGAGCAGACCAACATGGAGGGACTAGCAGAGCAGACCAACAGGGAGGGACAAGCAGAGCAGACCAACATGGAGGGACAAGCAGAGCAGACCAACATGGAGGGACAGGCCCAGCAGACCAACATGGAGGGACTAGCAGAGCAGACCAACATGGAGGGACTAGCAGAGCAGACCAACATGGAGGGACTAGCAGAGCAGACCAACATGGAGGGACTAGCAGAGCAGACCAACAGGGAGGGACTAGCAGAGCAGACCAACATGGAGGGACTAGCAGAGCAGACCAACATGGAGGGACTAGCAGAGCAGACCAACATGAGGGACTAGCAGAGCAGATCAACATGGAGGGACAGGCCCAGCAGACCAACATGGAGGGACTAGCAGAGCAGACCAACATGGAGGGACTAGCAGAGCAGACCAACATGGAGGGACTAGCAGAGCAGACCAACATGGAGGGCCAGGCACAGCAGACCAACATGGAGGGACTAGCAGAGCAGACCAACATGGAGGGACAAGCAGAGCAGACCAACATGGAGGGACTAGCAGAGCAGACCAACATGGAGGGACTAGCAGAGCAGACCAACATGGAGGGCCAGGCACAGCAGACCAACATGGAGGGACTAGCAGAGCAGACCAACATGGAGGGACTAGCAGAGCAGACCAACATGGAGGGACTAGCAGAGCAGACCAACATGGAGGGACTAGCAGAGCAGACCAACATGGAGGGCCAGGCACAGCAGACCAACATGGAGGGACTAGCAGAGCAGACCAACATGGAGGGACAAGCAGAGCAGACCAACATGGAGGGACAGGCCCAGCAGACCAACATGGAGGGACTAGCAGAGCAGACCAACATGGAGGGCCAGGCACAGCAGACCAACATGGAGGGACTAGCAGAGCAGACCAACATGGAGGGACAAGCAGAGCAGACCAACATGGAGGGACAGGCCCAGCAGACCAACATGGAGGGACTAGCAGAGCAGACCAACATGGAGGGACTAGCAGAGCAGACCAACATGGAGGGACTAGCAGAGCAGACCAACATGGAGGGACTAGCAGAGCAGACCAACATGGAGGGACTAGCAGAGCAGACCAACAGGGAGGGACAAGCAGAGCAGACCAACATGGAGGGACAAGCAGAGCAGACCAACATGGAGGGACAGGCCCAGCAGACCAACATGGAGGGACTAGCAGAGCAGACCAACATGGAGGGACTAGCAGAGCAGACCAACATGGAGGGGACTAGCAGAGCAGACCAACATGGAGGGACTAGCAGAGCAGACCAACATGGAGGGCCAGGCACAGCAGACCAACATGGAGGGACTAGCAGAGCAGACCAACATGGAGGGACAAGCAGAGCAGACCAACATGGAGGGACTAGCAGAGCAGACCAACATGGAGGGACTAGCAGAGCAGACCAACATGGAGGGCCAGGCACAGCAGACCAACATGGAGGGACTAGCAGAGCAGACCAACATGGAGGGACTAGCAGAGCAGACCAACATGGAGGGACTAGCAGAGCAGACCAACATGGAGGGACTAGCAGAGCAGACCAACATGGAGGGCCAGGCACAGCAGACCAACATGGAGGGACTAGCAGAGCAGACCAACATGGAGGGACAAGCAGAGCAGACCAACATGGAGGGACAGGCCCAGCAGACCAACATGGAGGGGACTAGCAGAGCAGACCAACATGGAGGGCCAGGCACAGCAGACCAACATGGAGGGACTAGCAGAGCAGACCAACATGGAGGGACAAGCAGAGCAGACCAACATGGAGGGACAGGCCAGCAGACCAACATGGAGGGACTAGCAGAGCAGACCAACATGGAGGGACTAGCAGAGCAGACCAACATGGAGGGACTAGCAGAGCAGACCAACATGGAGGGACTAGCAGAGCAGACCAACATGGAGGGACTAGCAGAGCAGACCAACATGGAGGGACTAGCAGAGCAGACCAACAGGGAGGGACAAGCAGAGCAGACCAACATGGAGGGACAAGCAGAGCAGACCAACATGGAGGGACAGGCCCAGCAGACCAACATGGAGGGACTAGCAGAGCAGACCAACATGGAGGGACTAGCAGAGCAGACCAACATGGAGGGACTAGCAGAGCAGACCAACATGGAGGGACTAGCAGAGCAGACCAACATGGAGGGACAGGCACAGCAGACCAACATGGAGGGACTAGCAGAGCAGACCAACATGGAGGGACAAGCAGAGCAGACCAACATGGAGGGACTAGCAGAGCAGACCAACATGGAGGGACTAGCAGAGCAGACCAACATGGAGGGACAGGCACAGCAGACCAACATGGAGGGACTAGCAGAGCAGACCAACATGGAGGGACTAGCAGAGCAGACCAACATGGAGGGACTAGCAGAGCAGACCAACATGGAGGGACTAGCAGAGCAGACCAACATGGAGGGACTAGCAGAGCAGACCAACATGGAGGGCCAGGCACAGCAGACCAACATGGAGGGACTAGCAGAGCAGACCAACATGGAGGGACAAGCAGAGCAGACCAACATGGAGGGACAGGCCCAGCAGACCAACATGGAGGGACTAGCAGAGCAGACCAACATGGAGGGCCAGGCACAGCAGACCAACATGGAGGGACTAGCAGAGCAGACCAACATGGAGGGACAAGCAGAGCAGACCAACATGGAGGGACAGGCCCAGCAGACCAACATGGAGGGACTAGCAGAGCAGACCAACATGGAGGGACTAGCAGAGCAGACCAACATGGAGGGCCAGGCACAGCAGACCAACATGGAGGGACTAGCAGAGCAGACCAACATGGAGGGACTAGCAGAGCAGACCAACATGGAGGGACTAGCAGAGCAGACCAACATGGAGGGACAAGCAGAGCAGACCAACATGGAGGGCCAGGCACAGCAGACCAACATGGAGGGACTAGCAGAGCAGACCAACATGGAGGGACTAGCAGAGCAGACCAACATGGAGGGACTAGCAGAGCAGACCAATATGGAGGGACTAGCAGAGCAGACCAACATGGAGGGCCAGGCACAGCAGACCAACATGGAGGGACTAGCAGAGCAGACCAACATGGAGGGACTAGCAGAGCAGACCAACATGGAGGGACTAGCAGAGCAGACCAACATGGAGGGACTAGCAGAGCAGACCAACATGGAGGGACTAGCAGAGCAGACCAACATGGAGGGACTAGCAGAGCAGACCAACAGGGAGGGACAAGCAGAGCAGACCAACATGGAGGGACAAGCAGAGCAGACCAACATGGAGGGACAGGCCAGCAGACCAACATGGAGGGACTAGCAGAGCAGACCAACATGGAGGGACTAGCAGAGCAGACCAACATGGAGGGACTAGCAGAGCAGACCAACATGGAGGGACTAGCAGAGCAGACCAACAGGGAGGGACTAGCAGAGCAGACCAACATGGAGGGACTAGCAGAGCAGACCAACATGGAGGGACTAGCAGAGCAGACCAACATGGAGGGACTAGCAGAGCAGACCAACATGGAGGGACTAAGCAGAGCAGACCAACATGGAGGGACTAGCAGAGCAGACCAACAGGGAGGGACAAGCAGAGCAGACCAACATGGAGGGACAAGCAGAGCAGACCAACATGGAGGGACAGGCCCAGCAGACCAACATGGAGGGACTAGCAGAGCAGACCAACATGGAGGGACTAGCAGAGCAGACCAACATGGAGGGACTAGCAGAGCAGACCAACATGGAGGGACTAGCAGAGCAGACCAACATGGAGGGCCAGGCACAGCAGACCAACATGGAGGGACTAGCAGAGCAGACCAACATGGAGGGACAAGCAGAGCAGACCAACATGGAGGGACTAGCAGAGCAGACCTACATGGAGGGACTAGCAGAGCAGACCAACATGGAGGGACTAGCAGAGCAGACCAACATGGAGGGACTAGCAGAGCAGACCAACATGGAGGGCCAGGCACAGCAGACCAACATGGAGGGACTAGCAGAGCAGACCAACATGGAGGGACAAGCAGAGCAGACCAACATGGAGGGACTAGGCCCAGCAGACCAACATGGAGGGACTAGCAGAGCAGACCAACATGGAGGGACTAGCAGAGCAGACCAACATGGAGGGACTAGCAGAGCAGACCAACATGGAGGGACTAGCAGAGCAGACCAACATGGAGGGCCAGGCACAGCAGACCAACATGGAGGGACTAGCAGAGCAGACCAACATGGAGGGACAAGCAGAGCAGACCAACATGGAGGGACAGGCCCAGCAGACCAACATGGAGGGACTAGCAGAGCAGACCAACATGGAGGGACTAGCAGAGCAGACCAACATGGAGGGACTAGCAGAGCAGACCAACATGGAGGGACTAGCAGAGCAGACCAACATGGAGGGCCAGGCACAGCAGACCAACATGGAGGGACTAGCAGAGCAGACCAACATGGAGGGACAAGCAGAGCAGACCAACATGGAGGGACTAGCAGAGCAGACCTACATGGAGGGACTAGCAGAGCAGACCAACATGGAGGGACTAGCAGAGCAGACCAACATGGAGGGACTAGCAGAGCAGACCAACATGGAGGGCCAGGCACAGCAGACCAACATGGAGGGACTAGCAGAGCAGACCAACATGGAGGGACAAGCAGAGCAGACCAACATGGAGGGACAGGCCCAGCAGACCAACATGGAGGGACTAGCAGAGCAGACCAACATGGAGGGACTAGCAGAGCAGACCAACATGGAGGGACTAGCAGAGCAGACCAACATGGAGGGACTAGCAGAGCAGACCAACATGGAGGGCCAGGCACAGCAGACCAACATGGAGGGACTAGCAGAGCAGACCAACATGGAGGGACAAGCAGAGCAGACCAACATGGAGGGACAGGCCCAGCAGACCAACATGGAGGGACTAGCAGAGCAGACCAACATGGAGGGACTAGCAGAGCAGACCAACATTGAGGGACTAGCAGAGCAGACCAACATGGAGGGACAGGCCCAGCAGACCAACATGGAGGGACTAGCAGAGCAGACCAACATGGAGGGACTAGCAGAGCAGACCAACATGGAGGGACTAGCAGAGCAGACCAACATGGAGGGACTAGCAGAGCAGACCAACATGGAGGGCCAGGCACAGCAGACCAACATGGAGGGAATAGCAGAGCAGACCAACATGGAGGGACAAGCAGAGCAGACCAACATGGAGGGACTAGCAGAGCAGACCAACATGGAGGGACTAGCAGAGCAGACCAACATGGAGGGCCAGGCACAGCAGACCAACATGGAGGGACTAGCAGAGCAGACCAACATGGAGGGACTAGCAGAGCAGACCAACATGGAGGGACTAGCAGAGCAGACCAACATGGAGGGACAAGCAGAGCAGACCAACATGGAGGGCCAGGCACAGCAGACCAACATGGAGGGACTAGCAGAGCAGACCAACATGGAGGGACTAGCAGAGCAGACCAACATGGAGGGACTAGCAGAGCAGACCAACATGGAGGGACAAGCAGAGCAGACCAACATGGAGGGACAGGCCCAGCAGACCAACATGGAGGGACTAGCAGAGCAGACCAACATGGAGGGACTAGCAGAGCAGACCAACATGGAGGGACTAGCAGAGCAGACCAACATGGAGGGACTAGCAGAGCAGACCAACATGGAGGGACTAGCAGAGCAGACCAACAGGGAGGGACAAGCAGAGCAGACCAACATGGAGGGACAAGCAGAGCAGACCAACATGGAGGGACAGGCCCAGCAGACCAACATGGAGGGACTAGCAGAGCAGACCAACATGGAGGGACTAGCAGAGCAGACCAACATGGAGGGACTAGCAGAGCAGACCAACATGGAGGGACTAGCAGAGCAGACCAACAGGGAGGGACTAGCAGAGCAGACCAACATGGAGGGACTAGCAGAGCAGACCAACATGGAGGGACTAGCAGAGCAGACCAACATGGAGGGACTAGCAGAGCAGACCAACATGGAGGGACTAGCAGAGCAGACCAACATGGAGGGACAGGCCCAGCAGACCAACATGGAGGGACTAGCAGAGCAGACCAACATGGAGGGACTAGCAGAGCAGACCAACATGGAGGGACTAGCAGAGCAGACCAACATGGAGGGACTAGCAGAGCAGACCAACATGGAGGGCCAGGCACAGCAGACCAACATGGAGGGACTAGCAGAGCAGACCAACATGGAGGGACAAGCAGAGCAGACCAACATGGAGGGACTAGCAGAGCAGACCAACATGGAGGGACTAGCAGAGCAGACCAACATGGAGGGCCAGGCACAGCAGACCAACATGGAGGGACTAGCAAAGCAGACCAACATGGAGGGACTAGCAGAGCAGACCAACATGGAGGGACTAGCAGAGCAGACCAACATGGAGGGACTAGCAGAGCAGACCAACATGGAGGGACTAGCAGAGCAGACCAACATGGAGGGCCAGGCACAGCAGACCAACATGGAGGGACTAGCAGAGCAGACCAACATGGAGGGACTAGCAGAGCAGACCAACATGGAGGGACTAGCAGAGCAGACCAACATGGAGGGACTAGCAGAGCAGACCAACATGGAGGGCCAGGCACAGCAGACCAACATGGAGGGACTAGCAGAGCAGACCAACATGGAGGGACAAGCAGAGCAGACCAACATGGAGGGACAGGCCCAGCAGACCAACATGGAGGGACTAGCAGAGCAGACCAACATGGAGGGCCAGGCACAGCAGACCAACATGGAGGGACTAGCAGAGCAGACCAACATGGAGGGACAAGCAGAGCAGACCAACATGGAGGGACAGGCCCAGCAGACCAACATGGAGGGACTAGCAGAGCAGACCAACATGGAGGGACTAGCAGAGCAGACCAACATGGAGGGCCAGGCACAGCAGACCAACATGGAGGGACTAGCAGAGCAGACCAACATGGAGGGACTAGCAGAGCAGACCAACATGGAGGGACTAGCAGAGCAGACCAACATGGAGGGACAAGCAGAGCAGACCAAAATGGAGGGCCAGGCACAGCAGACCAACATGGAGGGACTAGCAGAGCAGACCAACATGGAGGGACTAGCAGAGCAGACCAACATGGAGGGACTAGCAGAGCAGACCAACATGGAGGGACTAGCAGAGCAGACCAACATGGAGGGCCAGGCACAGCAGACCAACATGGAGGGACTAGCAGAGCAGACCAACATGGAGGGACTAGCAGAGCAGACCAACATGGAGGGACTAGCAGAGCAGACCAACATGGAGGGACTAGCAGAGCAGACCAACATGGAGGGACTAGCAGAGCAGACCAACATGGAGGGACTAGCAGAGCAGACCAACAGGGAGGGACAAGCAGAGCAGACCAACATGGAGGGACAAGCAGAGCAGACCAACATGGAGGGACAGGCCCAGCAGACCAACATGGAGGGACTAGCAGAGCAGACCAACATGGAGGGACTAGCAGAGCAGACCAACATGGAGGGACTAGCAGAGCAGACCAACATGGAGGGACTAGCAGAGCAGACCAACAGGGAGGGACTAGCAGAGCAGACCAACATGGAGGGACTAGCAGAGCAGACCAACATGGAGGGACTAGCAGAGCAGACCAACAGGGAGGGACAAGCAGAGCAGACCAACATGGAGGGACAAGCAGAGCAGACCAACATGGAGGGACAGGCCCAGCAGACCAACATGGAGGGACTAGCAGAGCAGACCAACATGGAGGGACTAGCAGAGCAGACCAACATGGAGGGACTAGCAGAGCAGACCAACATGGAGGGACTAGCAGAGCAGACCAACATGGAGTGCCAGGCACAGCAGACCAACATGGAGGGACAAGCAGAGCAGACCAACATGGAGGGACTAGCAGAGCAGACCTACATGGAGGGACTAGCAGAGCAGACCAACATGGAGGGACTAGCAGAGCAGACCAACATGGAGGGCCAGGCACAGCAGACCAACATGGAGGGACTAGCAGAGCAGACCAACATGGAGGGACTAGCAGAGCAGACCAACATGGAGGGAGTAGCAGAGCAGACCAACATGGAGGGCCAGGCACAGCAGACCAACATGGAGGGACTAGCAGAGCAGACCAACATGGAGGGACTAGCAGAGCAGACCAACATGGAGGGCCAGGCACAGCAGACCAACATGGAGGGACTAGCAGAGCAGACCAACATGGAGGGACAAGCAGAGCAGACCAACATGGAGGGACAGGCCCAGCAGACCAACATGGAGGGACTAGCAGAGCAGACCAACATGGAGGGACTAGCAGAGCAGACCAACATGGAGGGACTAGCAGAGCAGACCAACATGGAGGGACTAGCAGAGCAGACCAACATGGAGGGACTAGCAGAGCAGACCAACATGGAGGGCCAGGCACAGCAGACCAACATGGAGGGACTAGCAGAGCAGACCAACATGGAGGGACAAGCAGAGCAGACCAACATGGAGGGACAGGCCCAGCAGACCAACATGGAGGGACTAGCAGAGCAGACCAACATGGAGGGACTAGCAGAGCAGACCAACATGGAGGGACTAGCAGAGCAGACCAACATGGAGAGCCAGGCACAGCAGACCAACATGGAGGGAATAGCAGAGCAGACCAACATGGAGGGACAAGCAGAGCAGACCAACATGGAGGGACTAGCAGAGCAGACCAACATGGAGGGACTAGCAGAGCAGACCAACATGGAGGGCCAGGCACAGCAGACCAACATGGAGGGACTAGCAGAGCAGACCAACATGGAGGGACTAGCAGAGCAGACCAACATGGAGGGACTAGCAGAGCAGACCAACATGGAGGGACAAGCAGAGCAGACCAACATGGAGGGCCAGGCACAGCAGACCAACATGGAGGGACTAGCAGAGCAGACCAACATGGAGGGACTAGCAGAGCAGACCAACATGGAGGGACAAGCAGAGCAGACCAACATGGAGGGACAGGCCCAGCAGACCAACATGGAGGGACTAGCAGAGCAGACCAACATGGAGGGCCAGGCACAGCAGACCAACATGGAGGGACTAGCAGAGCAGACCAACATGGAGGGACAAGCAGAGCAGACCAACATGGAGGGACAGGCCCAGCAGACCAACATGGAGGGACTAGCAGAGCAGACCAACATGGAGGGACTAGCAGAGCAGACCAACATGGAGGGCCAGGCACAGCAGACCAACATGGAGGGACTAGCAGAGCAGACCAACATGGAGGGACTAGCAGAGCAGACCAACATGGAGGGACTAGCAGAGCAGACCAACATGGAGGGACAAGCAGAGCAGACCAACATGGAGGGCCAGGCACAGCAGACCAACATGGAGGGACTAGCAGAGCAGACCAACATGGAGGGACTAGCAGAGCAGACCAACATGGAGGGCCAGGCACAGCAGACCAACATGGAGGGACTAGCAGAGCAGACCAACATGGAGGGACAAGCAGAGCAGACCAACATGGAGGGACTAGCAGAGCAGACCTACATGGAGGGACTAGCAGAGCAGACCAACATGGAGGGACTAGCAGAGCAGACCAACATGGAGGGCCAGGCACAGCAGACCAACATGGAGGGACTAGCAGAGCAGACCAACATGGAGGGACTAGCAGAGCAGACCAACATGGAGGGAGTAGCAGAGCAGACCAACATGGAGGGCCAGGCACAGCAGACCAACATGGAGGGACTAGCAGAGCAGACCAACATGGAGGGACTAGCAGAGCAGACCAACATGGAGGGCCAGGCACAGCAGACCAACATGGAGGGACTAGCAGAGCAGACCAACATGGAGGGACAAGCAGAGCAGACCAACATGGAGGGACAGGCCCAGCAGACCAACATGGAGGGACTAGCAGAGCAGACCAACATGGAGGGACTAGCAGAGCAGACCAACATGGAGGGACTAGCAGAGCAGACCAACATGGAGGGACTAGCAGAGCAGACCAACATGGAGGGCCAGGCACAGCAGACCAACATGGAGGGACTAGCAGAGCAGACCAACATGGAGGGACAAGCAGAGCAGACCAACATGGAGGGACAGGCCCAGCAGACCAACATGGAGGGACTAGCAGAGCAGACCAACATGGAGGGACTAGCAGAGCAGAACAACATTGAGGGACTAGCAGAGCAGACCAACATGGAGGGACAGGCCCAGCAGACCAACATGGAGGGACTAGCAGAGCAGACCAACATGGAGGGACTAGCAGAGCAGACCAACATGGAGGGACTAGCAGAGCAGACCAACATGGAGGGCCAGGCACAGCAGACCAACATGGAGGGACTAGCAGAGCAGACCAACATGGAGGGACTAGCAGAGCAGACCAACATGGAGGGCCAGGCACAGCAGACCAACATGGAGGGACTAGCAGAGCAGACCAACATGGAGGGACAAGCAGAGCAGACCAACATGGAGGGACAGGCCCAGCAGACCAACATGGAGGGACTAGCAGAGCAGACCAACATGGAGGGACTAGCAGAGCAGACCAACATGGAGGGACTAGCAGAGCAGACCAACATGGAGGGACTAGCAGGGCAGACCAACATGGAGGGCCAGGCACAGCAGACCAACATGGAGGGACTAGCAGAGCAGACCAACATGGAGGGACAAGCAGAGCAGACCAACATGGAGGGACAGGCCCAGCAGACCAACATGGAGGGACTAGCAGAGCAGACCAACATGGAGGGACTAGCAGAGCAGACCAACATTGAGGGACTAGCAGAGCAGACCAACATGGAGGGACAGGCCCAGCAGACCAACATGGAGGGACTAGCAGAGCAGACCAACATGGAGGGACTAGCAGAGCAGACCAACATGGAGGGACTAGCAGAGCAGACCAACATGGAGGGCCAGGCACAGCAGACCAACATGGAGGGACTAGCAGAGCAGACCAACATGGAGGGACAAGCAGAGCAGACCAACATGGAGGGACTAGCAGAGCAGACCAACATGGAGGGACTAGCAGAGCAGACCAACATGGAGGGCCAGGCACAGCAGACCAACATGGAGGGACTAGCAGAGCAGACCAATATGGAGGGACTAGCAGAGCAGACCAACATGGAGGGACTAGCAGAGCAGACCAACATGGAGGGACAAGCAGAGCAGACCAACATGGAGGGCCAGGCACAGCAGACCAACATGGAGGGACTAGCAGAGCAGACCAACATGGAGGGACTAGCAGAGCAGACCAACATGGAGGGACTAGCAGAGCAGACCAACATGGAGGGACAAGCAGAGCAGACCAACATGGAGGGACAGGCCCAGCAAACCAACATGGAGGGACTAGCAGAGCAGACCAACATGGAGGGACTAGCAGAGCAGACCAACATGGAGGGACTAGCAGAGCAGACCAACATGGAGGGACTAGCAGAGCAGACCAACATGGAGGGCCAGGCACAGCAGACCAACATGGAGGGACTAGCAGAGCAGACCAACATGGAGGGACAAGCAGAGCAGACCAACATGGAGGGACAGGCCCAGCAGACCAACATGGAGGGACTAGCAGAGCAGACCAACATGGAGGGACTAGCAGAGCAGACCAACATTGAGGGACTAGCAGAGCAGACCAACATGGAGGGACAGGCCCAGCAGACCAACATGGAGGGCCAGGCACAGCAGACCAACATGGAGGGACTAGCAGAGCAGACCAACATGGAGGGACAAGCAGAGCAGACCAACATGGAGGGACAGGCCCAGCAGACCAACATGGAGGGACTAGCAGAGCAGACCAACATGGAGGGACTAGCAGAGCAGACCAACATTGAGGGACTAGCAGAGCAGACCAACATGGAGGGACAGGCCCAGCAGACCAACATGGAGGGACTAGCAGAGCAGACCAACATGGAGGGACTAGCAGAGCAGACCAACATGGAGGGACTAGCAGAGCAGACCAACATGGAGGGACTAGCAGAGCAGACCAACATGGAGGGCCAGGCACAGCAGACCAACATGGAGGGACTAGCAGAGCAGACCAACATGGAGGGACAAGCAGAGCAGACCAACATGGAGGGACTAGCAGAGCAGACCAACATGGAGGGACTAGCAGAGCAGACCAACATGGAGGGCCAGGCACAGCAGACCAACATGGAGGGACTAGCAGAGCAGACCAACATGGAGGGACTAGCAGAGCAGACCAACATGGAGGGACTAGCAGAGCAGACCAACATGGAGGGACAAGCAGAGCAGACCAACATGGAGGGCCAGGCACAGCAGACCAACATGGAGGGACTAGCAGAGCAGACCAACATGGAGGGACTAGCAGAGCAGACCAACATGGAGGGACTAGCAGAGCAGACCAACATGGAGGGACTAGCAGAGCAGACCAACATGGAGGGCCAGGCACAGCAGACCAACATGGAGGGACTAGCAGAGCAGACCAACATGGAGGGACTAGCAGAGCAGACCAACATGGAGGGAGTAGCAGAGCAGACCAACATGGAGGGCCAGGCACAGCAGACCAACATGGAGGGACTAGCAGAGCAGACCAACATGGAGGGACTAGCAGAGCAGACCAACATGGAGGGACTAGCAGAGCAGACCAACATGGAGGGCCAGGCACAGCAGACCAACATGGAGGGACTAGCAGAGCAGACCAACATGGAGGGACTAGCAGAGCAGACCAACATTGAGGGACTAGCAGAGCAGACCAACATGGAGGGACAGGCCCAGCAGACCAACATGGAGGGACTAGCAGAGCAGACCAACATGGAGGGCCAGGCACAGCAGACCAACATGGAGGGACTAGCAGAGCAGACCAACATGGAGGGACTAGCAGAGCAGACCAACATGGAGGGACTAGCAGAGCAGACCAACATGGAGGGACAAGCAGAGCAGACCAACATGGAGGGCCAGGCACAGCAGACCAACATGGAGGGACTAGCAGAGCAGACCAACATGGAGGGACAAGCAGAGCAGACCAACATGGAGGGACAGGCCCAGCAGACCAACATGGAGGGACTAGCAGAGCAGACCAACATGGAGGGCCAGGCACAGCAGACCAACATGGAGGGACTAGCAGAGCAGACCAACATGGAGGGACAAGCAGAGCAGACCAACATGGAGGGACAGGCCCAGCAGACCAACATGGAGGGACTAGCAGAGCAGACCAACATGGAGGGACTAGCAGAGCAGACCAACATGGAGGGACTAGCAGAGCAGACCAACATGGAGGGACTAGCAGAGCAGACCAACATGGAGGGACTAGCAGAGCAGACCAACATGGAGGGCCAGGCACAGTAGACCAACATGGAGGGACTAGCAGAGCAGACCAACATGGAGGGACTAGCAGAGCAGACCAACATGGAGGGACTAGCAGAGCAGACCAACATGGAGGGACAAGCAGAGCAGACCAACATGGAGGGACAAGCAGAGCAGACCAACATGGAGGGCCAGGCACAGCAGACCAACATGGAGGGACTAGCAGAGCAGACCAACATGGAGGGACTAGCAGAGCAGACCAACATGGAGGGACTAGCAGAGCAGACCAACATGGAGGGACTAGCAGAGCAGACCAACATGGAGGGACTAGCAGAGCAGACCAACATGGAGGGACTAGCAGAGCAGACCAACAGGGAGGGACAAGCAGAGCAGACCAACATGGAGGGACAAGCAGAGCAGACCAACATGGAGGGACAGGCCCAGCAGACCAACATGGAGGGACTAGCAGAGCAGACCAACATGGAGGGACTAGCAGAGCAGACCAACATGGAGGGACTAGCAGAGCAGACCAACAGGGAGGGACTAGCAGAGCAGACCAACATGGAGGGACTAGCAGAGCAGACCAACATGGAGGGACTAGCAGAGCAGACCAACATGGAGGGACTAGCAGAGCAGACCAACATGGAGGGACTAGCAGAGCAGACCAACATGGAAAGACAGGCCCAGCAGACCAACATGGAGGGACTAACAGAGCAGACCAACATGGAGGGACTAGCAGAGCAGACCAACATGGAGGGACTAGCAGAGCAGACCAACATGGAGGGACTAGCAGAGCAGACCAACATGGAGGGCCAGGCACAGCAGACCAACATGGAGGGACTAGCAGAGCAGACCAACATGGAGGGACAAGCAGAGCAGACCAACATGGAGGGACTAGCAGAGCAGACCAACATGGAGGGACTAGCAGAGCAGACCAACATGGAGGGCCAGGCACAGCAGACCAACATGGAGGGACTAGCAGAGCAGACCAACATGGAGGGACTAGCAGAGCAGACCAACATGGAGGGACTAGCAGAGCAGACCAACATGGAGGGACTAGCAGAGCAGACCAACATGGAGGGACAAGCAGAGCAGACCAACATGGAGGGACAGGCCCAGCAGACCAACATGGAGGGACTAGCAGAGCAGACCAACATGGAGGGCCAGGCACAGCAGACCAACATGGAGGGACTAGCAGAGCAGACCAACATGGAGGGACAAGCAGAGCAGACCAACATGGAGGGACAAGCAGAGCAGACCAACATGGAGGGACAGGCCCAGCAGACCAACATGGAGGGACTAGCAGAGCAGACCAACATGGAGGGACTAGCAGAGCAGACCAACATTGAGGGACTAGCAGAGCAGACCAACATGGAGGGACAGGCCCAGCAGACCAACATGGAGGGACTAGCAGAGCAGACAACATGGAGGGACTAGCAGAGCAGACCAACATGGAGGGACTAGCAGAGCAGACCAACATGGAGGGACTAGCAGAGCAGACCAACATGGAGGGCCAGGCACAGCAGACCAACATGGAGGGACTAGCAGAGCAGACCAACATGGAGGGACAAGCAGAGCAGACCAACATGGAGGGACTAGCAGAGCAGACCAACATGGAGGGACTAGCAGAGCAGACCAACATGGAGGGCCAGGCACAGCAGACCAACATGGAGGGACTAGCAGAGCAGACCAACATGGAGGGACTAGCAGAGCAGACCAACATGGAGGGACTAGCAGAGCAGACCAACATGGAGGGACAAGCAGAGCAGACCAACATGGAGGGCCAGGCACAGCAGACCAACATGGAGGGACTAGCAGAGCAGACCAACATGGAGGGACTAGCAGAGCAGACCAACATGGAGGGACTAGCAGAGCAGACCAACATGGAGGGACTAGCAGAGCAGACCAACATGGAGGGCCAGGCACAGCAGACCAACATGGAGGGACTAGCAGAGCAGACCAACATGGAGGGAGTAGCAGAGCAGACCAACATGGAGGGCCAGGCACAGCAGACCAACATGGAGGGACTAGCAGAGCAGACCAACATGGAGGGACTAGCAGAGCAGACCAACATGGAGGGACTAGCAGAGCAGACCAACATGGAGGGCCAGGCACAGCAGACCAACATGGAGGGACTAGCAGAGCAGACCAACATGGAGGGACAAGCAGAGCAGACCAACATGGAGGGACAGGCCCAGCAGACCAACATGGAGGGACTAGCAGAGCAGACCAACATGGAGGGACTAGCAGAGCAGACCAACATGGAGGGACTAGCAGAGCAGACCAACATGGAGGGACTAGCAGAGCAGACCAACATGGAGGGACTAGCAGAGCAGACCAACATGGAGGGCCAGGCACAGTAGACCAACATGGAGGGACTAGCAGAGCAGACCAACATGGAGGGACTAGCAGAGCAGACCAACATGGAGGGACTAGCAGAGCAGACCAACATGGAGGGACAAGCAGAGCAGACCAACATGGAGGGACAAGCAGAGCAGACCAACATGGAGGGCCAGGCACAGCAGACCAACATGGAGGGACTAGCAGAGCAGACCAACATGGAGGGACTAGCAGAGCAGACCAACATGGAGGGACTAGCAGAGCAGACCAACATGGAGGGACTAGCAGAGCAGACCAACATGGAGGGACTAGCAGAGCAGACCAACAGGGAGGGACAAGCAGAGCAGACCAACATGGAGGGACAAGCAGAGCAGACCAACATGGAGGGACAGGCCCAGCAGACCAACATGGAGGGACTAGCAGAGCAGACCAACATGGAGGGACTAGCAGAGCAGACCAACATGGAGGGACTAGCAGAGCAGACCAACATGGAGGGACTAGCAGAGCAGACCAACAGGGAGGGACTAGCAGAGCAGACCAACATGGAGGGACTAGCAGAGCAGACCAACATGGAGGGACTAGCAGAGCAGACCAACATGGAGGGACTAGCAGAGCAGACTAACATGGAGGGACTAGCAGAGCAGACCAACATGGAGGGACTAGCAGAGCAGACAAACATGGAGGGACAGGCCCAGCAGACCAACATGGAGGGACTAGCAGAGCAGACCAACATGGAGGGACTAGCAGAGCAGACCAACATGGAGGGACTAGCAGAGCAGACCAACATGGAGGGACTAGCAGAGCAGACCAACATGGAGGGCCAGGCACAGCAGACCAACATGGAGGGACTAGCAGAGCAGACCAACATGGAGGGACAAGCAGAGCAGACCAACATGGAGGGACTAGCAGAGCAGACCAACATGGAGGGACTAGCAGAGCAGACCAACATGGAGGGCCAGGCACAGCAGACCAACATGGAGGGACTAGCAGAGCAGACCAACATGGAGGGACTAGCAGAGCAGACCAACATGGAGGGACTAGCAGAGCAGACCAACATGGAGGGACTAGCAGAGCAGACCAACATGGAGGGACTAGCAGAGCAGACCAACATGGAGGGCCAGGCACAGCAGACCAACATGGAGGGACTAGCAGAGCAGACCAACATGGAGGGACTAGCAGAGCAGACCAACATGGAGGGAGTAGCAGAGCAGACCAACATGGAGGGCCAGGCACAGCAGACCAACATGGAGGGACTAGCAGAGCAGACCAACATGGAGGGACTAGCAGAGCAGACCAACATGGAGGGCCAGGCACAGCAGACCAACATGGAGGGACTAGCAGAGCAGACCAACATGGAGGGACTAGCAGAGCAGACCAACATGGAGGGACTAGCAGAGCTAACCAATCTATCACATGGAGACATGTGGAGACAGACAGGTAACCAGTCTATCACAGGGAGACATGTAGAGACAGATAGGTAACCAGTCTATCACAGGGAGACATGTAGAGACAGACAGGTAACCAGTCTATCACGGGGCCGACATGTAGAGACAGACAGGTAACCAGTCTATCACAGGGAGACATGTAGAGACAGACAGGTAACCAGTCTATCACAGGGCTGACATGTAGAGACAGACAGGCAACCAGTCTATCACAGGGCTGACATGTAGAGACAGACAGGTAACCAGTCTATCACAGGGGGACATGTAGAGACAGACAGGTAACCAGTCTATCACAGGGCTGACATGTAGAGACAGACAGGTAACCAGTCTATCACAGGGAGACATGTAGAGACAGACAGGTAACCAGTCTATCACAGGGAGACATGTAGAGACAGACAGGTAACCAGTCTATCACGGGGCCGACATTTAGAGACAGACAGGTAACCAGTCTATCACAGGGAGACATGTAGAGACAGACAGGTAACCAGTCTATCACAGGGCTGACATGTAGAGACAGACAGGTGACCAGTCTATCACAGGGCTGACATGTAGAGAGAGACAGGTGACCAGTCTATCACAGGGCTGACATGTAGAGACAGACAGGTAACCAGTCTATCACAGGCTGACATGTACAGACAGACAGGTGACCAGTCTATCACAGGGCTGACATGTAGAGACAGACAGGTAACCAGTCTATCACAGGGAGACATGTAGAGACAGACAGGTAACCAGTCTATCACAGGGAGACATGTAGAGACTGACAGGTAACCAGTCTATCACAGGGAGACATGTAGAGACAGACAGGTAACCAGTCTATCACAGGGCTGACATGTAGAGACAGACAGGCAACCAGTCTATCACAGGGCTGACATGTAGAGACAGACAGGTAACCAGTCTATCACAGGGCCGACATGTAGAGACAGACAGGTAACCAGTCTATCACAGGGAGACATGTAGAGACAGACAGGTAACCAGTCTATCACAGGGAGACATGTAGAGACAGACAGGTAACCAGTCTATCATGGGGCCGACATGTAGAGACAGACAGGTAACCAGTCTATCACAGGGAGACATGTAGAGACAGACAGGTAACCAGTCTATCAAAGGGGGACATGTAGAGACAGACAGGTAACCAGTCTATCACAGGGAGACATGTAGAGACAGACAGGTAACCAGTCTATCACAGGGGGACATGTAGAGACAGACAGGTAACCAGTCTATCACAGGGAGACATGTAGAGACAGACAGGTAACCAGTCTATCACAGGGAGAGATGTAGAGACAGACAGGTAACCAGTCTATCACAGGGAGACATGTAAAGACAGACAGGTAACCAGTCTATCACAGGGAGACATGTAGAGACAGACAGGTGACCAGTCTATCACAGGGAGACATGTAGAGACAGACAGGTAACCAGTCTATCACAGGGAGACATGTAGAGACAGACAGGTAACCAGTCTATCACAGGGCTGACATGTAGAGACAGACAGGTAACCAGTCTATCACAGGGAGACATGTAGAGACAGACAGGTAACCAGTCTATCACAGGGAGACATGTACAGACAGACAGGTAACCAGTCTATCACAGGGAGACATGTAGAGACCGACAGGTAACCAGTCTATCACAGGGGGACATGTACAGACAGACAGGTAACCAGTCTATCACAGGGCTGACATGTAGAGACAGACAGGTAACCAGTCTATCACGGGGCCGACATGTAGAGACAGACAGGTAACCAGTCTATCACAGGGAGACATGTAGAGACAGACAGGTAACCAGTCTATCACAGGGGGACATGTAGAGACATACAGTTAACCAGTCTATCACAGGGAGACATGTAGCGACAGACAGGTAACCAGTCTATCACATGGAGACATGTAGAGACAGACAGGTAACCAGTCTATCACAGGGGGACATGTAGAGACAGACAGGTAACCAGTCTATCACAGGGAGACATGTAGAGACAGACAGGTAACCAGTCTATCACAGGGAGACATGGAGAGACAGACAGGTAACCAGTCTATCACAGGGAGACATGTAAAGACAGACAGGTAACCAGTCTATCACAGGGAGACATGTAGAGACAGACAGGTGACCAGTCTATCACAGGGAGACATGTAGAGACAGACAGGTAACCAGTCTATCACAGGGGGACATGTAGAGACAGACAGGTAACCAGTCTATCACAGGGAGACATGTAGAGACAGACAGGTAACCAGTCTATCACAGGGCTGACATGTAGAGACAGACAGGCAACCAGTCTATCACAGGGAGACATGTAGAGACAGACAGGTAACCAGTCTATCACAGGGCTGACATGTAGAGACAGACAGGTAACCAGTCTATCACAGGGAGACATGGAGAGACAGACAGGTAACCAGTCTATCACAGGGCTGACATGTAGAGACAGACAGGTAACCAGTCTATCACAGGGAGACATGTAAAGACAGACAGGTAACCAGTCTATCACAGGGAGACATGTACAGACAGACAGGTAACCAGTCTATCACAGGGCTGACATGTAGAGACAGACAGGTAACCAGTCTATCACAGGGCTGACGTGTAGAGACAGACAGGTAACCAGTCTATCACAGGGAGACATGTAGAGACAGACAGGTAACCAGTCTATCACAGGGAGACATGTAGAGACAGACAGGTAACCAGTCTATCACAGGGGGACATGTAGAGACATACAGTTAACCAGTCTATCACAGGGAGACATGTAGCGACAGACAGGTAACCAGTCTATCACATGGAGACATGTAGAGACAGACAGGTAACCAGTCTATCACAGGGGGACATGTAGAGACAGACAGGTAACCAGTCTATCACAGGGAGACATGTAGAGACAGACAGGTAACCAGTCTATCACAGGGAGACATGGAGAGACAGACAGGTAACCAGTCTATCACAGGGAGACATGTAAAGACAGACAGGTAACCAGTCTATCACAGGGAGACATGTAGAGACAGACAGGTGACCAGTCTATCACAGGGAGACATGTAGAGACAGACAGGTAACCAGTCTATCACAGGGGGACATGTAGAGACAGACAGGTAACCAGTCTATCACAGGGAGACATGTAGAGACAGACAGGTAACCAGTCTATCACAGGGAGACATGTAGAGACCGACAGGTAACCAGTCTTTCACAGGGGGACATGTAGAGACAGACAGGTAACCAGTCTATCACAGGGAGACATGTAGAGACAGACAGGTAACCAGTCTATCACAGGGAGACATGTAGAGACAGATAGGTAACCAGTCTATCACGGGGCCGACATTTAGAGACAGACAGGTAACCAGTCTATCACAGGGAGACATGTAGAGACAGACAGGTAACCAGTCTATCACAGGGCTGACATGTAGAGACAGACAGGTGACCAGTCTATCACAGGGCTGACATGTAGAGAGAGACAGGTGACCAGTCTATCACAGGGCTGACATGTAGAGACAGACAGGTAACCAGTCTATCACAGGGAGACATGTAGAGACAGACAGGTAACCAGTCTATCACAGGGAGACATGTAGAGACAGACAGGTAACCAGTCTATCACAGGGCTGACATGTAGAGACAGACAGGCAACCAGTCTATCACAGGGCTGACATGTAGAGACAGACAGGTAACCAGTCTATCACAGGGAGACATGTAGAGACAGACAGGTAACCAGTCTATCACAGGGAGACATGTAGAGACAGACAGGTAACCAGTCTATCATGGGGCCGACATGTAGAGACAGACAGGTAACCAGTCTATCACAGGGAGACATGTAGAGACAGACAGGTAACCAGTCTATCACAGGGGGACATGTAGAGACAGACAGGTAACCAGTCTATCACAGGGAGACATGTAGAGACAGACAGGTAACCAGTCTATCACAGGGAGACATGTAGAGACAGACAGGTAACCAGTCTATCACAGGGGGACATGTAGAGACAGACAGGTAACCAGTCTATCACAGGGAGACATGTAGAGACAGACAGGTAACCAGTCTATCACAGGGAGACATGTAGAGACAGACAGGTAACCAGTCTATCACAGGGAGACATGTAAAGACAGACAGGTAACCAGTCTATCACAGGGAGACATGTAGAGACAGACAGGTGACCAGTCTATCACAGGGAGACATGTAGAGACAGACAGGTAACCAGTCTATCACAGGGAGACATGTAGAGACAGACAGGTAACCAGTCTATCACAGGGCTGACATGTAGAGACAGACAGGTAACCAGTCTATCACAGGGAGACATGTAGAGACAGACAGGTAACCAGTCTATCACAGGGAGACATGTACAGACAGACAGGTAACCAGTCTATCACAGGGCTGACATGTAGAGACAGACAGGTAACCAGTCTATCACAGGGCTGACATGTAGAGACAGACAGGTAACCAGTCTATCATAGGGCTGACATGTAGAGACAGACAGGTAACCAGTCTATCACATGGAGACATGTGGAGACAGACACGTAACCAGTCTATCACAGGGAGACATGTAGAGACAGACAGGTAACCAGTCTATCACAGGGAGACATGTAGAGACAGACAGGTAACCAGTCTATCACAGGGCTGACATGTAGAGACAGACAGGTAACCAGTCTATCACAGGGAGACATGTAGAGACAGACAGGTAACCAGTCTATCACAGGGAGACATGTACAGACAGACAGGTAACCAGTCTATCACAGGGCTGACATGTAGAGACAGACAGGTAACCAGTCTATCACAGGGCTGACATGTAGAGACAGACAGGTAACCAGTCTATCATAGGGCTGACATGTAGAGACAGACAGGTAACCAGTCTATCACATGGAGACATGTGGAGACAGACACGTAACCAGTCTATCACAGGGAGACATGTAGAGACAGACAGGTAACCAGTCTATCACAGGGAGACATGTAGAGACCGACAGGTAACCAGTCTATCACAGGGGGACATGTAGAGACAGACAGGTAACCAGTCTATCACATGGAGACATGTGGAGACAGACAGGTAACCAGTCTGTCACAGGGAGACATGTAGAGACCGACAGGTAACCAGTCTATCACAGGGGGACATGTAGAGACAGACAGGTAACCAGTCTATCACAGGGAGACATGTAGAGACAGACAGGTAACCAGTCTATCACAGGGAGACATGTAGAGACAGACAGGTAACCAGTCTATCACGGGGCCGACATGTAGAGACAGACAGGTAACCAGTCTATCACAGGGAGACATGTAGAGACAGACAGGTAACCAGTCTATCACAGGGGGACATGTAGAGACAGACAGGTAACCAGTCTATCACAGGGAGACATGTAGAGACAGACAGGTAACCAGTCTATCACAGGAAGACATGTAGAGACAGACAGGTAACCAGTCTATCACAGGGAGACATGTAGAGACAGACAGGTAACCAGTCTATCATGGGGCCGACATGTAGAGACAGACAGGTAACCAGTCTATCACAGGGAGACATGTAGAGACAGACAGGTAACCAGTCTATCACAGGGGGACATGTAGAGACAGACAGGTAACCAGTCTATCACAGGGAGACATGTAGAGACAGACAGGTAACCAGTCTATCACAGGGAGACATGTAGAGACAGACAGGTAACCAGTCTATCACAGGGGGACATGTAGAGACAGACAGGTAACCAGTCTATCACAGGGAGACATGTAGAGACAGACAGGTAACCAGTCTATCACAGGGAGACATGTAGAGACAGACAGGTAACCAGTCTATCACAGGGAGACATGTAAAGACAGACAGGTAACCAGTCTATCACAGGGAGACATGTAGAGACAGACAGGTGACCAGTCTATCACAGGGAGACATGTAGAGACAGACAGGTAACCAGTCTATCACAGGGAGACATGTAGAGACAGACAGGTAACCAGTCTATCACAGGGCTGACATGTAGAGACAGACAGGTAACCAGTCTATCACAGGGAGACATGTAGAGACAGACAGGTAACCAGTCTATCACAGGGAGACATGTACAGACAGACAGGTAACCAGTCTATCACAGGGCTGACATGTAGAGACAGACAGGTAACCAGTCTATCACAGGGCTGACGTGTAGAGACAGACAGGTAACCAGTCTATCATAGGGCTGACATGTAGAGACAGACAGGTGACCAGTCTATCACAGGGAGACATGTAGAGACAGACAGGTAACCAGTCTATCACAGGGCTGACATGTAGAGACAGACAGGTAACCAGTCTATCACAGGGAGACATGTAGAGACAGACAGGTAACCAGTCTATCACAGGGAGACATGTACAGACAGACAGGTAACCAGTCTATCACAGGGAGACATGTAGAGACAGACAGGTAACCAGTCTATCACAGGGAGACATGTAAAGACAGACAGGTAACCAGTCTATCACAGGGAGACATGTACAGACAGACAGGTAACCAGTCTATCACAGGGCTGACATGTAGAGACAGACAGGTAACCAGTCTATCACAGGGCTGACGTGTAGAGACAGACAGGTAACCAGTCTATCATAGGGCTGACATGTAGAGACAGACAGGTGACCAGTCTATCACAGGGAGACATGTAGAGACAGACAGGTAACCAGTCTATCACAGGGCTGACATGTAGAGACAGACAGGTAACCAGTCTATCACAGGGAGACATGTAGAGACAGACAGGTAACCAGTCTATCACAGGGAAACATGTAGAGACAGACAGGTAACCAGTCTATCACAGGGGGACATGTAGAGACATACAGTTAACCAGTCTATCACAGGGAGACATGTAGCGACAGACAGGTAACCAGTCTATCACATGGAGACATGTAGAGACAGACAGGTAACCAGTCTATCACAGGGGGACATGTAGAGACAGACAGGTAACCAGTCTATCACAGGGAGACATGTAGAGACAGACAGGTAACCAGTCTATCACAGGGAGACATGTAGAGACAGACAGGTAACCAGTCTATCACAGGGCTGACATGTAGAGACAGACAGGTAACCAGTCTATCACAGGGAGACATGTACAGACAGACAGGTAACCAGTCTATCACAGGGAGACATGTAGAGACAGACAGGTAACCAGTCTATCACAGGGAGACATGTAAAGACAGACAGGTAACCAGTCTATCACAGGGAGACATGTACAGACAGACAGGTAACCAGTCTATCACAGGGCTGACATGTAGAGACAGACAGGTAACCAGTCTATCACAGGGCTGACGTGTAGAGACAGACAGGTAACCAGTCTATCATAGGGCTGACATGTAGAGACAGACAGGTGACCAGTCTATCACAGGGAGACATGTAGAGACAGACAGGTAACCAGTCTATCACAGGGCTGACATGTAGAGACAGACAGGTAACCAGTCTATCACAGGGAGACATGTAGAGACAGACAGGTAACCAGTCTATCACAGGGAGACATGTAGAGACAGACAGGTAACCAGTCTATCACAGGGGGACATGTAGAGACATACAGTTAACCAGTCTATCACAGGGAGACATGTAGCGACAGACAGGTAACCAGTCTATCACATGGAGACATGTAGAGACAGACAGGTAACCAGTCTATCACAGGGGGACATGTAGAGACAGACAGGTAACCAGTCTATCACAGGGAGACATGTAGAGACAGACAGGTAACCAGTCTATCACAGGGAGACATGTAGAGACAGACAGGTAACCAGTCTATCACAGGGCCGACATGTAGAGACAGACAGGTAACCAGTCTATCACAGGGAGACATGTAGAGACAGACAGGTAACCAGTCTATCACAGGGGGACATGTAGAGACAGACAGGTAACCAGTCTATCACAGGGAGACATGTAGAGACAGACAGGTAACCAGTCTATCACAGGAAGACATGTAGAGACAGACAGGTAACCAGTCTATCACAGGGAGACATGTAGAGACAGACAGGTAACCAGTCTATCATGGGGCCGACATGTAGAGACAGACAGGTAACCAGTCTATCACAGGGAGACATGTAGAGACAGACAGGTAACCAGTCTATCACAGGGGGACATGTAGAGACAGACAGGTAACCAGTCTATCACAGGGAGACATGTAGAGACAGACAGGTAACCAGTCTATCACAGGGGGACATGTAGAGACAGACAGGTAACCAGTCTATCACAGGGAGACATGTAGAGACAGACAGGTAACCAGTCTATCACAGGGAGACATGTAGAGACAGACAGGTAACCAGTCTATCACAGGGAGACATGTAAAGACAGACAGGTAACCAGTCTATCACAGGGAGACATGTAGAGACAGACAGGTGACCAGTCTATCACAGGGAGACATGTAGAGACAGACAGGTAACCAGTCTATCACAGGGAGACATGTAGAGACAGACAGGTAACCAGTCTATCAAAGGGCTGACATGTAGAGACAGACAGGTAACCAGTCTATCACAGGGAGACATGTAGAGACAGACAGGTAACCAGTCTATCACAAGGAGAGATGTACAGACAGACAGGTAACCAGTCTATCACAGGGCTGACGTGTAGAGACAGACAGGTAACCAGTCTATCATAGGGCTGACATGTAGAGACAGACAGGTGACCAGTCTATCACAGGGAGACATGTAGAGACAGACAGGTAACCAGTCTATCACAGGGCTGACATGTAGAGACAGACAGGTAACCAGTCTATCACAGGGAGACATGTAGAGACAGACAGGTAACCAGTCTATCACAGGGAGACATGTACAGACAGACAGGTAACCAGTCTATCACAGGGAGACATGTAGAGACAGACAGGCAACCAGTCTATCACAGGGAGACATGTAAAGACAGACAGGTAACCAGTCTATCACAGGGAGACATGTACAGACAGACAGGTAACCAGTCTATCACAGGGCTGACATGTAGAGACAGACAGGTAACCAGTCTATCACAGGGCTGACGTGTAGAGACAGACAGGTAACCAGTCTATCATAGGGCTGACATGTAGAGACAGACAGGTGACCAGTCTATCACAGGGAGACATGTAGAGACAGACAGGTAACCAGTCTATCACAGGGCTGACATGTAGAGACAGACAGGTAACCAGTCTATCACAGGGAGACATGTAGAGACAGACAGGTAACCAGTCTATCACAGGGAGACATGTAGAGACAGACAGGTAACCAGTCTATCACAGGGGGACATGTAGAGACATACAGTTAACCAGTCTATCACAGGGAGACATGTAGCGACAGACAGGTAACCAGTCTATCACATGGAGACATGTAGAGACAGACAGGTAACCAGTCTATCACAGGGAGACATGTAGAGACAGACAGGTAACCAGTCTATCACAGGGAAACATGTAGAGACAGACAGGTAACCAGTCTATCACAGGGAGACATGGAGAGACAGACAGGTAACCAGTCTATCACAGGGAGACATGTAAAGACAGACAGGTAACCAGTCTATCACAGGGAGACATGTAGAGACAGACAGGTGACCAGTCTATCACAGGGAGACATGTAGAGACAGACAGGTAAGCAGTCTATCACAGGGGGACATGTAGAGACAGACAGGTAACCAGTCTATCACAGGGAGACATGTAGAGACAGACAGGTAACCAGTCTATCACAGGGAGACATGTAGAGACCGACAGGTAACCAGTCTTTCACAGGGGGACATGTAGAGACAGACAGGTAACCAGTCTATCACAGGGAGACATGTAGAGACAGACAGGTAACCAGTCTATCACAGGGAGACATGTAGAGACAGATAGGTAACCAGTCTATCACGGGGCCGACATTTAGAGACAGACAGGTAACCAGTCTATCACAGGGAGACATGTAGAGACAGACAGGTAACCAGTCTATCACAGGGCTGACATGTAGAGACAGACAGGTGACCAGTCTATCACAGGGCTGACATGTAGAGAGAGACAGGTGACCAGTCTATCACAGGGCTGACATGTAGAGACAGACAGGTAACCAGTCTATCACAGGGAGACATGTAGAGACAGACAGGTAACCAGTCTATCACAGGGAGACATGTAGAGACAGACAGGTAACCAGTCTATCACAGGGCTGACATGTAGAGACAGACAGGCAACCAGTCTATCACAGGGCTGACATGTAGAGACAGACAGGTAACCAGTCTATCACAGGGAGACATGTAGAGACAGACAGGTAACCAGTCTATCACAGGGAGACATGTAGAGACAGACAGGTAACCAGTCTATCATGGGGCCGACATGTAGAGACAGACAGGTAACCAGTCTATCACAGGGAGACATGTAGAGACAGACAGGTAACCAGTCTATCACAGGGGGACATGTAGAGACAGACAGGTAACCAGTCTATCACAGGGAGACATGTAGAGACAGACAGGTAACCAGTCTATCACAGGGAGACATGTAGAGACAGACAGGTAACCAGTCTATCACAGGGGGACATGTAGAGACAGACAGGTAACCAGTCTATCACAGGGAGACATGTAGAGACAGACAGGTAACCAGTCTATCACAGGGAGACATCTAGAGACAGACAGGTAACCAGTCTATCACAGGGAGACATGTAAAGACAGACAGGTAACCAGTCTATCACAGGGAGACATGTAGAGACAGACAGGTGACCAGTCTATCACAGGGAGACATGTAGAGTCAGGCAGGTAACCAGTCTATCACAGGGAGACATGTAGAGACAGACAGGTAACCAGTCTATCACAGGGCTGACATGTAGAGACAGACAGGTAACCAGTCTATCACAGGGAGACATGTAGAGACAGACAGGTAACCAGTCTATCACAGGGAGACATGTACAGACAGACAGGTAACCAGTCTATCACAGGGCTGACATGTAGAGACAGACAGGTAACCAGTCTATCACAGGGCTGACATGTAGAGACAGACAGGTAACCAGTCTATCACAGGGAGACATGTAGAGACAGACAGGTAACCAGTCTATCACAGGGCTGACATGTAGAGACAGACAGGCAACCAGTCTATCACAGGGCTGACATGTAGAGACAGACAGGTAACCAGTCTATCACAGGGAGACATGTAGAGACAGACAGGTAACCAGTCTATCACAGGGAGACATGTAGAGACAGACAGGTAACCAGTCTATCATGGGGCCGACATGTAGAGACAGACAGGTAACCAGTCTATCACAGGGAGACATGTAGAGACAGACAGGTAACCAGTCTATCACAGGGGGACATGTAGAGACAGACAGGTAACCAGTCTATCACAGGGAGACATGTAGAGACAGACAGGTAACCAGTCTATCACAGGGAGACATGTAGAGACAGACAGGTAACCAGTCTATCACAGGGGGACATGTAGAGACAGACAGGTAACCAGTCTATCACAGGGAGACATGTAGAGACAGACAGGTAACCAGTCTATCACAGGGAGACATGTAGAGACAGACAGGTAACCAGTCTATCACAGGGAGACATGTAAAGACAGACAGGTAACCAGTCTATCACAGGGAGACATGTAGAGACAGACAGGTGACCAGTCTATCACAGGGAGACATGTAGAGACAGACAGGTAACCAGTCTATCACAGGGAGACATGTAGAGACAGACAGGTAACCAGTCTATCACAGGGCTGACATGTAGAGACAGACAGGTAACCAGTCTATCACAGGGAGACATGTAGAGACAGACAGGTAACCAGTCTATCACAGGGAGACATGTACAGACAGACAGGTAACCAGTCTATCACAGGGCTGACATGTAGAGACAGACAGGTAACCAGTCTATCACAGGGCTGACATGTAGAGACAGACAGGTAACCAGTCTATCATAGGGCTGACATGTAGAGACAGACAGGTAACCAGTCTATCACATGGAGACATGTGGAGACAGACACGTAACCAGTCTATCACAGGGAGACATGTAGAGACAGACAGGTAACCAGTCTATCACAGGGAGACATGTAGAGACAGACAGGTAACCAGTCTATCACAGGGCTGACATGTAGAGACAGACAGGTAACCAGTCTATCACAGGGAGACATGTAGAGACAGACAGGTAACCAGTCTATCACAGGGAGACATGTACAGACAGACAGGTAACCAGTCTATCACAGGGCTGACATGTAGAGACAGACAGGTAACCAGTCTATCACAGGGCTGACATGTAGAGACAGACAGGTAACCAGTCTATCATAGGGCTGACATGTAGAGACAGACAGGTAACCAGTCTATCACATGGAGACATGTGGAGACAGACACGTAACCAGTCTATCACAGGGAGACATGTAGAGACAGACAGGTAACCAGTCTATCACAGGGAGACATGTAGAGACCGACAGGTAACCAGTCTATCACAGGGGGACATGTAGAGACAGACAGGTAACCAGTCTATCACATGGAGACATGTGGAGACAGACAGGTAACCAGTCTGTCACAGGGAGACATGTAGAGACCGACAGGTAACCAGTCTATCACAGGGGGACATGTAGAGACAGACAGGTAACCAGTCTATCACAGGGAGACATGTAGAGACAGACAGGTAACCAGTCTATCACAGGGAGACATGTAGAGACAGACAGGTAACCAGTCTATCACGGGGCCGACATGTAGAGACAGACAGGTAACCAGTCTATCACAGGGAGACATGTAGAGACAGACAGGTAACCAGTCTATCACAGGGGGACATGTAGAGACAGACAGGTAACCAGTCTATCACAGGGAGACATGTAGAGACAGACAGGTAACTAGTCTATCACAGGAAGACATGTAGAGACAGACAGGTAACCAGTCTATCACAGGGAGACATGTAGAGACAGACAGGTAACCAGTCTATCATGGGGCCGACATGTAGAGACAGACAGGTAACCAGTCTATCACAGGGAGACATGTAGAGACAGACAGGTAACCAGTCTATCACAGGGGGACATGTAGAGACAGACAGGTAACCAGTCTATCACAGGGAGACATGTAGAGACAGACAGGTAACCAGTCTATCACAGGGAGACATGTAGAGACAGACAGGTAACCAGTCTATCACAGGGGGACATGTAGAGACAGACAGGTAACCAGTCTATCACAGGGAGACATGTAGAGACAGACAGGTAACCAGTCTATCACAGGGAGACATGTAGAGACAGACAGGTAACCAGTCTATCACAGGGAGACATGTAAAGACAGACAGGTAACCAGTCTATCACAGGGAGACATGTAGAGACAGACAGGTGACCAGTCTATCACAGGGAGACATGTAGAGACAGACAGGTAACCAGTCTATCACAGGGAGACATGTAGAGACAGACAGGTAACCAGTCTATCACAGGGCTGACATGTAGAGACAGACAGGTAACCAGTCTATCACAGGGAGACATGTAGAGACAGACAGGTAACCAGTCTATCACAGGGAGACATGTACAGACAGACAGGTAACCAGTCTATCACAGGGCTGACATGTAGAGACAGACAGGTAACCAGTCTATCACAGGGCTGACGTGTAGAGACAGACAGGTAACCAGTCTATCATAGGGCTGACATGTAGAGACAGACAGGTGACCAGTCTATCACAGGGAGACATGTAGAGACAGACAGGTAACCAGTCTATCACAGGGCTGACATGTAGAGACAGACAGGTAACCAGTCTATCACAGGGAGACATGTAGAGACAGACAGGTAACCAGTCTATCACAGGGAGACATGTACAGACAGACAGGTAACCAGTCTATCACAGGGAGACATGTAGAGACAGACAGGTAACCAGTCTATCACAGGGAGACATGTAAAGACAGACAGGTAACCAGTCTATCACAGGGAGACATGTACAGACAGACAGGTAACCAGTCTATCACAGGGCTGACATGTAGAGACAGACAGGTAACCAGTCTATCACAGGGCTGACGTGTAGAGACAGACAGGTAACCAGTCTATCATAGGGCTGACATGTAGAGACAGACAGGTGACCAGTCTATCACAGGGAGACATGTAGAGACAGACAGGTAACCAGTCTATCACAGGGCTGACATGTAGAGACAGACAGGTAACCAGTCTATCACAGGGAGACATGTAGAGACAGACAGGTAACCAGTCTATCACAGGGAAACATGTAGAGACAGACAGGTAACCAGTCTATCACAGGGGGACATGTAGAGACATACAGTTAACCAGTCTATCACAGGGAGACATGTAGCGACAGACAGGTAACCAGTCTATCACATGGAGACATGTAGAGACAGACAGGTAACCAGTCTATCACAGGGGGACATGTAGAGACAGACAGGTAACCAGTCTATCACAGGGAGACATGTAGAGACAGACAGGTAACCAGTCTATCACAGGGAGACATGTAGAGACAGACAGGTAACCAGTCTATCACAGGGCTGACATGTAGAGACAGACAGGTAACCAGTCTATCACAGGGAGACATGTACAGACAGACAGGTAACCAGTCTATCACAGGGAGACATGTAGAGACAGACAGGTAACCAGTCTATCACAGGGAGACATGTAAAGACAGACAGGTAACCAGTCTATCACAGGGAGACATGTACAGACAGACAGGTAACCAGTCTATCACAGGGCTGACATGTAGAGACAGACAGGTAACCAGTCTATCACAGGGCTGACGTGTAGAGACAGACAGGTAACCAGTCTATCATAGGGCTGACATGTAGAGACAGACAGGTGACCAGTCTATCACAGGGAGACATGTAGAGACAGACAGGTAACCAGTCTATCACAGGGCTGACATGTAGAGACAGACAGGTAACCAGTCTATCACAGGGAGACATGTAGAGACAGACAGGTAACCAGTCTATCACAGGGAGACATGTAGAGACAGACAGGTAACCAGTCTATCACAGGGGGACATGTAGAGACATACAGTTAACCAGTCTATCACAGGGAGACATGTAGCGACAGACAGGTAACCAGTCTATCACATGGAGACATGTAGAGACAGACAGGTAACCAGTCTATCACAGGGGGACATGTAGAGACAGACAGGTAACCAGTCTATCACAGGGAGACATGTAGAGACAGACAGGTAACCAGTCTATCACAGGGAGACATGTAGAGACAGACAGGTAACCAGTCTATCACAGGGCCGACATGTAGAGACAGACAGGTAACCAGTCTATCACAGGGAGACATGTAGAGACAGACAGGTAACCAGTCTATCACAGGGGGACATGTAGAGACAGACAGGTAACCAGTCTATCACAGGGAGACATGTAGAGACAGACAGGTAACCAGTCTATCACAGGAAGACATGTAGAGACAGACAGGTAACCAGTCTATCACAGGGAGACATGTAGAGACAGACAGGTAACCAGTCTATCATGGGGCCGACATGTAGAGACAGACAGGTAACCAGTCTATCACAGGGAGACATGTAGAGACAGACAGGTAACCAGTCTATCACAGGGGGACATGTAGAGACAGACAGGTAACCAGTCTATCACAGGGAGACATGTAGAGACAGACAGGTAACCAGTCTATCACAGGGGGACATGTAGAGACAGACAGGTAACCAGTCTATCACAGGGAGACATGTAGAGACAGACAGGTAACCAGTCTATCACAGGGAGACATGTAGAGACAGACAGGTAACCAGTCTATCACAGGGAGACATGTAAAGACAGACAGGTAACCAGTCTATCACAGGGAGACATGTAGAGACAGACAGGTGACCAGTCTATCACAGGGAGACATGTAGAGACAGACAGGTAACCAGTCTATCACAGGGAGACATGTAGAGACAGACAGGTAACCAGTCTATCAAAGGGCTGACATGTAGAGACAGACAGGTAACCAGTCTATCACAGGGAGACATGTAGAGACAGACAGGTAACCAGTCTATCACAGGGAGAGATGTACAGACAGACAGGTAACCAGTCTATCACAGGGCTGACGTGTAGAGACAGACAGGTAACCAGTCTATCATAGGGCTGACATGTAGAGACAGACAGGTGACCAGTCTATCACAGGGAGACATGTAGAGACAGACAGGTAACCAGTCTATCACAGGGCTGACATGTAGAGACAGACAGGTAACCAGTCTATCACAGGGAGACATGTAGAGACAGACAGGTAACCAGTCTATCACAGGGAGACATGTACAGACAGACAGGTAACCAGTCTATCACAGGGAGACATGTAGAGACAGACAGGCAACCAGTCTATCACAGGGAGACATGTAAAGACAGACAGGTAACCAGTCTATCACAGGGAGACATGTACAGACAGACAGGTAACCAGTCTATCACAGGGCTGACATGTAGAGACAGACAGGTAACCAGTCTATCACAGGGCTGACGTGTAGAGACAGACAGGTAACCAGTCTATCATAGGGCTGACATGTAGAGACAGACAGGTGACCAGTCTATCACAGGGAGACATGTAGAGACAGACAGGTAACCAGTCTATCACAGGGCTGACATGTAGAGACAGACAGGTAACCAGTCTATCACAGGGAGACATGTAGAGACAGACAGGTAACCAGTCTATCACAGGGAGACATGTAGAGACAGACAGGTAACCAGTCTATCACAGGGGGACATGTAGAGACATACAGTTAACCAGTCTATCACAGGGAGACATGTAGCGACAGACAGGTAACCAGTCTATCACATGGAGACATGTAGAGACAGACAGGTAACCAGTCTATCACAGGGAGACATGTAGAGACAGACAGGTAACCAGTCTATCACAGGGAAACATGTAGAGACAGACAGGTAACCAGTCTATCACAGGGAGACATGGAGAGACAGACAGGTAACCAGTCTATCACAGGGAGACATCTAAAGACAGACAGGTAACCAGTCTATCACAGGGAGACATGTAGAGACAGACAGGTGACCAGTCTATCACAGGGAGACATGTAGAGACAGACAGGTAAGCAGTCTATCACAGGGGGACATGTAGAGACAGACAGGTAACCAGTCTATCACAGGGAGACATGTAGAGACAGACAGGTAACCAGTCTATCACAGGGAGACATGTAGAGACCGACAGGTAACCAGTCTTTCACAGGGGGACATGTAGAGACAGACAGGTAACCAGTCTATCACAGGGAGACATGTAGAGACAGACAGGTAACCAGTCTATCACAGGGAGACATGTAGAGACAGATAGGTAACCAGTCTATCACGGGGCCGACATTTAGAGACAGACAGGTAACCAGTCTATCACAGGGAGACATGTAGAGACAGACAGGTAACCAGTCTATCACAGGGCTGACATGTAGAGACAGACAGGTGACCAGTCTATCACAGGGCTGACATGTAGAGAGAGACAGGTGACCAGTCTATCACAGGGCTGACATGTAGAGACAGACAGGTAACCAGTCTATCACAGGGAGACATGTAGAGACAGACAGGTAACCAGTCTATCACAGGGAGACATGTAGAGACAGACAGGTAACCAGTCTATCACAGGGCTGACATGTAGAGACAGACAGGCAACCAGTCTATCACAGGGCTGACATGTAGAGACAGACAGGTAACCAGTCTATCACAGGGAGACATGTAGAGACAGACAGGTAACCAGTCTATCACAGGGAGACATGTAGAGACAGACAGGTAACCAGTCTATCATGGGGCCGACATGTAGAGACAGACAGGTAACCAGTCTATCACAGGGAGACATGTAGAGACAGACAGGTAACCAGTCTATCACAGGGGGACATGTAGAGACAGACAGGTAACCAGTCTATCACAGGGAGACATGTAGAGACAGACAGGTAACCAGTCTATCACAGGGAGACATGTAGAGACAGACAGGTAACCAGTCTATCACAGGGGGACATGTAGAGACAGACAGGTAACCAGTCTATCACAGGGAGACATGTAGAGACAGACAGGTAACCAGTCTATCACAGGGAGACATCTAGAGACAGACAGGTAACCAGTCTATCACAGGGAGACATGTAAAGACAGACAGGTAACCAGTCTATCACAGGGAGACATGTAGAGACAGACAGGTGACCAGTCTATCACAGGGAGACATGTAGAGTCAGGCAGGTAACCAGTCTATCACAGGGAGACATGTAGAGACAGACAGGTAACCAGTCTATCACAGGGCTGACATGTAGAGACAGACAGGTAACCAGTCTATCACAGGGAGACATGTAGAGACAGACAGGTAACCAGTCTATCACAGGGAGACATGTACAGACAGACAGGTAACCAGTCTATCACAGGGCTGACATGTAGAGACAGACAGGTAACCAGTCTATCACAGGGCTGACATGTAGAGACAGACAGGTAACCAGTCTATCACAGGGAGACATGTAGAGACAGACAGGTAACCAGTCTATCACAGGGCTGACATGTAGAGACAGACAGGTAACCAGTCTATCACAGGGCTGACATGTAGAGACAGACAGGTAACCAGTCTATCACAGGGCTGACATGTAGAGACAGACAGGTAACCAGTCTATCACAGGGCCGACATGTAGAGACAGACAGGTAACCAGTCTATCAGAGGGAGACATGTAGAGACAGACAGGTAACCAGTCTATCACAGGGCTGACATGTAGAGACAGACAGGTAACCAGTCTATCACAGGGCTGACATGTAGAGACAGACAGGTAACCAGTCTATCACAGGGAGACATGTACAGACAGACAGGTAACCAGTCTATCACAGGGCTGACATGTAGAGACAGACAGGTAACCAGTCTATCACAGGGCTGACGTGTAGAGACAGACAGGTAACCAGTCTATCATAGGGCTGACATGTAGAGACAGACAGGTGACCAGTCTATCACAGGGAGACATGTAGAGACAGACAGGTAACCAGTCTATCACAGGGCTGACATGTAGAGACAGACAGGTAACCAGTCTATCACAGGGAGACATGTAGAGACAGACAGGTAACCAGTCTATCACAGGGAGACATGTACAGACAGACAGGTAACCAGTCTATCACAGGGCTGACATGTAGAGACAGACAGGTAACCAGTCTATCACAGGGCTGACATGTAGAGACAGACAGGCAACCAGTCTATCACAGGGCTGACATGTAGAGACAGACAGGTAACCAGTCTATCACAGGGCTGACATGTGGAGACAGACAGGTAACCAGTCTATCACAGGGAGACATGTAGAGACAGACAGGTAACCAGTCTATCACAGGGAGACATGTAGAGACCGACAGGTAACCAGTCTATCACAGGGGGACATGTAGAGACAGACAGGTAACCAGTCTATCACAGGGAGACATGTAGAGACAGACAGGTAACCAGTCTATCACAGGGCTGACATGTAGAGACAGACAGGTAACCAGTCTATCACATGGAGACATGTGGAGACAGACAGGTAACCAGTCTATCACAGGGAGACATGTAGAGACAGACAGGTAACCAGTCTATCACAGGGAGACATGCAGAGACCGACAGGTAACCAGTCTATCACAGGGGGACATGTAGAGACAGACAGGTAACCAGTCTATAACAGGGCTGACATGTAGAGACAGACAGGTAACCAGTCTATCACAGGGAGACATGTAGAGACAGACAGGTAACCAGTCTATCACAGGGAGACATGTAGAGACAGACAGGTAACCAGTCTATCACAGGGCTGACATGTAGAGACAGACAGGCAACCAGTCTATCACAGGGCTGACATGTAGAGACAGACAGGTAACCAGTCTATCACAGGGCCGACATGTAGAGACAGACAGGTAACCAGTCTATCACAGGGAGACATGTAGAGACAGACAGGTAACCAGTCTATCACAGGGAGACATGTAGAGACAGACAGGTAACCAGTCTATCATGGGGCCGACATGTAGAGACAGACAGGTAACCAGTCTATCACAGGGAGACATGTAGAGACAGACAGGTAACCAGTCTATCACAGGGAGACATGTAGAGACAGACAGGTAACCAGTCTATCACAGGGAGACATGTAGAGACAGACAGGTAACCAGTCTATCACAGGGGGACATGTAGAGACAGACAGGTAACCAGTCTATCACAGGGAGACATGTAGAGACAGACAGGTAACCAGTCTATCACAGGGAGACATGTAGAGACAGACAGGTAACCAGTCTATCACAGGGAGAAATGTAAAGACAGACAGGTAACCAGTCTATCACAGGGAGACATGTAGAGACAGACAGGTGACCAGTCTATCACAGGGAGACATGTAGAGACAGACAGGTAACCAGTCTATCACAGGGAGACATGTAGAGACAGACAGGTAACCAGTCTATCACAGGGAGACATGTAGAGACAGACAGGTAACCAGTCTATCACAGGGAGACATGTAGAGACAGACAGGTAACCAGTCTATCACGGGGCCGACATGTAGAGACAGACAGGTAACCAGTCTATCACAGGGAGACATGTTGAGACAGACAGGTAACCAGTCTATCACAGGGCTGACATGTAGAGACAGACAGGCAACCAGTCTATCACAGGGCTGACATGTAGAGACAGACAGGTAACCAGTCTATCACAGGGCTGACATGTAGAGACAGACAGGTAACCAGTCTATCATAGGGCTGACATGTAGAGACAGACAGGTAACCAGTCTATCACATGGAGACATGTGGAGACAGACAGGTAACCAGTCTATCACAGGGAGACATGTAGAGACAGACAGGTAACCAGTCTATCACAGGGAGACATGTAGAGACCGACAGGTAACCAGTCTATCACAGGGGGACATGTAGAGACAGACAGGTAACCAGTCTATCACAGGGCTGACATGTAGAGACAGACAGGTAACCAGTCTATCACAGGGAGACATGTAGAGACAGACAGGTAACCAGTCTATCACAGGGAGACATGTAGAGACAGACAGGTAACCAGTCTATCACAGGGCTGACATGTAGAGACAGACAGGCAACCAGTCTATCACAGGGAGACATGTAGAGACAGACAGGTAACCAGTCTATCACAGGGCTGACATGTAGAGACAGACAGGTAACCAGTCTATCACAGGGAGACATGTAGAGACAGACAGGTAACCAGTCTATCACAGGGCTGACATGTAGAGACAGACAGGCAACCAGTCTATCACAGGGCTGACATGTAGAGACAGACAGGTAACCAGTCTATCACAGGGCCGACATGTAGAGACAGACAGGTAACCAGTCTATCACAGGGAGACATGTAGAGACAGACAGGTAACCAGTCTATCACAGGGAGACATGTAGAGACAGACAGGTAACCAGTCTATCATGGGGCCGACATGTAGAGACAGACAGGTAACCAGTCTATCACAGGGAGACATGTAGAGACAGACAGGTAACCAGTCTATCACAGGGGGACATGTAGAGACAGACAGGTAACCAGTCTATCACAGGGAGACATGTAGAGACAGACAGGTAACCAGTCTATCACAGGGAGACATGTAGAGACAGACAGGTAACCAGTCTATCACAGGGGGACATGTAGAGACAGACAGGTAACCAGTCTATCACAGGGAGACATGTAGAGACAGACAGGTAACCAGTCTATCACAGGGAGACATGTAGAGACAGACAGGTAACCAGTCTATCACAGGGAGACATGTAAAGACAGACAGGTAACCAGTCTATCACAGGGAGACATGTAGAGACAGACAGGTGACCAGTCTATCACAGGGAGACATGTAGAGACAGACAGGTAACCAGTCTATCACAGGGAGACATGTAGAGACAGACAGGTAACCAGTCTATCACAGGGCTGACATGTAGAGACAGACAGGTAACCAGTCTATCACAGGGAGACATGTAGAGACAGACAGGTAACCAGTCTATCACAGGGAGACATGTACAGACAGACAGGTAACCAGTCTATCACAGGGCTGACATGTAGAGACAGACAGGTAACCAGTCTATCACAGGGCTGACGTGTAGAGACAGACAGGTAACCAGTCTATCATAGGGCTGACATGTAGAGACAGACAGGTGACCAGTCTATCACAGGGAGACATGTAGAGACAGACAGGTAACCAGTCTATCACAGGGCTGACATGTAGAGACAGACAGGTAACCAGTCTATCACAGGGAGACATGTAGAGACAGACAGGTAACCAGTCTATCACAGGGCTGACATGTAGAGACAGACAGGTAACCAGTCTATCACAGGGCTGACATGTAGAGACAGACAGGCAACCAGTCTATCACAGGGCTGACATGTAGAGACAGACAGGTAACCAGTCTATCACAAGGCTGACATGTGGAGACAGACAGGTAACCAGTCTATCACAGGGAGACATGTAGAGACAGACAGGTAACCAGTCTATCACAGGGAGACATGTAGAGACCGACAGGTAACCAGTCTATCACAGGGGGACTTGTAGAGACAGACAGGTAACCAGTCTATCACAGGGAGACATGTAGAGACAGACAGGTAACCAGTCTATCACAGGGCTGACATGTAGAGACAGACAGGTAACCAGTCTATCACAGGGCTGACATGTAGAGACAGACAGGTAACCAGTCTATCATAGGGCTGACATGTAGAGACAGACAGGTAACCAGTCTATCACATGGAGACATGTGGAGACAGACAGGTAACCAGTCTATCACAGGGAGACATGTAGAGACAGACAGGTAACCAGTCTATCACAGGGAGACATGCAGAGACCGACAGGTAACCAGTCTATCACAGGGGGACATGTAGAGACAGACAGGTAACCAGTCTATAACAGGGCTGACATGTAGAGACAGACAGGTAACCAGTCTATCACAGGGAGACATGTAGAGACAGACAGGTAACCAGTCTATCACAGGGAGACATGTAGAGACAGACAGGTAACCAGTCTATCACAGGGCTGACATGTAGAGACAGACAGGCAACCAGTCTATCACAGGGCTGACATGTAGAGACAGACAGGTAACCAGTCTATCACAGGGCCGACATGTAGAGACAGACAGGTAACCAGTCTATCACAGGGAGACATGTAGAGACAGACAGGTAACCAGTCTATCACAGGGAGACATGTAGAGACAGACAGGTAACCAGTCTATCATGGGGCCGACATGTAGAGACAGACAGGTAACCAGTCTATCACAGGGAGACATGTAGAGACAGACAGGTAACCAGTCTATCACAGGGAGACATGTAGAGACAGACAGGTAACCAGTCTATCACAGGGAGACATGTAGAGACAGACAGGTAACCAGTCTATCACAGGGCTGACATGTGGAGACAGACAGGTAACCAGTCTATCACAGGGAGACATGTAGAGACAGACAGGTAACCAGTCTATCACAGGGAGACATGTAGAGACCGACAGGTAACCAGTCTATCACAGGGGGACATGTAGAGACAGACAGGTAACCAGTCTATCACAGGGAGACATGTAGAGACAGACAGGTAACCAGTCTATCACAGGGCTGACATGTAGAGACAGACAGGTAACCAGTCTATCACAGGGCTGACATGTAGAGACAGACAGGTAACCAGTCTATCATAGGGCTGACATGTAGAGACAGACAGGTAACCAGTCTATCACATGGAGACATGTGGAGACAGACAGGTAACCAGTCTATCACAGGGAGACATGTAGAGACAGACAGGTAACCAGTCTATCACAGGGAGACATGCAGAGACCGACAGGTAACCAGTCTATCACAGGGGGACATGTAGAGACAGACAGGTAACCAGTCTATAACAGGGCTGACATGTAGAGACAGACAGGTAACCAGTCTATCACAGGGAGACATGTAGAGACAGACAGGTAACCAGTCTATCACAGGGAGACATGTAGAGACAGACAGGTAACCAGTCTATCACAGGGCTGACATGTAGAGACAGACAGGCAACCAGTCTATCACAGGGCTGACATGTAGAGACAGACAGGTAACCAGTCTATCACAGGGCCGACATGTAGAGACAGACAGGTAACCAGTCTATCACAGGGAGACGTGTAGAGACAGACAGGTAACCAGTCTATCACAGGGAGACATGTAGAGACAGACAGGTAACCAGTCTATCATGGGGCCGACATGTAGAGACAGACAGGTAACCAGTCTATCACAGGGAGACATGTAGAGACAGACAGGTAACCAGTCTATCACAGGGAGACATGTAGAGACAGACAGGTAACCAGTCTATCACAGGGAGACATGTAGAGACAGACAGGTAACCAGTCTATCACAGGGGGACATGTAGAGACAGACAGGTAACCAGTCTATCACAGGGAGACATGTAGAGACAGACAGGTAACCAGTCTATCACAGGGAGACATGTAGAGACAGACAGGTAACCAGTCTATCACAGGGAGAAATGTAAAGACAGACAGGTAACCAGTCTATCACAGGGAGACATGTAGAGACAGACAGGTGACCAGTCTATCACAGGGAGACATGTAGAGACAGACAGGTAACCAGTCTATCACAGGGAGACATGTAGAGACAGACAGGTAACCAGTCTATCACAGGGCTGACATGTAGAGACAGACAGGTAACCAGTCTATCACAGGGAGACATGTAGAGACAGACAGGTAACCAGTCTATCACAGGGAGACATGTACAGACAGACAGGTAACCAGTCTATCACAGGGCTGACATGTAGAGACAGACAGGTAACCAGTCTATCACAGGGCTGACATGTAGAGACAGACAGGTAACCAGTCTATCATAGGGCTGACATGTAGAGACAGACAGGTAACCAGTCTATCACATGGAGACATGTGGAGACAGACAGGTAACCAGTCTATCACAGGGAGACATGTAGAGACAGACAGGTAACCAGTCTATCACAGGGAGACATGTAGAGACCGACAGGTAACCAGTCTATCACAGGGGGACATGTAGAGACAGACAGGTAACCAGTCTATCACAGGGCTGACATGTAGAGACAGACAGGTAACCAGTCTATCACAGGGAGACATGTAGAGACAGACAGGTAACCAGTCTATCACAGGGAGACATGTACAGACAGACAGGTAACCAGTCTATCACAGGGCTGACATGTAGAGACAGACAGGTAACCAGTCTATCACAGGGCTGACGTGTAGAGACAGACAGGTAACCAGTCTATCATAGGGCTGACATGTAGAGACAGACAGGTGACCAGTCTATCACAGGGAGACATGTAGAGACAGACAGGTAACCAGTCTATCACAGGGCTGACATGTAGAGACAGACAGGTAACCAGTCTATCACAGGGAGACATGTAGAGACAGACAGGTAACCAGTCTATCACAGGGCTGACATGTAGAGACAGACAGGTAACCAGTCTATCACAGGGCTGACATGTAGAGACAGACAGGCAACCAGTCTATCACAGGGCTGACATGTAGAGACAGACAGGTAACCAGTCTATCACAAGGCTGACATGTGGAGACAGACAGGTAACCAGTCTATCACAGGGAGACATGTAGAGACAGACAGGTAACCAGTCTATCACAGGGCTGACATGTGGAGACAGACAGGTAACCAGTCTATCACAGGGAGACATGTAGAGACAGACAGGTAACCAGTCTATCACAGGGAGACATGTAGAGACCGACAGGTAACCAGTCTATCACAGGGGGACATGTAGAGACAGACAGGTAACCAGTCTATCACAGGCAGACATGTAGAGACAGACAGGTAACCAGTCTATCACAGGGCTGACATGTAGAGACAGACAGGTAACCAGTCTATCACAGGGCTGACATGTAGAGACAGACAGGTAACCAGTCTATCATAGGGCTGACATGTAGAGACAGACAGGTAACCAGTCTATCACATGGAGACATGTGGAGACAGACAGGTAACCAGTCTATCACAGGGAGACATGTAGAGACAGACAGGTAACCAGTCTATCACAGGGAGACATGCAGAGACCGACAGGTAACCAGTCTATCACAGGGGGACATGTAGAGACAGACAGGTAACCAGTCTATAACAGGGCTGACATGTAGAGACAGACAGGTAACCAGTCTATCACAGGGAGACATGTAGAGACAGACAGGTAACCAGTCTATCACAGGGAGACATGTAGAGACAGACAGGTAACCAGTCTATCACAGGGCTGACATGTAGAGACAGACAGGCAACCAGTCTATCATAGGGCTGACATGTAGAGACAGACAGGTAACCAGTCTATCACAGGGCCGACATGTAGAGACAGACAGGTAACCAGTCTATCACAGGGAGACGTGTAGAGACAGACAGGTAACCAGTCTATCACAGGGAGACATGTAGAGACAGACAGGTAACCAGTCTATCATGGGGCCGACATGTAGAGACAGACAGGTAACCAGTCTATCACAGGGAGACATGTAGAGACAGACAGGTAACCAGTCTATCACAGGGAGACATGTAGAGACAGACAGGTAACCAGTCTATCACAGGGAGACATGTAGAGACAGACAGGTAACCAGTCTATCACAGGGGGACATGTAGAGACAGACAGGTAACCAGTCTATCACAGGGAGACATGTAGAGACAGACAGGTAACCAGTCTATCACAGGGAGACATGTAGAGACAGACAGGTAACCAGTCTATCACAGGGAGAAATGTAAAGACAGACAGGTAACCAGTCTATCACAGGGAGACATGTAGAGACAGACAGGTGACCAGTCTATCACAGGGAGACATGTAGAGACAGACAGGTAACCAGTCTATCACAGGGAGACATGTAGAGACAGACAGGTAACCAGTCTATCACAGGGCTGACATGTAGAGACAGACAGGTAACCAGTCTATCACAGGGAGACATGTAGAGACAGACAGGTAACCAGTCTATCACAGGGAGACATGTACAGACAGACAGGTAACCAGTCTATCACAGGGCTGACATGTAGAGACAGACAGGTAACCAGTCTATCACAGGGCTGACATGTAGAGACAGACAGGTAACCAGTCTATCATAGGGCTGACATGTAGAGACAGACAGGTAACCAGTCTATCACATGGAGACATGTGGAGACAGACAGGTAACCAGTCTATCACAGGGAGACATGTAGAGACAGACAGGTAACCAGTCTATCACAGGGAGACATGTAGAGACCGACAGGTAACCAGTCTATCACAGGGGGACATGTAGAGACAGACAGGTAACCAGTCTATCACAGGGCTGACATGTAGAGACAGACAGGTAACCAGTCTATCACAGGGAGACATGTAGAGACAGACAGGTAACCAGTCTATCACAGGGAGACATGTACAGACAGACAGGTAACCAGTCTATCACAGGGCTGACATGTAGAGACAGACAGGTAACCAGTCTATCACAGGGCTGACGTGTAGAGACAGACAGGTAACCAGTCTATCATAGGGCTGACATGTAGAGACAGACAGGTGACCAGTCTATCACAGGGAGACATGTAGAGACAGACAGGTAACCAGTCTATCACAGGGCTGACATGTAGAGACAGACAGGTAACCAGTCTATCACAGGGAGACATGTAGAGACAGACAGGTAACCAGTCTATCACAGGGCTGACATGTAGAGACAGACAGGTAACCAGTCTATCACAGGGCTGACATGTAGAGACAGACAGGCAACCAGTCTATCACAGGGCTGACATGTAGAGACAGACAGGTAACCAGTCTATCACAAGGCTGACATGTGGAGACAGACAGGTAACCAGTCTATCACAGGGAGACATGTAGAGACAGACAGGTAACCAGTCTATCACAGGGAGACATGTAGAGACCGACAGGTAACCAGTCTATCACAGGGGGACTTGTAGAGACAGACAGGTAACCAGTCTATCACAGGGAGACATGTAGAGACAGACAGGTAACCAGTCTATCACAGGGCTGACATGTAGAGACAGACAGGTAACCAGTCTATCACAGGGCTGACATGTAGAGACAGACAGGTAACCAGTCTATCATAGGGCTGACATGTAGAGACAGACAGGTAACCAGTCTATCACATGGAGACATGTGGAGACAGACAGGTAACCAGTCTATCACAGGGAGACATGTAGAGACAGACAGGTAACCAGTCTATCACAGGGAGACATGCAGAGACCGACAGGTAACCAGTCTATCACAGGGGGACATGTAGAGACAGACAGGTAACCAGTCTATAACAGGGCTGACATGTAGAGACAGACAGGTAACCAGTCTATCACAGGGAGACATGTAGAGACAGACAGGTAACCAGTCTATCACAGGGAGACATGTAGAGACAGACAGGTAACCAGTCTATCACAGGGCTGACATGTAGAGACAGACAGGCAACCAGTCTATCACAGGGCTGACATGTAGAGACAGACAGGTAACCAGTCTATCACAGGGCCGACATGTAGAGACAGACAGGTAACCAGTCTATCACAGGGAGACATGTAGAGACAGACAGGTAACCAGTCTATCACAGGGAGAAATGTAGAGACAGACAGGTAACCAGTCTATCATGGGGCCGACATGTAGAGACAGACAGGTAACCAGTCTATCACAGGGAGACATGTAGAGACAGACAGGTAACCAGTCTATCACAGGGAGACATGTAGAGACAGACAGGTAACCAGTCTATCACAGGGAGACATGTAGAGACAGACAGGTAACCAGTCTATCACAGGGCTGACATGTGGAGACAGACAGGTAACCAGTCTATCACAGGGAGACATGTAGAGACAGACAGGTAACCAGTCTATCACAGGGAGACATGTAGAGACCGACAGGTAACCAGTCTATCACAGGGGGACATGTAGAGACAGACAGGTAACCAGTCTATCACAGGGAGACATGTAGAGACAGACAGGTAACCAGTCTATCACAGGGCTGACATGTAGAGACAGACAGGTAACCAGTCTATCACAGGGCTGACATGTAGAGACAGACAGGTAACCAGTCTATCATAGGGCTGACATGTAGAGACAGACAGGTAACCAGTCTATCACATGGAGACATGTGGAGACAGACAGGTAACCAGTCTATCACAGGGAGACATGTAGAGACAGACAGGTAACCAGTCTATCACAGGGAGACATGCAGAGACCGACAGGTAACCAGTCTATCACAGGGGGACATGTAGAGACAGACAGGTAACCAGTCTATAACAGGGCTGACATGTAGAGACAGACAGGTAACCAGTCTATCACAGGGAGACATGTAGAGACAGACAGGTAACCAGTCTATCACAGGGAGACATGTAGAGACAGACAGGTAACCAGTCTATCACAGGGCTGACATGTAGAGACAGACAGGCAACCAGTCTATCACAGGGCTGACATGTAGAGACAGACAGGTAACCAGTCTATCACAGGGCCGACATGTAGAGACAGACTGGTAACCAGTCTATCATGGGGCCGACATGTAGAGACAGACAGGTAACCAGTCTATCACAGGGAGACATGTAGAGACAGACAGGTAACCAGTCTATCACAGGGAGACATGTAGAGACAGACAGGTAACCAGTCTATCACAGGGAGACATGTAGAGACAGACAGGTAACCAGTCTATCACAGGGGGACATGTAGAGACAGACAGGTAACCAGTCTATCACAGGGAGACATGTAGAGACAGACAGGTAACCAGTCTATCACAGGGAGACATGTAGAGACAGACAGGTAACCAGTCTATCACAGGGAGAAATGTAAAGACAGACAGGTAACCAGTCTATCACAGGGAGACATGTAGAGACAGACAGGTGACCAGTCTATCACAGGGAGACATGTAGAGACAGACATGTAACCAGTCTATCACAGGGAGACATGTAGAGACAGACAGGTAACCAGTCTATCACAGGGCTGACATGTAGAGACAGACAGGTAACCAGTCTATCACAGGGAGACATGTAGAGACAGACAGGTAACCAGTCTATCACAGGGAGACATGTACAGACAGACAGGTAACCAGTCTATCACAGGGCTGACATGTAGAGACAGACAGGTAACCAGTCTATCACAGGGCTGACATGTAGAGACAGACAGGTAACCAGTCTATCATAGGGCTGACATGTAGAGACAGACAGGTAACCAGTCTATCACATGGAGACATGTGGAGACAGACAGGTAACCAGTCTATCACAGGGAGACATGTAGAGACAGACAGGTAACCAGTCTATCACAGGGAGACATGTAGAGACCGACAGGTAACCAGTCTATCACAGGGGGACATGTAGAGACAGACAGGTAACCAGTCTATCACAGGGCTGACATGTAGAGACAGACAGGTAACCAGTCTATCACAGGGAGACATGTAGAGACAGACAGGTAACCAGTCTATCACAGGGAGACATGTACAGACAGACAGGTAACCAGTCTATCACAGGGCTGACATGTAGAGACAGACAGGTAACCAGTCTATCACAGGGCTGACGTGTAGAGACAGACAGGTAACCAGTCTATCATAGGGCTGACATGTAGAGACAGACAGGTGACCAGTCTATCACAGGGAGACATGTAGAGACAGACAGGTAACCAGTCTATCACAGGGCTGACATGTAGAGACAGACAGGTAACCAGTCTATCACAGGGAGACATGTAGAGACAGACAGGTAACCAGTCTATCACAGGGCTGACATGTAGAGACAGACAGGTAACCAGTCTATCACAGGGCTGACATGTAGAGACAGACAGGCAACCAGTCTATCACAGGGCTGACATGTAGAGACAGACAGGTAACCAGTCTATCACAAGGCTGACATGTGGAGACAGACAGGTAACCAGTCTATCACAGGGAGACATGTAGAGACAGACAGGTAACCAGTCTATCACAGGGCTGACATGTGGAGACAGACAGGTAACCAGTCTATCACAGGGAGACATGTAGAGACAGACAGGTAACCAGTCTATCACAGGGAGACATGTAGAGACCGACAGGTAACCAGTCTATCACAGGGGGACATGTAGAGACAGACAGGTAACCAGTCTATCACAGGGAGACATGTAGAGACAGACAGGTAACCAGTCTATCACAGGGCTGACATGTAGAGACAGACAGGTAACCAGTCTATCACAGGGCTGACATGTAGAGACAGACAGGTAACCAGTCTATCATAGGGCTGACATGTAGAGACAGACAGGTAACCAGTCTATCACATGGAGACATGTGGAGACAGACAGGTAACCAGTCTATCACAGGGAGACATGTAGAGACAGACAGGTAACCAGTCTATCACAGGGAGACATGCAGAGACCGACAGGTAACCAGTCTATCACAGGGGGACATGTAGAGACAGACAGGTAACCAGTCTATAACAGGGCTGACATGTAGAGACAGACAGGTAACCAGTCTATCACAGGGAGACATGTAGAGACAGACAGGTAACCAGTCTATCACAGGGAGACATGTAGAGACAGACAGGTAACCAGTCTATCACAGGGCTGACATGTAGAGACAGACAGGCAACCAGTCTATCACAGGGCTGACATGTAGAGACAGACAGGTAACCAGTCTATCACAGGGCCGACATGTAGAGACAGACAGGTAACCAGTCTATCACAGGGAGACGTGTAGAGACAGACAGGTAACCAGTCTATCACAGGGAGACATGTAGAGACAGACAGGTAACCAGTCTATCATGGGGCCGACATGTAGAGACAGACAGGTAACCAGTCTATCACAGGGAGACATGTAGAGACAGACAGGTAACCAGTCTATCACAGGGAGACATGTAGAGACAGACAGGTAACCAGTCTATCACAGGGAGACATGTAGAGACAGACAGGTAACCAGTCTATCACAGGGGGACATGTAGAGACAGACAGGTAACCAGTCTATCACAGGGAGACATGTAGAGACAGACAGGTAACCAGTCTATCACAGGGAGACATGTAGAGACAGACAGGTAACCAGTCTATCACAGGGAGAAATGTAAAGACAGACAGGTAACCAGTCTATCACAGGGAGACATGTAGAGACAGACAGGTGACCAGTCTATCACAGGGAGACATGTAGAGACAGACAGGTAACCAGTCTATCACAGGGAGACATGTAGAGACAGACAGGTAACCAGTCTATCACAGGGCTGACATGTAGAGACAGACAGGTAACCAGTCTATCACAGGGAGACATGTAGAGACAGACAGGTAACCAGTCTATCACAGGGAGACATGTACAGACAGACAGGTAACCAGTCTATCACAGGGCTGACATGTAGAGACAGACAGGTAACCAGTCTATCACAGGGCTGACATGTAGAGACAGACAGGTAACCAGTCTATCATAGGGCTGACATGTAGAGACAGACAGGTAACCAGTCTATCACATGGAGACATGTGGAGACAGACAGGTAACCAGTCTATCACAGGGAGACATGTAGAGACAGACAGGTAACCAGTCTATCACAGGGAGACATGTAGAGACCGACAGGTAACCAGTCTATCACAGGGGGACATGTAGAGACAGACAGGTAACCAGTCTATCACAGGGCTGACATGTAGAGACAGACAGGTAACCAGTCTATCACAGGGAGACATGTAGAGACAGACAGGTAACCAGTCTATCACAGGGAGACATGTACAGACAGACAGGTAACCAGTCTATCACAGGGCTGACATGTAGAGACAGACAGGTAACCAGTCTATCACAGGGCTGACGTGTAGAGACAGACAGGTAACCAGTCTATCATAGGGCTGACATGTAGAGACAGACAGGTGACCAGTCTATCACAGGGAGACATGTAGAGACAGACAGGTAACCAGTCTATCACAGGGCTGACATGTAGAGACAGACAGGTAACCAGTCTATCACAGGGAGACATGTAGAGACAGACAGGTAACCAGTCTATCACAGGGCTGACATGTAGAGACAGACAGGTAACCAGTCTATCACAGGGCTGACATGTAGAGACAGACAGGCAACCAGTCTATCACAGGGCTGACATGTAGAGACAGACAGGTAACCAGTCTATCACAAGGCTGACATGTGGAGACAGACAGGTAACCAGTCTATCACAGGGAGACATGTAGAGACAGACAGGTAACCAGTCTATCACAGGGAGACATGTAGAGACCGACAGGTAACCAGTCTATCACAGGGGGACTTGTAGAGACAGACAGGTAACCAGTCTATCACAGGGAGACATGTAGAGACAGACAGGTAACCAGTCTATCACAGGGCTGACATGTAGAGACAGACAGGTAACCAGTCTATCACAGGGCTGACATGTAGAGACAGACAGGTAACCAGTCTATCATAGGGCTGACATGTAGAGACAGACAGGTAACCAGTCTATCACATGGAGACATGTGGAGACAGACAGGTAACCAGTCTATCACAGGGAGACATGTAGAGACAGACAGGTAACCAGTCTATCACAGGGAGACATGCAGAGACCGACAGGTAACCAGTCTATCACAGGGGGACATGTAGAGACAGACAGGTAACCAGTCTATAACAGGGCTGACATGTAGAGACAGACAGGTAACCAGTCTATCACAGGGAGACATGTAGAGACAGACAGGTAACCAGTCTATCACAGGGAGACATGTAGAGACAGACAGGTAACCAGTCTATCACAGGGCTGACATGTAGAGACAGACAGGCAACCAGTCTATCACAGGGCTGACATGTAGAGACAGACAGGTAACCAGTCTATCACAGGGCCGACATGTAGAGACAGACAGGTAACCAGTCTATCACAGGGAGACATGTAGAGACAGACAGGTAACCAGTCTATCACAGGGAGACATGTAGAGACAGACAGGTAACCAGTCTATCATGGGGCCGACATGTAGAGACAGACAGGTAACCAGTCTATCACAGGGAGACATGTAGAGACAGACAGGTAACCAGTCTATCACAGGGAGACATGTAGAGACAGACAGGTAACCAGTCTATCACAGGGAGACATGTAGAGACAGACAGGTAACCAGTCTATCACAGGGCTGACATGTGGAGACAGACAGGTAACCAGTCTATCACAGGGAGACATGTAGAGACAGACAGGTAACCAGTCTATCACAGGGAGACATGTAGAGACCGACAGGTAACCAGTCTATCACAGGGGGACATGTAGAGACAGACAGGTAACCAGTCTATCACAGGGAGACATGTAGAGACAGACAGGTAACCAGTCTATCACAGGGCTGACATGTAGAGACAGACAGGTAACCAGTCTATCACAGGGCTGACGTGTAGAGACAGACAGGTAACCAGTCTATCATAGGGCTGACATGTAGAGACAGACAGGTGACCAGTCTATCACAGGGAGACATGTAGAGACAGACAGGTAACCAGTCTATCACAGGGCTGACATGTAGAGACAGACAGGTAACCAGTCTATCACAGGGAGACATGTAGAGACAGACAGGTAACCAGTCTATCACAGGGCTGACATGTAGAGACAGACAGGTAACCAGTCTATCACAGGGCTGACATGTAGAGACAGACAGGCAACCAGTCTATCACAGGGCTGACATGTAGAGACAGACAGGTAACCAGTCTATCACAAGGCTGACATGTGGAGACAGACAGGTAACCAGTCTATCACAGGGAGACATGTAGAGACAGACAGGTAACCAGTCTATCACAGGGAGACATGTAGAGACCGACAGGTAACCAGTCTATCACAGGGGGACTTGTAGAGACAGACAGGTAACCAGTCTATCACAGGGAGACATGTAGAGACAGACAGGTAACCAGTCTATCACAGGGCTAACATGTAGAGACAGACAGGTAACCAGTCTATCACAGGGCTGACATGTAGAGACAGACAGGTAACCAGTCTATCATAGGGCTGACATGTAGAGACAGACAGGTAACCAGTCTATCACATGGAGACATGTGGAGACAGACAGGTAACCAGTCTATCACAGGGAGACATGTAGAGACAGACAGGTAACCAGTCTATCACAGGGAGACATGCAGAGACCGACAGGTAACCAGTCTATCACAGGGGGACATGTAGAGACAGACAGGTAACCAGTCTATAACAGGGCTGACATGTAGAGACAGACAGGTAACCAGTCTATCACAGGGAGACATGTAGAGACAGACAGGTAACCAGTCTATCACAGGGAGACATGTAGAGACAGACAGGTAACCAGTCTATCACAGGGCTGACATGTAGAGACAGACAGGCAACCAGTCTATCACAGGGCTGACATGTAGAGACAGACAGGTAACCAGTCTATCACAGGGCCGACATGTAGAGACAGACAGGTAACCAGTCTATCACAGGGAGACATGTAGAGACAGACAGGTAACCAGTCTATCACAGGGAGACATGTAGAGACAGACAGGTAACCAGTCTATCATGGGGCCGACATGTAGAGACAGACAGGTAACCAGTCTATCACAGGGAGACATGTAGAGACAGACAGGTAACCAGTCTATCACAGGGAGACATGTAGAGACAGACAGGTAACCAGTCTATCACAGGGAGACATGTAGAGACAGACAGGTAACCAGTCTATCACAGGGCTGACATGTGGAGACAGACAGGTAACCAGTCTATCACAGGGAGACATGTAGAGACAGACAGGTAACCAGTCTATCACAGGGAGACATGTAGAGACCGACAGGTAACCAGTCTATCACAGGGGGACATGTAGAGACAGACAGGTAACCAGTCTATCACAGGGAGACATGTAGAGACAGACAGGTAACCAGTCTATCACAGGGCTGACATGTAGAGACAGACAGGTAACCAGTCTATCACAGGGCTGACATGTAGAGACAGACAGGTAACCAGTCTATCATAGGGCTGACATGTAGAGACAGACAGGTAACCAGTCTATCACATGGAGACATGTGGAGACAGACAGGTAACCAGTCTATCACAGGGAGACATGTAGAGACAGACAGGTAACCAGTCTATCACAGGGAGACATGCAGAGACCGACAGGTAACCAGTCTATCACAGGGGGACATGTAGAGACAGACAGGTAACCAGTCTATAACAGGGCTGACATGTAGAGACAGACAGGTAACCAGTCTATCACAGGGAGACATGTAGAGACAGACAGGTAACCAGTCTATCACAGGGAGACATGTAGAGACAGACAGGTAACCAGTCTATCACAGGGCTGACATGTAGAGACAGACAGGCAACCAGTCTATCACAGGGCTGACATGTAGAGACAGACAGGTAACCAGTCTATCACAGGGCCGACATGTAGAGACAGACAGGTAACCAGTCTATCACAGGGAGACGTGTAGAGACAGACAGGTAACCAGTCTATCACAGGGAGACATGTAGAGACAGACAGGTAACCAGTCTATCATGGGGCCGACATGTAGAGACAGACAGGTAACCAGTCTATCACAGGGAGACATGTAGAGACAGACAGGTAACCAGTCTATCACAGGGAGACATGTAGAGACAGACAGGTAACCAGTCTATCACAGGGAGACATGTAGAGACAGACAGGTAACCAGTCTATCACAGGGGGACATGTAGAGACAGACAGGTAACCAGTCTATCACAGGGAGACATGTAGAGACAGACAGGTAACCAGTCTATCACAGGGAGACATGTAGAGACAGACAGGTAACCAGTCTATCACAGGGAGAAATGTAAAGACAGACAGGTAACCAGTCTATCACAGGGAGACATGTAGAGACAGACAGGTGACCAGTCTATCACAGGGAGACATGTAGAGACAGACAGGTAACCAGTCTATCACAGGGAGACATGTAGAGACAGACAGGTAACCAGTCTATCACAGGGCTGACATGTAGAGACAGACAGGTAACCAGTCTATCACAGGGAGACATGTAGAGACAGACAGGTAACCAGTCTATCACAGGGAGACATGTACAGACAGACAGGTAACCAGTCTATCACAGGGCTGACATGTAGAGACAGACAGGTAACCAGTCTATCACAGGGCTGACATGTAGAGACAGACAGGTAACCAGTCTATCATAGGGCTGACATGTAGAGACAGACAGGTAACCAGTCTATCACATGGAGACATGTGGAGACAGACAGGTAACCAGTCTATCACAGGGAGACATGTAGAGACAGACAGGTAACCAGTCTATCACAGGGAGACATGTAGAGACCGACAGGTAACCAGTCTATCACAGGGGGACATGTAGAGACAGACAGGTAACCAGTCTATCACAGGGCTGACATGTAGAGACAGACAGGTAACCAGTCTATCACAGGGAGACATGTAGAGACAGACATGTAACCAGTCTATCACAGGGGGACATGTAGAGACAGACAGGTAACCAGTCTATCACAGGGAGACATGTAGAGACAGACAGGTAACCAGTCTATCACAGGGAGACATGTAGAGACAGACAGGTAACCAGTCTATCACAGGGCTGACATGTAGAGACAGACAGGCAACCAGTCTATCACAGGGCTGACATGTAGAGACAGACAGGTAACCAGTCTATCACAGGGCCGACATGTAGAGACAGACAGGTAACCAGTCTATCACAGGGAGACATGTACAGACAGACAGGTAACCAGTCTATCACAGGGAGACATGTAGAGACAGACAGGTAACCAGTCTATCACAGGGAGACATGCAGAGACCGACAGGTAACCAGTCTATCACAGGGGGACATGTAGAGACAGACAGGTAACCAGTCTATAACAGGGCTGACATGTAGAGACAGACAGGTAACCAGTCTATCACAGGGAGACATGTAGAGACAGACAGGTAACCAGTCTATCACAGGGAGACATGTAGAGACAGACAGGTAACCAGTCTATCACAGGGCTGACATGTAGAGACAGACAGGCAACCAGTCTATCACAGGGCTGACATGTAGAGACAGACAGGTAACCAGTCTATCACAGGGCCGACATGTAGAGACAGACAGGTAACCAGTCTATCACAGGGAGACGTGTAGAGACAGACAGGTAACCAGTCTATCACAGGGAGACATGTAGAGACAGACAGGTAACCAGTCTATCATGGGGCCGACATGTAGAGACAGACAGGTAACCAGTCTATCACAGGGAGACATGTAGAGACAGACAGGTAACCAGTCTATCACAGGGAGACATGTAGAGACAGACAGGTAACCAGTCTATCACAGGGAGACATGTAGAGACAGACAGGTAACCAGTCTATCACAGGGGGACATGTAGAGACAGACAGGTAACCAGTCTATCACAGGGAGACATGTAGAGACAGACAGGTAACCAGTCTATCACAGGGAGACATGTAGAGACAGACAGGTAACCAGTCTATCACAGGGAGAAATGTAAAGACAGACAGGTAACCAGTCTATCACAGGGAGACATGTAGAGACAGACAGGTGACCAGTCTATCACAGGGAGACATGTAGAGACAGACAGGTAACCAGTCTATCACAGGGAGACATGTAGAGACAGACAGGTAACCAGTCTATCACAGGGCTGACATGTAGAGACAGACAGGTAACCAGTCTATCACAGGGAGACATGTAGAGACAGACAGGTAACCAGTCTATCACAGGGAGACATGTACAGACAGACAGGTAACCAGTCTATCACAGGGCTGACATGTAGAGACAGACAGGTAACCAGTCTATCACAGGGCTGACATGTAGAGACAGACAGGTAACCAGTCTATCATAGGGCTGACATGTAGAGACAGACAGGTAACCAGTCTATCACATGGAGACATGTGGAGACAGACAGGTAACCAGTCTATCACAGGGAGACATGTAGAGACAGACAGGTAACCAGTCTATCACAGGGAGACATGTAGAGACCGACAGGTAACCAGTCTATCACAGGGGGACATGTAGAGACAGACAGGTAACCAGTCTATCACAGGGCTGACATGTAGAGACAGACAGGTAACCAGTCTATCACAGGGAGACATGTAGAGACAGACATGTAACCAGTCTATCACAGGGGGACATGTAGAGACAGACAGGTAACCAGTCTATCACAGGGAGACATGTAGAGACAGACAGGTAACCAGTCTATCACAGGGAGACATGTAGAGACAGACAGGTAACCAGTCTATCACAGGGCTGACATGTAGAGACAGACAGGCAACCAGTCTATCACAGGGCTGACATGTAGAGACAGACAGGTAACCAGTCTATCACAGGGCCGACATGTAGAGACAGACAGGTAACCAGTCTATCACAGGGAGACATGTACAGACAGACAGGTAACCAGTCTATCACAGGGCTGACATGTAGAGACAGACAGGTAACCAGTCTATCACAGGGCTGACATGTAGAGACAGACAGGCAACCAGTCTATCACAGGGCTGACATGTAGAGACAGACAGGTAACCAGTCTATCACAAGGCTGACATGTGGAGACAGACAGGTAACCAGTCTATCACAGGGAGACATGTAGAGACAGACAGGTAACCAGTCTATCACAGGGAGACATGTAGAGACAGACAGGTAACCAGTCTATCACAGGGAGACATGTAGAGACAGACAGGTAACCAGTCTATCACAGGGAGACATGCAGAGACCGACAGGTAACCAGTCTATCACAGGGGGACATGTAGAGACAGACAGGTAACCAGTCTATAACAGGGCTGACATGTAGAGACAGACAGGTAACCAGTCTATCACAGGGAGACATGTAGAGACAGACAGGTAACCAGTCTATCACAGGGAGACATGTAGAGACAGACAGGTAACCAGTCTATCACAGGGCTGACATGTAGAGACAGACAGGCAACCAGTCTATCACAGGGCTGACATGTAGAGACAGACAGGTAACCAGTCTATCACAGGGCCGACATGTAGAGACAGACAGGTAACCAGTCTATCACAGGGAGACATGTAGAGACAGACAGGTAACCAGTCTATCACAGGGAGACATGTAGAGACAGACAGGTAACCAGTCTATCATGGGGCCGACATGTAGAGACAGACAGGTAACCAGTCTATCACAGGGAGACATGTAGAGACAGACAGGTAACCAGTCTATCACAGGGAGACATGTAGAGACAGACAGGTAACCAGTCTATCACAGGGAGACATGTAGAGACAGACAGGTAACCAGTCTATCACAGGGAGACATGTAGAGACCGACAGGTAACCAGTCTATCACAGGGGGACATGTAGAGACAGACAGGTAACCAGTCTATCACAGGGAGACATGTAGAGACAGACAGGTAACCAGTCTATCACAGGGCTGACATGTAGAGACAGACAGGTAACCAGTCTATCACAGGGCTGACATGTAGAGACAGACAGGTAACCAGTCTATCATAGGGCTGACATGTAGAGACAGACAGGTAACCAGTCTATCACATGGAGACATGTGGAGACAGACAGGTAACCAGTCTATCACAGGGAGACATGTAGAGACAGACAGGTAACCAGTCTATCACAGGGAGACATGCAGAGACCGACAGGTAACCAGTCTATCACAGGGGGACATGTAGAGACAGACAGGTAACCAGTCTATAACAGGGCTGACATGTAGAGACAGACAGGTAACCAGTCTATCACAGGGAGACATGTAGAGACAGACAGGTAACCAGTCTATCACAGGGAGACATGTAGAGACAGACAGGTAACCAGTCTATCACAGGGCTGACATGTAGAGACAGACAGGCAACCAGTCTATCACAGGGCTGACATGTAGAGACAGACAGGTAACCAGTCTATCACAGGGCCGACATGTAGAGACAGACAGGTAACCAGTCTATCACAGGGAGACGTGTAGAGACAGACAGGTAACCAGTCTATCACAGGGAGACATGTAGAGACAGACAGGTAACCAGTCTATCACAGGGAGACATGTAGAGACAGACAGGTAACCAGTCTATCACAGGGAGACATGTAGAGACAGACAGGTAACCAGTCTATCACAGGGAGACATGTAGAGACAGACAGGTAACCAGTCTATCACAGGGAGACATGTAGAGACAGACAGGTAACCAGTCTATCACAGGGGGACATGTAGAGACAGACAGGTAACCAGTCTATCACAGGGAGACATGTAGAGACAGACAGGTAACCAGTCTATCACAGGGAGACATGTAGAGACAGACAGGTAACCAGTCTATCACAGGGCTGACATGTAGAGACAGACAGGTAACCAGTCTATCACAGGGAGACATGTAGAGACAGACAGGTAACCAGTCTATCACAGGGAGACATGTACAGACAGACAGGTAACCAGTCTATCACAGGGCTGACATGTAGAGACAGACAGGTAACCAGTCTATCACAGGGCTGACATGTAGAGACAGACAGGTAACCAGTCTATCATAGGGCTGACATGTAGAGACAGACAGGTAACCAGTCTATCACATGGAGACATGTGGAGACAGACAGGTAACCAGTCTATCACAGGGAGACATGTAGAGACAGACAGGTAACCAGTCTATCACAGGGAGACATGTAGAGACCGACAGGTAACCAGTCTATCACAGGGGGACATGTAGAGACAGACAGGTAACCAGTCTATCACAGGGCTGACATGTAGAGACAGACAGGTAACCAGTCTATCACAGGGAGACATGTAGAGACAGACATGTAACCAGTCTATCACAGGGGGACATGTAGAGACAGACAGGTAACCAGTCTATCACAGGGAGACATGTAGAGACAGACAGGTAACCAGTCTATCACAGGGAGACATGTAGAGACAGACAGGTAACCAGTCTATCACAGGGCTGACATGTAGAGACAGACAGGCAACCAGTCTATCACAGGGCTGACATGTAGAGACAGACAGGTAACCAGTCTATCACAGGGCCGACATGTAGAGACAGACAGGTAACCAGTCTATCACAGGGAGACATGTAGAGACAGACAGGTAACCAGTCTATCACAGGGAGACATGTAGAGACAGACAGGTAACCAGTCTATCATGGGGCCGACATGTAGAGACAGACAGGTAACCAGTCTATCACAGGGAGACATGTAGAGACAGACAGGTAACCAGTCTATCACAGGGAGACATGTAGAGACAGACAGGTAACCAGTCTATCACAGGGAGACATGTAGAGACAGACAGGTAACCAGTCTATCACAGGGGGACATGTAGAGACAGACAGGTAACCAGTCTATCACAGGGAGACATGTAGAGACAGACAGGTAACCAGTCTATCACAGGGAGACATGTAGAGACAGACAGGTAACCAGTCTATCACAGGGAGAAATGTAAAGACAGACAGGTAACCAGTCTATCACAGGGAGACATGTAGAGACAGACAGGTGACCAGTCTATCACAGGGAGACATGTAGAGACAGACAGGTAACCAGTCTATCACAGGGAGACATGTAGAGACAGACAGGTAACCAGTCTATCACAGGGCTGACATGTAGAGACAGACAGGTAACCAGTCTATCACAGGGAGACATGTAGAGACAGACAGGTAACCAGTCTATCACAGGGAGACCTGTACAGACAGACAGGTAACCAGTCTATCACAGGGCTGACATGTAGAGACAGACAGGTAACCAGTCTATCACAGGGCTGACATGTAGAGACAGACAGGTAACCAGTCTATCATAGGGCTGACATGTAGAGACAGACAGGTAACCAGTCTATCACATGGAGACATGTGGAGACAGACAGGTAACCAGTCTATCACAGGGAGACATGTAGAGACAGACAGGTAACCAGTCTATCACAGGGAGACATGTAGAGACCGACAGGTAACCAGTCTATCACAGGGGGACATGTAGAGACAGACAGGTAACCAGTCTATCACAGGGCTGACATGTAGAGACAGACAGGTAACCAGTCTATCACAGGGAGACATGTAGAGACAGACATGTAACCAGTCTATCACAGGGGGACATGTAGAGACAGACAGGTAACCAGTCTATCACAGGGAGACATGTAGAGACAGACAGGTAACCAGTCTATCACAGGGAGACATGTAGAGACAGACAGGTAACCAGTCTATCACAGGGAGAAATGTAAAGACAGACAGGTAACCAGTCTATCACAGGGAGACATGTAGAGACAGACAGGTGACCAGTCTTTCACAGGGAGACATGTAGAGACAGACAGGTAACCAGTCTATCACAGGGAGACATGTAGAGACAGACAGGTAACCAGTCTATCACAGGGCTGACATGTAGAGACAGACAGGTAACCAGTCTATCACAGGGAGACATGTAGAGACAGACAGGTAACCAGTCTATCACAGGGAGACATGTACAGACAGACAGGTAACCAGTCTATCACAGGGCTGACATGTAGAGACAGACAGGTAACCAGTCTATCACAGGGCTGACATGTAGAGACAGACAGGTAACCAGTCTATCATAGGGCTGACATGTAGAGACAGACAGGTAACCAGTCTATCACATGGAGACATGTGGAGACAGACAGGTAACCAGTCTATCACAGGGAGACATGTAGAGACAGACAGGTAACCAGTCTATCACAGGGAGACATGTAGAGACCGACAGGTAACCAGTCTATCACAGGGGGACATGTAGAGACAGACAGGTAACCAGTCTATCACAGGGAGACATGTACAGACAGACAGGTAACCAGTCTATCACAGGGCTGACATGTAGAGACAGACAGGTAACCAGTCTATCACAGGGAGACATGTAGAGACAGACAGGTAACCAGTCTATCACAGGGAGACATGTAGAGACAGACAGGTAACCAGTCTATCACAGGGAGACATGTAGAGACAGACAGGTAACCAGTCTATCATGGGGCCGACATGTAGAGACAGACAGGTAACCAGTCTATCACAGGGAGACATGTAGAGACAGACAGGTAACCAGTCTATCACAGGGGGACATGTAGAGACAGACAGGTAACCAGTCTATCACAGGGAGACATGTAGAGACAGACAGGTAACCAGTCTATCACAGGGAGACATGTAGAGACAGACAGGTAACCAGTCTATCACAGGGGGACATGTAGAGACAGACAGGTAACCAGTCTATCACAGGGAGACATGTAGAGACAGACAGGTAACCAGTCTATCACAGGGAGACATGTAGAGACAGACAGGTAACCAGTCTATCACAGGGAGACATGTAAAGACAGACAGGTAACCAGTCTATCACAGGGAGACATGTAGAGACAGACAGGTGACCAGTCTATCACAGGGAGACATGTAGAGACAGACAGGTAACCAGTCTATCACAGGGAGACATGTAGAGACAGACAGGTAACCAGTCTATCACAGGGCTGACATGTAGAGACAGACAGGTAACCAGTCTATCACAGGGAGACATGTAGAGACAGACAGGTAACCAGTCTATCACAGGGAGACATGTAGAGACAGACATGTAACCAGTCTATCACAGGGGGACATGTAGAGACAGACAGGTAACCAGTCTATCACAGGGAGACATGTAGAGACAGACAGGTAACCAGTCTATCACAGGGAGACATGTAGAGACAGACAGGTAACCAGTCTATCACAGGGCTGACATGTAGAGACAGACAGGCAACCAGTCTATCACAGGGCTGACATGTAGAGACAGACAGGTAACCAGTCTATCACAGGGCCGACATGTAGAGACAGACAGGTAACCAGTCTATCACAGGGAGACATGTAGAGACAGACAGGTAACCAGTCTATCACAGGGAGACATGTAGAGACAGACAGGTAACCAGTCTATCATGGGGCCGACATGTAGAGACAGACAGGTAACCAGTCTATCACAGGGAGACATGTAGAGACAGACAGGTAACCAGTCTATCACAGGGGGACATGTAGAGACAGACAGGTAACCAGTCTATCACAGGGAGACATGTAGAGACAGACAGGTAACCAGTCTATCACAGGGAGACATGTAGAGACAGACAGGTAACCAGTCTATCACAGGGAGAAATGTAAAGACAGACAGGTAACCAGTCTATCACAGGGAGACATGTAGAGACAGACAGGTGACCAGTCTATCACAGGGAGACATGTAGAGACAGACAGGTAACCAGTCTATCACAGGGAGACATGTAGAGACAGACAGGTAACCAGTCTATCACAGGGCTGACATGTAGAGACAGACAGGTAACCAGTCTATCACAGGGAGACATGTAGAGACAGACAGGTAACCAGTCTATCACAGGGAGACCTGTACAGACAGACAGGTAACCAGTCTATCACAGGGCTGACATGTAGAGACAGACAGGTAACCAGTCTATCACAGGGCTGACATGTAGAGACAGACAGGTAACCAGTCTATCATAGGGCTGACATGTAGAGACAGACAGGTAACCAGTCTATCACATGGAGACATGTGGAGACAGACAGGTAACCAGTCTATCACAGGGAGACATGTAGAGACAGACAGGTAACCAGTCTATCACAGGGAGACATGTAGAGACCGACAGGTAACCAGTCTATCACAGGGGGACATGTAGAGACAGACAGGTAACCAGTCTATCACAGGGCTGACATGTAGAGACAGACAGGTAACCAGTCTATCACAGGGAGACATGTAGAGACAGACATGTAACCAGTCTATCACAGGGGGACATGTAGAGACAGACAGGTAACCAGTCTATCACAGGGAGACATGTAGAGACAGACAGGTAACCAGTCTATCACAGGGAGACATGTAGAGACAGACAGGTAACCAGTCTATCACAGGGAGAAATGTAAAGACAGACAGGTAACCAGTCTATCACAGGGAGACATGTAGAGACAGACAGGTGACCAGTCTTTCACAGGGAGACATGTAGAGACAGACAGGTAACCAGTCTATCACAGGGAGACATGTAGAGACAGACAGGTAACCAGTCTATCACAGGGCTGACATGTAGAGACAGACAGGTAACCAGTCTATCACAGGGAGACATGTAGAGACAGACAGGTAACCAGTCTATCACAGGGAGACATGTACAGACAGACAGGTAACCAGTCTATCACAGGGCTGACATGTAGAGACAGACAGGTAACCAGTCTATCACAGGGCTGACATGTAGAGACAGACAGGTAACCAGTCTATCATAGGGCTGACATGTAGAGACAGACAGGTAACCAGTCTATCACATGGAGACATGTGGAGACAGACAGGTAACCAGTCTATCACAGGGAGACATGTAGAGACAGACAGGTAACCAGTCTATCACAGGGAGACATGTAGAGACCGACAGGTAACCAGTCTATCACAGGGGGACATGTAGAGACAGACAGGTAACCAGTCTATCACAGGGAGACATGTACAGACAGACAGGTAACCAGTCTATCACAGGGCTGACATGTAGAGACAGACAGGTAACCAGTCTATCACAGGGAGACATGTAGAGACAGACAGGTAACCAGTCTATCACAGGGAGACATGTAGAGACAGACAGGTAACCAGTCTATCACAGGGAGACATGTAGAGACAGACAGGTAACCAGTCTATCATGGGGCCGACATGTAGAGACAGACAGGTAACCAGTCTATCACAGGGAGACATGTAGAGACAGACAGGTAACCAGTCTATCACAGGGGGACATGTAGAGACAGACAGGTAACCAGTCTATCACAGGGAGACATGTAGAGACAGACAGGTAACCAGTCTATCACAGGGAGACATGTAGAGACAGACAGGTAACCAGTCTATCACAGGGGGACATGTAGAGACAGACAGGTAACCAGTCTATCACAGGGAGACATGTAGAGACAGACAGGTAACCAGTCTATCACAGGGAGACATGTAGAGACAGACAGGTAACCAGTCTATCACAGGGAGACATGTAAAGACAGACAGGTAACCAGTCTATCACAGGGAGACATGTAGAGACAGACAGGTGACCAGTCTATCACAGGGAGACATGTAGAGACAGACAGGTAACCAGTCTATCACAGGGAGACATGTAGAGACAGACAGGTAACCAGTCTATCACAGGGCTGACATGTAGAGACAGACAGGTAACCAGTCTATCACAGGGAGACATGTAGAGACAGACAGGTAACCAGTCTATCACAGGGAGACATGTACAGACAGACAGGTAACCAGTCTATCACAGGGCTGACATGTAGAGACAGACAGGTAACCAGTCTATCACAGGGCTGACATGTAGAGACAGACAGGTAACCAGTCTATCATAGGGCTGACATGTAGAGACAGACAGGTAACCAGTCTATCACATGGAGACATGTGGAGACAGACACGTAACCAGTCTATCACAGGGAGACATGTAGAGACAGACAGGTAACCAGTCTATCACAGGGAGACATTTAGAGACCGACAGGTAACCAGTCTATCACAGGGGGACATGTAGAGACAGACAGGTAACCAGTCTATCACATGGAGACATGTGGAGACAGACAGGTAACCAGTCTATCACAGGGCCGACATGTAGAGACAGACAGGTAACCAGTCTATCACAGGGAGACATGTAGAGACAGACAGGTAACCAGTCTATCACAGGGAGACATGTAGAGACCGACAGGTAACCAGTCTATAACAGGGCTGACATGTAGAGACAGACAGGTAACCAGTCTATCACAGGGAGACATGTAGAGACAGACAGGTAACCAGTCTATCACAGGGAGACATGTAGAGACAGACAGGTAACCAGTCTATCACAGGGCTGACATGTAGAGACAGACAGGCAACCAGTCTATCACAGGGCTGACATGTAGAGACAGACAGGTAACCAGTCTATCACAGGGCCGACATGTAGAGACAGACAGGTAACCAGTCTATCACAGGGAGACATGTAGAGACAGACAGGTAACCAGTCTATCACAGGGAGACATGTAGAGACAGACAGGTAACCAGTCTATCATGGGGCCGACATGTAGAGACAGACAGGTAACCAGTCTATCACAGGGAGACATGTAGAGACAGACAGGTAACCAGTCTATCACAGGGCTGACATGTAGAGACAGACAGGTAACCAGTCTATCACAGGGCTGACATGTAGAGACAGACAGGTAACCAGTCTATCATAGGGCTGACATGTAGAGACAGACAGGTAACCAGTCTATCACATGGAGACATGTGGAGACAGACAGGTAACCAGTCTATCACAGGGAGACATGTAGAGACAGACAGGTAACCAGTCTATCACAGGGAGACATGCAGAGACCGACAGGTAACCAGTCTATCACAGGGGGACATGTAGAGACAGACAGGTAACCAGTCTATAACAGGGCTGACATGTAGAGACAGACAGGTAACCAGTCTATCACAGGGAGACATGTAGAGACAGACAGGTAACCAGTCTATCACAGGGAGACATGTAGAGACAGACAGGTAACCAGTCTATCACAGGGCTGACATGTAGAGACAGACAGGCAACCAGTCTATCACAGGGCTGACATGTAGAGACAGACAGGTAACCAGTCTATCACAGGGCCGACATGTAGAGACAGACAGGTAACCAGTCTATCACAGGGAGACATGTAGAGACAGACAGGTAACCAGTCTATCACAGGGAGACATGTAGAGACAGACAGGTAACCAGTCTATCATGGGGCCGACATGTAGAGACAGACAGGTAACCAGTCTATCACAGGGAGACATGTAGAGACAGACAGGTAACCAGTCTATCACAGGGGGACATGTAGAGACAGACAGGTAACCAGTCTATCACAGGGAGACATGTAGAGACAGACAGGTAACCAGTCTATCACAGGGAGACATGTAGAGACAGACAGGTAACCAGTCTATCACAGGGAGAAATGTAACGACAGACAGGTAACCAGTCTATCACAGGGAGACATGTAGAGACAGACAGGTGACCAGTCTATCACAGGGAGACATGTAGAGACAGACAGGTAACCAGTCTATCACAGGGCTGACATGTAGAGACAGACAGGTAACCAGTCTATCACAGGGAGACATGTAGAGACAGACAGGTAACCAGTCTATCACAGGGAGACATGTACAGACAGACAGGTAACCAGTCTATCACAGGGCTGATATGTAGAGACAGACAGGTAACCAGTCTATCACAGGGCTGACATGTAGAGACAGACAGGTAACCAGTCTATCATAGGGCTGACATGTAGAGACAGACAGGTAACCAGTCTATCACATGGAGACATGTGGAGACAGACAGGTAACCAGTCTATCACAGGGAGACATGTAGAGACAGACAGGTAACCAGTCTATCACAGGGAGACATGTAGAGACCGACAGGTAACCAGTCTATCACAGGGGGACATGTAGAGACAGACAGGTAACCAGTCTATCACAGGGCTGACATGTAGAGACAGACAGGTAACCAGTCTATCACAGGGAGACATGTAGAGACAGACAGGTAACCAGTCTATCACAGGGAGACATGTAGAGACAGACAGGTAACCAGTCTATCACAGGGCTGACATGTAGAGACAGACAGGCAACCAGTCTATCACAGGGCTGACATGTAGAGACAGACAGGTAACCAGTCTATCACAGGGCCGACATGTAGAGACAGACAGGTAACCAGTCTATCACAGGGAGACATGTAGAGACAGACAGGTAACCAGTCTATCACAGGGAGACATGTAGAGACAGACAGGTAACCAGTCTATCATGGGGCCGACATGTAGAGACAGACAGGTAACCAGTCTATCACAGGGAGACATGTAGAGACAGACAGGTAACCAGTCTATCACAGGGGGACATGTAGAGACAGACAGGTAACCAGTCTATCACAGGGAGACATGTAGAGACAGACAGGTAACCAGTCTATCACAGGGAGACATGTAGAGACAGACAGGTAACCAGTCTATCACAGGGGGACATGTAGAGACAGACAGGTAACCAGTCTATCACAGGGAGACATGTAGAGACAGACAGGTAACCAGTCTATCACAGGGAGACATGTAGAGACAGACAGGTAACCAGTCTATCACAGGGAGACATGTAAAGACAGACAGGTAACCAGTCTATCACAGGGAGACATGTAGAGACAGACAGGTGACCAGTCTATCACAGGGAGACATGTAGAGACAGACAGGTAACCAGTCTATCACAGGGAGACATGTAGAGACAGACAGGTAACCAGTCTATCACAGGGCTGACATGTAGAGACAGACAGGTAACCAGTCTATCACAGGGAGACATGTAGAGACAGACAGGTAACCAGTCTATCACAGGGAGACATGTACAGACAGACAGGTAACCAGTCTATCACAGGGCTGACATGTAGAGACAGACAGGTAACCAGTCTATCACAGGGCTGACATGTAGAGACAGACAGGTAACCAGTCTATCATAGGGCTGACATGTAGAGACAGACAGTTAACCAGTCTATCACATGGAGACATGTGGAGACAGACACGTAACCAGTCTATCACAGGGAGACATGTAGAGACAGACAGGTAACCAGTCTATCACAGGGAGACATGTAGAGACCGACAGGTAACCAGTCTATCACAGGGGGACATGTAGAGACAGACAGGTAACCAGTCTATCACATGGAGACATGTGGAGACAGACAGGTAACCAGTCTATCACAGGGAGACATGTAGAGACCGACAGGTAACCAGTCTATCACAGGGAGACATGTAGAGACAGACAGGTAACCAGTCTATCACAGGGGGACATGTAGAGACAGACAGGTAACCAGTCTATCACAGGGAGACATGTAGAGACAGATAGGTAACCAGTCTATCACAGGGAGACATGTAGAGACAGACAGGTAACCAGTCTATCACGGGGCCGACATGTAGAGACAGACAGGTAACCAGTCTATCACAGGGAGACATGTAGAGACAGACAGGTAACCAGTCTATCACAGGGGGACATGTAGAGACAGACAGGTAACCAATCTATCACATGGAGACATGTGGAGACAGACAGGTAACCAGTCTATCACAGGGAGACATGTAGAGACAGACAGGTAACCAGTCTATCACAGGGAGACATGTAGAGACAGACAGGTAACCAGTCTATCACAGGGAGACATGTAGAGACAGACAGGTAACCAGTCTATCACGGGGCCGACATTTAGAGACAGACAGGTAACCAGTCTATCACAGGGAGACATGTAGAGACAGACAGGTAACCAGTCTATCACAGGGAGACATGTACAGACAGACAGGTAACCAGTCTATCACAGGGCTGACATGTAGAGACAGACAGGTAACCAGTCTATCACAGGGCTGACATGTAGAGACAGACAGGTAACCAGTCTATCACAGGGCTGACATGTAGAGACAGACAGGTAACCAGTCTATCACAGGGAGACATGTAGAGACAGACAGGTAACCAGTCTATCACAGGGAGACATGTACAGACAGACAGGTAACCAGTCTATCACAGGGCTGACATGTAGAGACAGACAGGTAACCAGTCTATCACAGGGAGACATGTACAGACAGACAGGTAACCAGTCTATCACAGGGCTGACATGTAGAGACAGACAGGTAACCAGTCTATCACAGGGCTGACATGTAGAGACAGACAGGTAACCAGTCTATCATAGGGCTGACATGTAGAGACAGACAGGTAACCAGTCTATCACATGGAGACATGTGGAGACAGACAGGTAACCAGTCTATCACAGGGAGACATGTAGAGACAGACAGGTAACCAGTCTATCACAGGGAGACATGTAGAGACCGACAGGTAACCAGTCTATCACAGGGGGACATGTAGAGACAGACAGGTAACCAGTCTATCACAGGGCTGACATGTAGAGACAGACAGGTAACCAGTCTATCATAGGGCTGACATGTAGAGACAGACAGGTAACCAGTCTATCACATGGAGACATGTGGAGACAGACAGGTAACCAGTCTATCACAGGGAGACATGTAGAGACAGACAGGTAACCAGTCTATCACAGGGCTGACATGTAGAGACAGACAGGTAACCAGTCTATCATAGGGCTGACATGTAGAGACAGACAGGTAACCAGTCTATCACATGGAGACATGTGGAGACAGACAGGTAACCAGTCTATCACAGGGAGACATGTAGAGACAGACAGGTAACCAGTCTATCACAGGGCTGACATGTAGAGACAGACAGGTAACCAGTCTATCACAGGGCTGACATGTAGAGACAGACAGGTAACCAGTCTATCATAGGGCTGACATGTAGAGACAGACAGGTAACCAGTCTATCACATGGAGACATGTGGAGACAGACAGGTAACCAGTCTATCACAGGGAGACATGTAGAGACAGACAGGTAACCAGTCTATCACAGGGAGACATGTAGAGACCGACAGGTAACCAGTCTATCACAGGGGGACATGTAGAGACAGACAGGTAACCAGTCTATAACAGGGCTGACATGTAGAGACAGACAGGTAACCAGTCTATCACAGGGAGACATGTAGAGACAGACAGGTAACCAGTCTATCACAGGGAGACATGTAGAGACAGACAGGTAACCAGTCTATCACAGGGCTGACATGTAGAGACAGACAGGCAACCAGTCTATCACAGGGCTGACATGTAGAGACAGACAGGTAACCAGTCTATCACAGGGCCGACATGTAGAGACAGACAGGTAACCAGTCTATCACAGGGAGACATGTAGAGACAGACAGGTAACCAGTCTATCACAGGGAGACATGTAGAGACGGACAGGTAACCAGTCTATCATGGGGCCGACATGTAGAGACAGACAGGTAACCAGTCTATCACAGGGAGACATGTAGAGACAGACAGGTAACCAGTCTATCACAGGGCTGACATGTAGAGACAGACAGGTAACCAGTCTATCATAGGGCTGACATGTAGAGACAGACAGGTAACCAGTCTATCACATGGAGACATGTGGAGACAGACAGGTAACCAGTCTATCACAGGGAGACATGTAGAGACAGACAGGTAACCAGTCTATCACAGGGAGACATGTAGAGACCGACAGGTAACCAGTCTATCACAGGGGGACATGTAGAGACAGACAGGTAACCAGTCTATAACAGGGCTGACATGTAGAGACAGACAGGTAACCAGTCTATCACAGGGAGACATGTAGAGACAGACAGGTAACCAGTCTATCACAGGGAGACATGTAGAGACAGACAGGTAACCAGTCTATCACAGGGCTGACATGTAGAGACAGACAGGCAACCAGTCTATCACAGGGCTGACATGTAGAGACAGACAGGTAACCAGTCTATCACAGGGCCGACATGTAGAGACAGACAGGTAACCAGTCTATCACAGGGAGACATGTAGAGACAGACAGGTAACCAGTCTATCACGGGAGACATGTAGAGACAGACAGGTAACCAGTCTATCATGGGGCCGACATGTAGAGACAGACAGGTAACCAGTCTATCACAGGGAGACATGTAGAGACAGACAGGTAACCAGTCTATCACAGGGAGACATGTAGAGACAGACAGGTAACCAGTCTATCACAGGGAGACATGTAGAGACAGACAGGTAACCAGTCTATCACAGGGGGACATGTAGAGACAGACAGGTAACCAGTCTATCACAGGGAGACATGTAGAGACAGACAGGTAACCAGTCTATCACAGGGAGACATGTAGAGACAGACAGGTAACCAGTCTATCACAGGGAGAAATGTAAAGACAGACAGGTAACCAGTCTATCACAGGGAGACATGTAGAGACAGACAGGTGACCAGTCTATCACAGGGAGACATGTAGAGACAGACAGGTAACCAGTCTATCACAGGGAGACATGTAGAGACAGACAGGTAACCAGTCTATCACAGGGCTGACATGTAGAGACAGACAGGTAACCAGTCTATCACAGGGAGACATGTAGAGACAGACAGGTAACCAGTCTATCACAGGGAGACATGTACAGACAGACAGGTAACCAGTCTATCACAGGGCTGACATGTAGAGACAGACAGGTAACCAGTCTATCACAGGGCTGACATGTAGAGACAGACAGGTAACCAGTCTATCATAGGGCTGACATGTAGAGACAGACAGGTAACCAGTCTATCACATGGAGACATGTGGAGACAGACAGGTAACCAGTCTATCACAGGGAGACATGTAGAGACAGACAGGTAACCAGTCTATCACAGGGAGACATGTAGAGACCGACAGGTAACCAGTCTATCACAGGGGGACATGTAGAGACAGACAGGTAACCAGTCTATCACAGGGCTGACATGTAGAGACAGACAGGTAACCAGTCTATCACAGGGAGACATGTAGAGACAGACAGGTAACCAGTCTATCACAGGGAGACATGTAGAGACAGACAGGTAACCAGTCTATCACAGGGCTGACATGTAGAGACAGACAGGCAACCAGTCTATCACAGGGCTGACATGTAGAGACAGACAGGTAACCAGTCTATCACAGGGCCGACATGTAGAGACAGACAGGTAACCAGTCTATCACAGGGAGACATGTAGAGACAGACAGGTAACCAGTCTATCACAGGGAGACATGTAGAGACAGACAGGTAACCAGTCTATCATGGGGCCGACATGTAGAGACAGACAGGTAACCAGTCTATCACAGGGAGACATGTAGAGACAGACAGGTAACCAGTCTATCACAGGGGGACATGTAGAGACAGACAGGTAACCAGTCTATCACAGGGAGACATGTAGAGACAGACAGGTAACCAGTCTATCACAGGGAGACATGTAGAGACAGACAGGTAAGCAGTCTATCACAGGGGGACATGTAGAGACAGACAGGTAACCAGTCTATCACAGGGAGATATGTAGAGACAGACAGGTAACCAGTCTATCACAGGGAGACATGTAGAGACAGACAGGTAACCAGTCTATCACAGGGAGACATGTAAAGACAGACAGGTAACCAGTCTATCACAGGGAGACATGTAGAGACAGACAGGTGACCAGTCTATCACAGGGAGACATGTAGAGACAGACAGGTAACCAGTCTATCACAGGGAGACATGTAGAGACAGACAGGTAACCAGTCTATCACAGGGCTGACATGTAGAGACAGACAGGTAACCAGTCTATCACATGGAGACATGTGGAGACAGACAGGTAACCAGTCTATCACAGGGAGACATGTAGAGACAGACAGGTAACCAGTCTATCACAGGGAGACATGTAGAGACCGACAGGTAACCAGTCTATCACAGGGGGACATGTAGAGACAGACAGGTAACCAGTCTATCACAGGGCTGACATGTAGAGACAGACAGGTAACCAGTCTATCACAGGGAGACATGTAGAGACAGACATGTAACCAGTCTATCACAGGGGGACATGTAGAGACAGACAGGTAACCAGTCTATCACAGGGAGACATGTAGAGACAGACAGGTAACCAGTCTATCACAGGGAGACATGTAGAGACAGACAGGTAACCAGTCTATCACAGGGAGAAATGTAAAGACAGACAGGTAACCAGTCTATCACAGGGAGACATGTAGAGACAGACAGGTGACCAGTCTTTCACAGGGAGACATGTAGAGACAGACAGGTAACCAGTCTATCACAGGGAGACATGTAGAGACAGACAGGTAACCAGTCTATCACAGGGCTGACATGTAGAGACAGACAGGTAACCAGTCTATCACAGGGAGACATGTAGAGACAGACAGGTAACCAGTCTATCACAGGGAGACATGTACAGACAGACAGGTAACCAGTCTATCACAGGGCTGACATGTAGAGACAGACAGGTAACCAGTCTATCACAGGGCTGACATGTAGAGACAGACAGGTAACCAGTCTATCATAGGGCTGACATGTAGAGACAGACAGGTAACCAGTCTATCACATGGAGACATGTGGAGACAGACAGGTAACCAGTCTATCACAGGGAGACATGTAGAGACAGACAGGTAACCAGTCTATCACAGGGAGACATGTAGAGACCGACAGGTAACCAGTCTATCACAGGGGGACATGTAGAGACAGACAGGTAACCAGTCTATCACAGGGAGACATGTACAGACAGACAGGTAACCAGTCTATCACAGGGCTGACATGTAGAGACAGACAGGTAACCAGTCTATCACAGGGAGACATGTAGAGACAGACAGGTAACCAGTCTATCACAGGGAGACATGTAGAGACAGACAGGTAACCAGTCTATCACAGGGAGACATGTAGAGACAGACAGGTAACCAGTCTATCATGGGGCCGACATGTAGAGACAGACAGGTAACCAGTCTATCACAGGGAGACATGTAGAGACAGACAGGTAACCAGTCTATCACAGGGGGACATGTAGAGACAGACAGGTAACCAGTCTATCACAGGGAGACATGTAGAGACAGACAGGTAACCAGTCTATCACAGGGAGACATGTAGAGACAGACAGGTAACCAGTCTATCACAGGGGGACATGTAGAGACAGACAGGTAACCAGTCTATCACAGGGAGACATGTAGAGACAGACAGGTAACCAGTCTATCACAGGGAGACATGTAGAGACAGACAGGTAACCAGTCTATCACAGGGAGACATGTAAAGACAGACAGGTAACCAGTCTATCACAGGGAGACATGTAGAGACAGACAGGTGACCAGTCTATCACAGGGAGACATGTAGAGACAGACAGGTAACCAGTCTATCACAGGGAGACATGTAGAGACAGACAGGTAACCAGTCTATCACAGGGCTGACATGTAGAGACAGACAGGTAACCAGTCTATCACAGGGAGACATGTAGAGACAGACAGGTAACCAGTCTATCACAGGGAGACATGTAGAGACAGACATGTAACCAGTCTATCACAGGGGGACATGTAGAGACAGACAGGTAACCAGTCTATCACAGGGAGACATGTAGAGACAGACAGGTAACCAGTCTATCACAGGGAGACATGTAGAGACAGACAGGTAACCAGTCTATCACAGGGCTGACATGTAGAGACAGACAGGCAACCAGTCTATCACAGGGCTGACATGTAGAGACAGACAGGTAACCAGTCTATCACAGGGCCGACATGTAGAGACAGACAGGTAACCAGTCTATCACAGGGAGACATGTAGAGACAGACAGGTAACCAGTCTATCACAGGGAGACATGTAGAGACAGACAGGTAACCAGTCTATCATGGGGCCGACATGTAGAGACAGACAGGTAACCAGTCTATCACAGGGAGACATGTAGAGACAGACAGGTAACCAGTCTATCACAGGGAGACATGTAGAGACAGACAGGTAACCAGTCTATCACAGGGAGACATGTAGAGACAGACAGGTAACCAGTCTATCACAGGGGGACATGTAGAGACAGACAGGTAACCAGTCTATCACAGGGAGACATGTAGAGACAGACAGGTAACCAGTCTATCACAGGGAGACATGTAGAGACAGACAGGTAACCAGTCTATCACAGGGAGAAATGTAAAGACAGACAGGTAACCAGTCTATCACAGGGAGACATGTAGAGACAGACAGGTGACCAGTCTATCACAGGGAGACATGTAGAGACAGACAGGTAACCAGTCTATCACAGGGAGACATGTAGAGACAGACAGGTAACCAGTCTATCACAGGGCTGACATGTAGAGACAGACAGGTAACCAGTCTATCACAGGGAGACATGTAGAGACAGACAGGTAACCAGTCTATCACAGGGAGACCTGTACAGACAGACAGGTAACCAGTCTATCACAGGGCTGACATGTAGAGACAGACAGGTAACCAGTCTATCACAGGGCTGACATGTAGAGACAGACAGGTAACCAGTCTATCATAGGGCTGACATGTAGAGACAGACAGGTAACCAGTCTATCACATGGAGACATGTGGAGACAGACAGGTAACCAGTCTATCACAGGGAGACATGTAGAGACAGACAGGTAACCAGTCTATCACAGGGAGACATGTAGAGACCGACAGGTAACCAGTCTATCACAGGGGGACATGTAGAGACAGACAGGTAACCAGTCTATCACAGGGCTGACATGTAGAGACAGACAGGTAACCAGTCTATCACAGGGAGACATGTAGAGACAGACATGTAACCAGTCTATCACAGGGGGACATGTAGAGACAGACAGGTAACCAGTCTATCACAGGGAGACATGTAGAGACAGACAGGTAACCAGTCTATCACAGGGAGACATGTAGAGACAGACAGGTAACCAGTCTATCACAGGGAGAAATGTAAAGACAGACAGGTAACCAGTCTATCACAGGGAGACATGTAGAGACAGACAGGTGACCAGTCTTTCACAGGGAGACATGTAGAGACAGACAGGTAACCAGTCTATCACAGGGAGACATGTAGAGACAGACAGGTAACCAGTCTATCACAGGGCTGACATGTAGAGACAGACAGGTAACCAGTCTATCACAGGGAGACATGTAGAGACAGACAGGTAACCAGTCTATCACAGGGAGACATGTACAGACAGACAGGTAACCAGTCTATCACAGGGCTGACATGTAGAGACAGACAGGTAACCAGTCTATCACAGGGCTGACATGTAGAGACAGACAGGTAACCAGTCTATCATAGGGCTGACATGTAGAGACAGACAGGTAACCAGTCTATCACATGGAGACATGTGGAGACAGACAGGTAACCAGTCTATCACAGGGAGACATGTAGAGACAGACAGGTAACCAGTCTATCACAGGGAGACATGTAGAGACCGACAGGTAACCAGTCTATCACAGGGGGACATGTAGAGACAGACAGGTAACCAGTCTATCACAGGGAGACATGTACAGACAGACAGGTAACCAGTCTATCACAGGGCTGACATGTAGAGACAGACAGGTAACCAGTCTATCACAGGGAGACATGTAGAGACAGACAGGTAACCAGTCTATCACAGGGAGACATGTAGAGACAGACAGGTAACCAGTCTATCACAGGGAGACATGTAGAGACAGACAGGTAACCAGTCTATCATGGGGCCGACATGTAGAGACAGACAGGTAACCAGTCTATCACAGGGAGACATGTAGAGACAGACAGGTAACCAGTCTATCACAGGGAGACATGTAGAGACAGACAGGTAACCAGTCTATCACAGGGAGACATGTAGAGACAGACAGGTAACCAGTCTATCACAGGGGGACATGTAGAGACAGACAGGTAACCAGTCTATCACAGGGAGACATGTAGAGACAGACAGGTAACCAGTCTATCACAGGGAGACATGTAGAGACAGACAGGTAACCAGTCTATCACAGGGAGACATGTAAAGACAGACAGGTAACCAGTCTATCACAGGGAGACATGTAGAGACAGACAGGTGACCAGTCTATCACAGGGAGACATGTAGAGACAGACAGGTAACCAGTCTATCACAGGGAGACATGTAGAGACAGACAGGTAACCAGTCTATCACAGGGCTGACATGTAGAGACAGACAGGTAACCAGTCTATCACAGGGAGACATGTAGAGACAGACAGGTAACCAGTCTATCACAGGGAGACATGTACAGACAGACAGGTAACCAGTCTATCACAGGGCTGACATGTAGAGACAGACAGGTAACCAGTCTATCACAGGGCTGACATGTAGAGACAGACAGGTAACCAGTCTATCATAGGGCTGACATGTAGAGACAGACAGGTAACCAGTCTATCACATGGAGACATGTGGAGACAGACACGTAACCAGTCTATCACAGGGAGACATGTAGAGACAGACAGGTAACCAGTCTATCACAGGGAGACATTTAGAGACCGACAGGTAACCAGTCTATCACAGGGGGACATGTAGAGACAGACAGGTAACCAGTCTATCACATGGAGACATGTGGAGACAGACAGGTAACCAGTCTATCACAGGGCCGACATGTAGAGACAGACAGGTAACCAGTCTATCACAGGGAGACATGTAGAGACAGACAGGTAACCAGTCTATCACAGGGAGACATGTAGAGACCGACAGGTAACCAGTCTATAACAGGGCTGACATGTAGAGACAGACAGGTAACCAGTCTATCACAGGGAGACATGTAGAGACAGACAGGTAACCAGTCTATCACAGGGAGACATGTAGAGACAGACAGGTAACCAGTCTATCACAGGGCTGACATGTAGAGACAGACAGGCAACCAGTCTATCACAGGGCTGACATGTAGAGACAGACAGGTAACCAGTCTATCACAGGGCCGACATGTAGAGACAGACAGGTAACCAGTCTATCACAGGGAGACATGTAGAGACAGACAGGTAACCAGTCTATCACAGGGAGACATGTAGAGACAGACAGGTAACCAGTCTATCATGGGGCCGACATGTAGAGACAGACAGGTAACCAGTCTATCACAGGGAGACATGTAGAGACAGACAGGTAACCAGTCTATCACAGGGCTGACATGTAGAGACAGACAGGTAACCAGTCTATCACAGGGCTGACATGTAGAGACAGACAGGTAACCAGTCTATCATAGGGCTGACATGTAGAGACAGACAGGTAACCAGTCTATCACATGGAGACATGTGGAGACAGACAGGTAACCAGTCTATCACAGGGAGACATGTAGAGACAGACAGGTAACCAGTCTATCACAGGGAGACATGCAGAGACCGACAGGTAACCAGTCTATCACAGGGGGACATGTAGAGACAGACAGGTAACCAGTCTATAACAGGGCTGACATGTAGAGACAGACAGGTAACCAGTCTATCACAGGGAGACATGTAGAGACAGACAGGTAACCAGTCTATCACAGGGAGACATGTAGAGACAGACAGGTAACCAGTCTATCACAGGGCTGACATGTAGAGACAGACAGGCAACCAGTCTATCACAGGGCTGACATGTAGAGACAGACAGGTAACCAGTCTATCACAGGGCCGACATGTAGAGACAGACAGGTAACCAGTCTATCACAGGGAGACATGTAGAGACAGACAGGTAACCAGTCTATCACAGGGAGACATGTAGAGACAGACAGGTAACCAGTCTATCATGGGGCCGACATGTAGAGACAGACAGGTAACCAGTCTATCACAGGGAGACATGTAGAGACAGACAGGTAACCAGTCTATCACAGGGGGACATGTAGAGACAGACAGGTAACCAGTCTATCACAGGGAGACATGTAGAGACAGACAGGTAACCAGTCTATCACAGGGAGACATGTAGAGACAGACAGGTAACCAGTCTATCACAGGGAGAAATGTAACGACAGACAGGTAACCAGTCTATCACAGGGAGACATGTAGAGACAGACAGGTGACCAGTCTATCACAGGGAGACATGTAGAGACAGACAGGTAACCAGTCTATCACAGGGAGACATGTAGAGACAGACAGGTAACCAGTCTATCACAGGGCTGACATGTAGAGACAGACAGGTAACCAGTCTATCACAGGGAGACATGTAGAGACAGACAGGTAACCAGTCTATCACAGGGAGACATGTACAGACAGACAGGTAACCAGTCTATCACAGGGCTGATATGTAGAGACAGACAGGTAACCAGTCTATCACAGGGCTGACATGTAGAGACAGACAGGTAACCAGTCTATCATAGGGCTGACATGTAGAGACAGACAGGTAACCAGTCTATCACATGGAGACATGTGGAGACAGACAGGTAACCAGTCTATCACAGGGAGACATGTAGAGACAGACAGGTAACCAGTCTATCACAGGGAGACATGTAGAGACTGACAGGTAACCAGTCTATCACAGGGGGACATGTAGAGACAGACAGGTAACCAGTCTATCACAGGGCTGACATGTAGAGACAGACAGGTAACCAGTCTATCACAGGGAGACATGTAGAGACAGACAGGTAACCAGTCTATCACAGGGAGACATGTAGAGACAGACAGGTAACCAGTCTATCACAGGGCTGACATGTAGAGACAGACAGGCAACCAGTCTATCACAGGGCTGACATGTAGAGACAGACAGGTAACCAGTCTATCACAGGGCCGACATGTAGAGACAGACAGGTAACCAGTCTATCACAGGGAGACATGTAGAGACAGACAGGTAACCAGTCTATCACAGGGAGACATGTAGAGACAGACAGGTAACCAGTCTATCATGGGGCCGACATGTAGAGACAGACAGGTAACCAGTCTATCACAGGGAGACATGTAGAGACAGACAGGTAACCAGTCTATCACAGGGGGACATGTAGAGACAGACAGGTAACCAGTCTATCACAGGGAGACATGTAGAGACAGACAGGTAACCAGTCTATCACAGGGAGACATGTAGAGACAGACAGGTAACCAGTCTATCACAGGGGGACATGTAGAGACAGACAGGTAACCAGTCTATCACAGGGAGACATGTAGAGACAGACAGGTAACCAGTCTATCACAGGGAGACATGTAGAGACAGACAGGTAACCAGTCTATCACAGGGAGACATGTAAAGACAGACAGGTAACCAGTCTATCACAGGGAGACATGTAGAGACAGACAGGTGACCAGTCTATCACAGGGAGACATGTAGAGACAGACAGGTAACCAGTCTATCACAGGGAGACATGTAGAGACAGACAGGTAACCAGTCTATCACAGGGCTGACATGTAGAGACAGACAGGTAACCAGTCTATCACAGGGAGACATGTAGAGACAGACAGGTAACCAGTCTATCACAGGGAGACATGTACAGACAGACAGGTAACCAGTCTATCACAGGGCTGACATGTAGAGACAGACAGGTAACCAGTCTATCACAGGGCTGACATGTAGAGACAGACAGGTAACCAGTCTATCATAGGGCTGACATGTAGAGACAGACAGGTAACCAGTCTATCACATGGAGACATGTGGAGACAGACACGTAACCAGTCTATCACAGGGAGACATGTAGAGACAGACAGGTAACCAGTCTATCACAGGGAGACATGTAGAGACCGACAGGTAACCAGTCTATCACAGGGGGACATGTAGAGACAGACAGGTAACCAGTCTATCACATGGAGACATGTGGAGACAGACAGGTAACCAGTCTATCACAGGGAGACATGTAGAGACCGACAGGTAACCAGTCTATCACAGGGAGACATGTAGAGACAGACAGGTAACCAGTCTATCACAGGGGGACATGTAGAGACAGACAGGTAACCAGTCTATCACAGGGAGACATGTAGAGACAGATAGGTAACCAGTCTATCACAGGGAGACATGTAGAGACAGACAGGTAACCAGTCTATCACGGGGCCGACATGTAGAGACAGACAGGTAACCAGTCTATCACAGGGAGACATGTAGAGACAGACAGGTAACCAGTCTATCACAGGGGGACATGTAGAGACAGACAGGTAACCAATCTATCACATGGAGACATGTGGAGACAGACAGGTAACCAGTCTATCACAGGGAGACATGTAGAGACAGACAGGTAACCAGTCTATCACAGGGAGACATGTAGAGACAGACAGGTAACCAGTCTATCACAGGGAGACATGTAGAGACAGACAGGTAACCAGTCTATCACGGGGCCGACATTTAGAGACAGACAGGTAACCAGTCTATCACAGGGAGACATGTAGAGACAGACAGGTAACCAGTCTATCACAGGGAGACATGTACAGACAGACAGGTAACCAGTCTATCACAGGGCTGACATGTAGAGACAGACAGGTAACCAGTCTATCACAGGGCTGACATGTAGAGACAGACAGGTAACCAGTCTATCACAGGGCTGACATGTAGAGACAGACAGGTAACCAGTCTATCACAGGGAGACATGTAGAGACAGACAGGTAACCAGTCTATCACAGGGAGACATGTACAGACAGACAGGTAACCAGTCTATCACAGGGCTGACATGTAGAGACAGACAGGTAACCAGTCTATCACAGGGAGACATGTACAGACAGACAGGTAACCAGTCTATCACAGGGCTGACATGTAGAGACAGACAGGTAACCAGTCTATCACAGGGCTGACATGTAGAGACAGACAGGTAACCAGTCTATCATAGGGCTGACATGTAGAGACAGACAGGTAACCAGTCTATCACATGGAGACATGTGGAGACAGACAGGTAACCAGTCTATCACAGGGAGACATGTAGAGACAGACAGGTAACCAGTCTATCACAGGGAGACATGTAGAGACCGACAGGTAACCAGTCTATCACAGGGGGACATGTAGAGACAGACAGGTAACCAGTCTATCACAGGGCTGACATGTAGAGACAGACAGGTAACCAGTCTATCATAGGGCTGACATGTAGAGACAGACAGGTAACCAGTCTATCACATGGAGACATGTGGAGACAGACAGGTAACCAGTCTATCACAGGGAGACATGTAGAGACAGACAGGTAACCAGTCTATCACAGGGCTGACATGTAGAGACAGACAGGTAACCAGTCTATCATAGGGCTGACATGTAGAGACAGACAGGTAACCAGTCTATCACATGGAGACATGTGGAGACAGACAGGTAACCAGTCTATCACAGGGAGACATGTAGAGACAGACAGGTAACCAGTCTATCACAGGGCTGACATGTAGAGACAGACAGGTAACCAGTCTATCACAGGGCTGACATGTAGAGACAGACAGGTAACCAGTCTATCATAGGGCTGACATGTAGAGACAGACAGGTAACCAGTCTATCACATGGAGACATGTGGAGACAGACAGGTAACCAGTCTATCACAGGGAGACATGTAGAGACAGACAGGTAACCAGTCTATCACAGGGAGACATGTAGAGACCGACAGGTAACCAGTCTATCACAGGGGGACATGTAGAGACAGACAGGTAACCAGTCTATAACAGGGCTGACATGTAGAGACAGACAGGTAACCAGTCTATCACAGGGAGACATGTAGAGACAGACAGGTAACCAGTCTATCACAGGGAGACATGTAGAGACAGACAGGTAACCAGTCTATCACAGGGCTGACATGTAGAGACAGACAGGCAACCAGTCTATCACAGGGCTGACATGTAGAGACAGACAGGTAACCAGTCTATCACAGGGCCGACATGTAGAGACAGACAGGTAACCAGTCTATCACAGGGAGACATGTAGAGACAGACAGGTAACCAGTCTATCACAGGGAGACATGTAGAGACGGACAGGTAACCAGTCTATCATGGGGCCGACATGTAGAGACAGACAGGTAACCAGTCTATCACAGGGAGACATGTAGAGACAGACAGGTAACCAGTCTATCACAGGGCTGACATGTAGAGACAGACAGGTAACCAGTCTATCACAGGGCTGACATGTAGAGACAGACAGGTAACCAGTCTATCATAGGGCTGACATGTAGAGACAGACAGGTAACCAGTCTATCACATGGAGACATGTGGAGACAGACAGGTAACCAGTCTATCACAGGGAGACATGTAGAGACAGACAGGTAACCAGTCTATCACAGGGAGACATGTAGAGACCGACAGGTAACCAGTCTATCACAGGGGGACATGTAGAGACAGACAGGTAACCAGTCTATAACAGGGCTGACATGTAGAGACAGACAGGTAACCAGTCTATCACAGGGAGACATGTAGAGACAGACAGGTAACCAGTCTATCACAGGGAGACATGTAGAGACAGACAGGTAACCAGTCTATCACAGGGCTGACATGTAGAGACAGACAGGCAACCAGTCTATCACAGGGCTGACATGTAGAGACAGACAGGTAACCAGTCTATCACAGGGCCGACATGTAGAGACAGACAGGTAACCAGTCTATCACAGGGAGACATGTAGAGACAGACAGGTAACCAGTCTATCACGGGAGACATGTAGAGACAGACAGGTAACCAGTCTATCATGGGGCCGACATGTAGAGACAGACAGGTAACCAGTCTATCACAGGGAGACATGTAGAGACAGACAGGTAACCAGTCTATCACAGGGAGACATGTAGAGACAGACAGGTAACCAGTCTATCACAGGGAGACATGTAGAGACAGACAGGTAACCAGTCTATCACAGGGGGACATGTAGAGACAGACAGGTAACCAGTCTATCACAGGGAGACATGTAGAGACAGACAGGTAACCAGTCTATCACAGGGAGACATGTAGAGACAGACAGGTAACCAGTCTATCACAGGGAGAAATGTAAAGACAGACAGGTAACCAGTCTATCACAGGGAGACATGTAGAGACAGACAGGTGACCAGTCTATCACAGGGAGACATGTAGAGACAGACAGGTAACCAGTCTATCACAGGGAGACATGTAGAGACAGACAGGTAACCAGTCTATCACAGGGCTGACATGTAGAGACAGACAGGTAACCAGTCTATCACAGGGAGACATGTAGAGACAGACAGGTAACCAGTCTATCACAGGGAGACATGTACAGACAGACAGGTAACCAGTCTATCACAGGGCTGACATGTAGAGACAGACAGGTAACCAGTCTATCACAGGGCTGACATGTAGAGACAGACAGGTAACCAGTCTATCATAGGGCTGACATGTAGAGACAGACAGGTAACCAGTCTATCACATGGAGACATGTGGAGACAGACAGGTAACCAGTCTATCACAGGGAGACATGTAGAGACAGACAGGTAACCAGTCTATCACAGGGAGACATGTAGAGACCGACAGGTAACCAGTCTATCACAGGGGGACATGTAGAGACAGACAGGTAACCAGTCTATCACAGGGCTGACATGTAGAGACAGACAGGTAACCAGTCTATCACAGGGAGACATGTAGAGACAGACAGGTAACCAGTCTATCACAGGGAGACATGTAGAGACAGACAGGTAACCAGTCTATCACAGGGCTGACATGTAGAGACAGACAGGCAACCAGTCTATCACAGGGCTGACATGTAGAGACAGACAGGTAACCAGTCTATCACAGGGCCGACATGTAGAGACAGACAGGTAACCAGTCTATCACAGGGAGACATGTAGAGACAGACAGGTAACCAGTCTATCACAGGGAGACATGTAGAGACAGACAGGTAACCAGTCTATCATGGGGCCGACATGTAGAGACAGACAGGTAACCAGTCTATCACAGGGAGACATGTAGAGACAGACAGGTAACCAGTCTATCACAGGGGGACATGTAGAGACAGACAGGTAACCAGTCTATCACAGGGAGACATGTAGAGACAGACAGGTAACCAGTCTATCACAGGGAGACATGTAGAGACAGACAGGTAAGCAGTCTATCACAGGGGGACATGTAGAGACAGACAGGTAACCAGTCTATCACAGGGAGATATGTAGAGACAGACAGGTAACCAGTCTATCACAGGGAGACATGTAGAGACAGACAGGTAACCAGTCTATCACAGGAAGACATGTAAAGACAGACAGGTAACCAGTCTATCACAGGGAGACATGTAGAGACAGACAGGTGACCAGTCTATCACAGGGAGACATGTAGAGACAGACAGGTAACCAGTCTATCACAGGGAGACATGTAGAGACAGACAGGTAACCAGTCTATCACAGGGCTGACATGTAGAGACAGACAGGTAACCAGTCTATCACAGGGAGACATGTAGAGACAGACAGGTAACCAGTCTATCACAGGGAGACATGTACAGACAGACAGGTAACCAGTCTATCACAGGGCTGACATGTAGAGACAGACAGGTAACCAGTCTATCACAGGGCTGACATGTAGAGACAGACAGGTAACCAGTCTATCACATGGAGACATGTGGAGACAGACAGGTAACCAGTCTATCACAGGGAGACATGTAGAGACAGACAGGTAACCAGTCTATCACAGGGAGACATGCAGAGACCGACAGGTAACCAGTCTATCACAGGGGGACATGTAGAGACAGACAGGTAACCAGTCTATAACAGGGCTGACATGTAGAGACAGACAGGTAACCAGTCTATCACAGGGAGACATGTAGAGACAGACAGGTAACCAGTCTATCACAGGGAGACATGTAGAGACAGACAGGTAACCAGTCTATCACAGGGCTGACATGTAGAGACAGACAGGCAACCAGTCTATCACAGGGCTGACATGTAGAGACAGACAGGTAACCAGTCTATCACAGGGCCGACATGTAGAGACAGACAGGTAACCAGTCTATCACAGGGAGACATGTAGAGACAGACAGGTAACCAGTCTATCACAGGGAGACATGTAGAGACAGACAGGTAACCAGTCTATCATGGGGCCGACATGTAGAGACAGACAGGTAACCAGTCTATCACAGGGAGACATGTAGAGACAGACAGGTAACCAGTCTATCACAGGGGGACATGTAGAGACAGACAGGTAACCAGTCTATCACAGGGAGACATGTAGAGACAGACAGGTAACCAGTCTATCACAGGGAGACATGTAGAGACAGACAGGTAACCAGTCTATCACAGGGAGAAATGTAACGACAGACAGGTAACCAGTCTATCACAGGGAGACATGTAGAGACAGACAGGTGACCAGTCTATCACAGGGAGACATGTAGAGACAGACAGGTAACCAGTCTATCACAGGGAGACATGTAGAGACAGACAGGTAACCAGTCTATCACAGGGCTGACATGTAGAGACAGACAGGTAACCAGTCTATCACAGGGAGACATGTAGAGACAGACAGGTAACCAGTCTATCACAGGGAGACATGTACAGACAGACAGGTAACCAGTCTATCACAGGGCTGATATGTAGAGACAGACAGGTAACCAGTCTATCACAGGGCTGACATGTAGAGACAGACAGGTAACCAGTCTATCATAGGGCTGACATGTAGAGACAGACAGGTAACCAGTCTATCACATGGAGACATGTGGAGACAGACAGGTAACCAGTCTATCACAGGGAGACATGTAGAGACAGACAGGTAACCAGTCTATCACAGGGAGACATGTAGAGACCGACAGGTAACCAGTCTATCACAGGGCTGACATGTAGAGACAGACAGGTAACCAGTCTATCACAGGGAGACATGTAGAGACAGACAGGTAACCAGTCTATCACAGGGAGACATGTAGAGACAGACAGGTAACCAGTCTATCACAGGGCTGACATGTAGAGACAGACAGGCAACCAGTCTATCACAGGGCTGACATGTAGAGACAGACAGGTAACCAGTCTATCACAGGGCCGACATGTAGAGACAGACAGGTAACCAGTCTATCACAGGGAGACATGTAGAGACAGACAGGTAACCAGTCTATCACAGGGAGACATGTAGAGACAGACAGGTAACCAGTCTATCATGGGGCCGACATGTAGAGACAGACAGGTAACCAGTCTATCACAGGGAGACATGTAGAGACAGACAGGTAACCAGTCTATCACAGGGGGACATGTAGAGACAGACAGGTAACCAGTCTATCACAGGGAGACATGTAGAGACAGACAGGTAACCAGTCTATCACAGGGAGACATGTAGAGACAGACAGGTAACCAGTCTATCACAGGGGGACATGTAGAGACAGACAGGTAACCAGTCTATCACAGGGAGACATGTAGAGACAGACAGGTAACCAGTCTATCACAGGGAGACATGTAGAGACAGACAGGTAACCAGTCTATCACAGGGAGACATGTAAAGACAGACAGGTAACCAGTCTATCACAGGGAGACATGTAGAGACAGACAGGTGACCAGTCTATCACAGGGAGACATGTAGAGACAGACAGGTAACCAGTCTATCACAGGGAGACATGTAGAGACAGACAGGTAACCAGTCTATCACAGGGCTGACATGTAGAGACAGACAGGTAACCAGTCTATCACAGGGAGACATGTAGAGACAGACAGGTAACCAGTCTATCACAGGGAGACATGTACAGACAGACAGGTAACCAGTCTATCACAGGGCTGACATGTAGAGACAGACAGGTAACCAGTCTATCACAGGGCTGACATGTAGAGACAGACAGGTAACCAGTCTATCATAGGGCTGACATGTAGAGACAGACAGGTAACCAGTCTATCACATGGAGACATGTGGAGACAGACACGTAACCAGTCTATCACAGGGAGACATGTAGAGACAGACAGGTAACCAGTCTATCACAGGGAGACATGTAGAGACCGACAGGTAACCAGTCTATCACAGGGGGACATGTAGAGACAGACAGGTAACCAGTCTATCACATGGAGACATGTGGAGACAGACAGGTAACCAGTCTATCACAGGGAGACATGTAGAGACCGACAGGTAACCAGTCTATCACAGGGAGACATGTAGAGACAGACAGGTAACCAGTCTATCACAGGGGGACATGTAGAGACAGACAGGTAACCAGTCTATCACAGGGAGACATGTAGAGACAGATAGGTAACCAGTCTATCACAGGGAGACATGTAGAGACAGACAGGTAACCAGTCTATCACGGGGCCGACATGTAGAGACAGACAGGTAACCAGTCTATCACAGGGAGACATGTAGAGACAGACAGGTAACCAGTCTATCACAGGGGGACATGTAGAGACAGACAGGTAACCAATCTATCACATGGAGACATGTGGAGACAGACAGGTAACCAGTCTATCACAGGGAGACATGTAGAGACAGACAGGTAACCAGTCTATCACAGGGAGACATGTAGAGACAGACAGGTAACCAGTCTATCACAGGGAGACATGTAGAGACAGACAGGTAACCAGTCTATCACGGGGCCGACATTTAGAGACAGACAGGTAACCAGTCTATCACAGGGAGACATGTAGAGACAGACAGGTAACCAGTCTATCACAGGGAGACATGTACAGACAGACAGGTAACCAGTCTATCACAGGGCTGACATGTAGAGACAGACAGGTAACCAGTCTATCACAGGGCTGACATGTAGAGACAGACAGGTAACCAGTCTATCACAGGGCTGACATGTAGAGACAGACAGGTAACCAGTCTATCACAGGGAGACATGTAGAGACAGACAGGTAACCAGTCTATCACAGGGAGACATGTACAGACAGACAGGTAACCAGTCTATCACAGGGCTGACATGTAGAGACAGACAGGTAACCAGTCTATCACAGGGAGACATGTACAGACAGACAGGTAACCAGTCTATCACAGGGCTGACATGTAGAGACAGACAGGTAACCAGTCTATCACAGGGCTGACATGTAGAGACAGACAGGTAACCAGTCTATCATAGGGCTGACATGTAGAGACAGACAGGTAACCAGTCTATCACATGGAGACATGTGGAGACAGACAGGTAACCAGTCTATCACAGGGAGACATGTAGAGACAGACAGGTAACCAGTCTATCACAGGGAGACATGTAGAGACCGACAGGTAACCAGTCTATCACAGGGGGACATGTAGAGACAGACAGGTAACCAGTCTATCACAGGGCTGACATGTAGAGACAGACAGGTAACCAGTCTATCATAGGGCTGACATGTAGAGACAGACAGGTAACCAGTCTATCACATGGAGACATGTGGAGACAGACAGGTAACCAGTCTATCACAGGGAGACATGTAGAGACAGACAGGTAACCAGTCTATCACAGGGCTGACATGTAGAGACAGACAGGTAACCAGTCTATCATAGGGCTGACATGTAGAGACAGACAGGTAACCAGTCTATCACATGGAGACATGTGGAGACAGACAGGTAACCAGTCTATCACAGGGAGACATGTAGAGACAGACAGGTAACCAGTCTATCACAGGGCTGACATGTAGAGACAGACAGGTAACCAGTCTATCACAGGGCTGACATGTAGAGACCGACAGGTAACCAGTCTATCATAGGGCTGACATGTAGAGACAGACAGGTAACCAGTCTATCACATGGAGACATGTGGAGACAGACAGGTAACCAGTCTATCACAGGGAGACATGTAGAGACAGACAGGTAACCAGTCTATCACAGGGAGACATGTAGAGACCGACAGGTAACCAGTCTATCACAGGGGGACATGTAGAGACAGACAGGTAACCAGTCTATCACAGGGCTGACATGTAGAGACAGACAGGTAACCAGTCTATCACATGGAGACATGTGGAGACAGACAGGTAACCAGTCTATCACAGGGAGACATGTAGAGACAGACAGGTAACCAGTCTATCACAGGGAGACATGCAGAGACCGACAGGTAACCAGTCTATCACAGGGGGACATGTAGAGACAGACAGGTAACCAGTCTATAACAGGGCTGACATGTAGAGACAGACAGGTAACCAGTCTATCACAGGGAGACATGTAGAGACAGACAGGTAACCAGTCTATCACAGGGAGACATGTAGAGACAGACAGGTAACCAGTCTATCACAGGGCTGACATGTAGAGACAGACAGGCAACCAGTCTATCACAGGGCTGACATGTAGAGACAGACAGGTAACCAGTCTATCACAGGGCCGACATGTAGAGACAGACAGGTAACCAGTCTATCACAGGGAGACATGTAGAGACAGACAGGTAACCAGTCTATCACAGGGAGACATGTAGAGACAGACAGGTAACCAGTCTATCATGGGGCCGACATGTAGAGACAGACAGGTAACCAGTCTATCACAGGGAGACATGTAGAGACAGACAGGTAACCAGTCTATCACAGGGGGACATGTAGAGACAGACAGGTAACCAGTCTATCACAGGGAGACATGTAGAGACAGACAGGTAACCAGTCTATCACAGGGAGACATGTAGAGACAGACAGGTAACCAGTCTATCACAGGGAGAAATGTAACGACAGACAGGTAACCAGTCTATCACAGGGAGACATGTAGAGACAGACAGGTGACCAGTCTATCACAGGGAGACATGTAGAGACAGACAGGTAACCAGTCTATCACAGGGAGACATGTAGAGACAGACAGGTAACCAGTCTATCACAGGGCTGACATGTAGAGACAGACAGGTAACCAGTCTATCACAGGGAGACATGTAGAGACAGACAGGTAACCAGTCTATCACAGGGAGACATGTACAGACAGACAGGTAACCAGTCTATCACAGGGCTGATATGTAGAGACAGACAGGTAACCAGTCTATCACAGGGCTGACATGTAGAGACAGACAGGTAACCAGTCTATCATAGGGCTGACATGTAGAGACAGACAGGTAACCAGTCTATCACATGGAGACATGTGGAGACAGACAGGTAACCAGTCTATCACAGGGAGACATGTAGAGACAGACAGGTAACCAGTCTATCACAGGGAGACATGTAGAGACCGACAGGTAACCAGTCTATCACAGGGGGACATGTAGAGACAGACAGGTAACCAGTCTATCACAGGGCTGACATGTAGAGACAGACAGGTAACCAGTCTATCACAGGGAGACATGTAGAGACAGACAGGTAACCAGTCTATCACAGGGAGACATGTAGAGACAGACAGGTAACCAGTCTATCACAGGGCTGACATGTAGAGACAGACAGGCAACCAGTCTATCACAGGGCTGACATGTAGAGACAGACAGGTAACCAGTCTATCACAGGGCCGACATGTAGAGACAGACAGGTAACCAGTCTATCACAGGGAGACATGTAGAGACAGACAGGTAACCAGTCTATCACAGGGAGACATGTAGAGACAGACAGGTAACCAGTCTATCATGGGGCCGACATGTAGAGACAGACAGGTAACCAGTCTATCACAGGGAGACATGTAGAGACAGACAGGTAACCAGTCTATCACAGGGGGACATGTAGAGACAGACAGGTAACCAGTCTATCACAGGGAGACATGTAGAGACAGACAGGTAACCAGTCTATCACAGGGAGACATGTAGAGACAGACAGGTAACCAGTCTATCACAGGGGGACATGTAGAGACAGACAGGTAACCAGTCTATCACAGGGAGACATGTAGAGACAGACAGGTAACCAGTCTATCACAGGGAGACATGTAGAGACAGACAGGTAACCAGTCTATCACAGGGAGACATGTAAAGACAGACAGGTAACCAGTCTATCACAGGGAGACATGTAGAGACAGACAGGTGACCAGTCTATCACAGGGAGACATGTAGAGACAGACAGGTAACCAGTCTATCACAGGGAGACATGTAGAGACAGACAGGTAACCAGTCTATCACAGGGCTGACATGTAGAGACAGACAGGTAACCAGTCTATCACAGGGAGACATGTAGAGACAGACAGGTAACCAGTCTATCACAGGGAGACATGTACAGACAGACAGGTAACCAGTCTATCACAGGGCTGACATGTAGAGACAGACAGGTAACCAGTCTATCACAGGGCTGACATGTAGAGACAGACAGGTAACCAGTCTATCATAGGGCTGACATGTAGAGACAGACAGGTAACCAGTCTATCACATGGAGACATGTGGAGACAGACACGTAACCAGTCTATCACAGGGAGACATGTAGAGACAGACAGGTAACCAGTCTATCACAGGGAGACATGTAGAGACCGACAGGTAACCAGTCTATCACAGGGGGACATGTAGAGACAGACAGGTAACCAGTCTATCACATGGAGACATGTGGAGACAGACAGGTAACCAGTCTATCACAGGGAGACATGTAGAGACCGACAGGTAACCAGTCTATCACAGGGAGACATGTAGAGACAGACAGGTAACCAGTCTATCACAGGGGGACATGTAGAGACAGACAGGTAACCAGTCTATCACAGGGAGACATGTAGAGACAGATAGGTAACCAGTCTATCACAGGGAGACATGTAGAGACAGACAGGTAACCAGTCTATCACGGGGCCGACATGTAGAGACAGACAGGTAACCAGTCTATCACAGGGAGACATGTAGAGACAGACAGGTAACCAGTCTATCACAGGGGGACATGTAGAGACAGACAGGTAACCAATCTATCACATGGAGACATGTGGAGACAGACAGGTAACCAGTCTATCACAGGGAGACATGTAGAGACAGACAGGTAACCAGTCTATCACAGGGAGACATGTAGAGACAGACAGGTAACCAGTCTATCACAGGGAGACATGTAGAGACAGACAGGTAACCAGTCTATCACGGGGCCGACATTTAGAGACAGACAGGTAACCAGTCTATCACAGGGAGACATGTAGAGACAGACAGGTAACCAGTCTATCACAGGGAGACATGTACAGACAGACAGGTAACCAGTCTATCACAGGGCTGACATGTAGAGACAGACAGGTAACCAGTCTATCACAGGGCTGACATGTAGAGACAGACAGGTAACCAGTCTATCACAGGGCTGACATGTAGAGACAGACAGGTAACCAGTCTATCACAGGGAGACATGTAGAGACAGACAGGTAACCAGTCTATCACAGGGAGACATGTACAGACAGACAGGTAACCAGTCTATCACAGGGCTGACATGTAGAGACAGACAGGTAACCAGTCTATCACAGGGAGACATGTACAGACAGACAGGTAACCAGTCTATCACAGGGCTGACATGTAGAAACAGACAGGTAACCAGTCTATCACAGGGCTGACATGTAGAGACAGACAGGTAACCAGTCTATCATAGGGCTGACATGTAGAGACAGACAGGTAACCAGTCTATCACATGGAGACATGTGGAGACAGACAGGTAACCAGTCTATCACAGGGAGACATGTAGAGACAGACAGGTAACCAGTCTATCACAGGGAGACATGTAGAGACCGACAGGTAACCAGTCTATCACAGGGGGACATGTAGAGACAGACAGGTAACCAGTCTATCACAGGGCTGACATGTAGAGACAGACAGGTAACCAGTCTATCATAGGGCTGACATGTAGAGACAGACAGGTAACCAGTCTATCACATGGAGACATGTGGAGACAGACAGGTAACCAGTCTATCACATGGAGACATGTGGAGACAGACAGGTAACCAGTCTATCACAGGGAGACATGTAGAGACAGACAGGTAACCAGTCTATCACAGGGAGACATGTAGAGACCGACAGGTAACCAGTCTATCACAGGGGGACATGTAGAGACAGACAGGTAACCAGTCTATAACAGGGCTGACATGTAGAGACAGACAGGTAACCAGTCTATCACAGGGAGACATGTAGAGACAGACAGGTAACCAGTCTATCACAGGGAGACATGTAGAGACAGACAGGTAACCAGTCTATCACAGGGCTGACATGTAGAGACAGACAGGCAACCAGTCTATCACAGGGCTGACATGTAGAGACAGACAGGTAACCAGTCTATCACAGGGCCGACATGTAGAGACAGACAGGTAACCAGTCTATCACAGGGAGACATGTAGAGACAGACAGGTAACCAGTCTATCACAGGGAGACATGTAGAGACGGACAGGTAACCAGTCTATCATGGGGCCGACATGTAGAGACAGACAGGTAACCAGTCTATCACAGGGAGACATGTAGAGACAGACAGGTAACCAGTCTATCACAGGGCTGACATGTAGAGACAGACAGGTAACCAGTCTATCACAGGGCTGACATGTAGAGACAGACAGGTAACCAGTCTATCATAGGGCTGACATGTAGAGACAGACAGGTAACCAGTCTATCACATGGAGACATGTGGAGACAGACAGGTAACCAGTCTATCACAGGGAGACATGTAGAGACAGACAGGTAACCAGTCTATCACAGGGAGACATGTAGAGACCGACAGGTAACGAGTCTATCACAGGGGGACATGTAGAGACAGACAGGTAACCAGTCTATAACAGGGCTGACATGTAGAGACAGACAGGTAACCAGTCTATCACAGGGAGACATGTAGAGACAGACAGGTAACCAGTCTATCACAGGGAGACATGTAGAGACAGACAGGTAACCAGTCTATCACAGGGCTGACATGTAGAGACAGACAGGCAACCAGTCTATCACAGGGCTGACATGTAGAGACAGACAGGTAACCAGTCTATCACAGGGCCGACATGTAGAGACAGACAGGTAACCAGTCTATCACAGGGAGACATGTAGAGACAGACAGGTAACCAGTCTATCACGGGAGACATGTAGAGACAGACAGGTAACCAGTCTATCATGGGGCCGACATGTAGAGACAGACAGGTAACCAGTCTATCACAGGGAGACATGTAGAGACAGACAGGTAACCAGTCTATCACAGGGAGACATGTAGAGACAGACAGGTAACCAGTCTATCACAGGGAGACATGTAGAGACAGACAGGTAACCAGTCTATCACAGGGGGACATGTAGAGACAGACAGGTAACCAGTCTATCACAGGGAGACATGTAGAGACAGACAGGTAACCAGTCTATCACAGGGAGACATGTAGAGACAGACAGGTAACCAGTCTATCACAGGGAGAAATGTAAAGACAGACAGGTAACCAGTCTATCACAGGGAGACATGTAGAGACAGACAGGTGACCAGTCTATCACAGGGAGACATGTAGAGACAGACAGGTAACCAGTCTATCACAGGGAGACATGTAGAGACAGACAGGTAACCAGTCTATCACAGGGCTGACATGTAGAGACAGACAGGTAACCAGTCTATCACAGGGAGACATGTAGAGACAGACAGGTAACCAGTCTATCACAGGGAGACATGTACAGACAGACAGGTAACCAGTCTATCACAGGGCTGACATGTAGAGACAGACAGGTAACCAGTCTATCACAGGGCTGACATGTAGAGACAGACAGGTAACCAGTCTATCATAGGGCTGACATGTAGAGACAGACAGGTAACCAGTCTATCACATGGAGACATGTGGAGACAGACAGGTAACCAGTCTATCACAGGGAGACATGTAGAGACAGACAGGTAACCAGTCTATCACAGGGAGACATGTAGAGACCGACAGGTAACCAGTCTATCACAGGGGGACATGTAGAGACAGACAGGTAACCAGTCTATCACAGGGCTGACATGTAGAGACAGACAGGTAACCAGTCTATCACAGGGAGACATGTAGAGACAGACAGGTAACCAGTCTATCACAGGGAGACATGTAGAGACAGACAGGTAACCAGTCTATCACAGGGCTGACATGTAGAGACAGACAGGCAACCAGTCTATCACAGGGCTGACATGTAGAGACAGACAGGTAACCAGTCTATCACAGGGCCGACATGTAGAGACAGACAGGTAACCAGTCTATCACAGGGAGACATGTAGAGACAGACAGGTAACCAGTCTATCACAGGGAGACATGTAGAGACAGACAGGTAACCAGTCTATCATGGGGCCGACATGTAGAGACAGACAGGTAACCAGTCTATCACAGGGAGACATGTAGAGACAGACAGGTAACCAGTCTATCACAGGGGGACATGTAGAGACAGACAGGTAACCAGTCTATCACAGGGAGACATGTAGAGACAGACAGGTAACCAGTCTATCACAGGGAGACATGTAGAGACAGACAGGTAAGCAGTCTATCACAGGGGGACATGTAGAGACAGACAGGTAACCAGTCTATCACAGGGAGATATGTAGAGACAGACAGGTAACCAGTCTATCACAGGGAGACATGTAGAGACAGACAGGTAACCAGTCTATCACAGGGAGACATGTAAAGACAGACAGGTAACCAGTCTATCACAGGGAGACATGTAGAGACAGACAGGTGACCAGTCTATCACAGGGAGACATGTAGAGACAGACAGGTAACCAGTCTATCACAGGGAGACATGTAGAGACAGACATGTAACCAGTCTATCACAGGGCTGACATGTAGAGACAGACAGGTAACCAGTCTATCACAGGGAGACATGTAGAGACAGACAGGTAACCAGTATATCACAGGGAGACATGTACAGACAGACAGGTAACCAGTCTATCACAGGGCTGACATGTAGAGACAGACAGGTAACCAGTCTATCACAGGGAGACATGTAGAGACAGACAGGTAACCAGTCTATCACAGGGAGACATGTACAGACAGACAGGTAACCAGTCTATCACAGGGAGACATGTAGAGACAGACAGGTAACCAGTCTATCACAGGGGGACATGTAGAGACAGACAGGTAACCAATCTATCACATGGAGACATGTGGAGACAGACAGGTAACCAGTCTATCACAGGGAGACATGTAGAGACAGACAGGTAACCAGTCTATCACAGGGAGACATGTAGAGACAGACAGGTAACCAGTCTATCACAGGGAGACATGTAGAGACAGACAGGTAACCAGTCTATCACGGGGCCGACATTTAGAGACAGACAGGTAACCAGTCTATCACAGGGAGACATGTAGAGACAGACAGGTAACCAGTCTATCACAGGGAGACATGTACAGACAGACAGGTAACCAGTCTATCACAGGGCTGACATGTAGAGACAGACAGGTAACCAGTCTATCACAGGGCTGACATGTAGAGACAGACAGGTAACCAGTCTATCACAGGGCTGACATGTAGAGACAGACAGGTAACCAGTCTATCACAGGGAGACATGTAGAGACAGACAGGTAACCAGTCTATCACAGGGAGACATGTACAGACAGACAGGTAACCAGTCTATCACAGGGCTGACATGTAGAGACAGACAGGTAACCAGTCTATCACAGGGAGACATGTACAGACAGACAGGTAACCAGTCTATCACAGGGCTGACATGTAGAGACAGACAGGTAACCAGTCTATCACAGGGCTGACATGTAGAGACAGACAGGTAACCAGTCTATCATAGGGCTGACATGTAGAGACAGACAGGTAACCAGTATATCACATGGAGACATGTGGAGACAGACAGGTAACCAGTCTATCACAGGGAGACATGTAGAGACAGACAGGTAACCAGTCTATCACAGGGAGACATGTAGAGACCGACAGGTAACCAGTCTATCACAGGGGGACATGTAGAGACAGACAGGTAACCAGTCTATCACATGGAGACATGTGGAGACAGACAGGTAACCAGTCTATCACAGGGAGACATGTAGAGACCGACAGGTAACCAGTCTATCACAGGGAGACATGTAGAGACAGACAGGTAACCAGTCTATCACAGGGGGACATGTAGAGACAGACAGGTAACCAGTCTATCACAGGGAGACATGTAGAGACAGATAGGTAACCAGTCTATCACAGGGAGACATGTAGAGACAGACAGGTAACCAGTCTATCACGGGGCCGACATGTAGAGACAGACAGGTAACCAGTCTATCACAGGGAGACATGTAGAGACAGACAGGTAACCAGTCTATCACAGGGGGACATGTAGAGACAGACAGGTAACCAATCTATCACATGGAGACATGTGGAGACAGACAGGTAACCAGTCTATCACAGGGAGACATGTAGAGACAGACAGGTAACCAGTCTATCACAGGGAGACATGTAGAGACAGACAGGTAACCAGTCTATCACAGGGAGACATGTAGAGACAGACAGGTAACCAGTCTATCACGGGGCCGACATTAAGAGACAGACAGGTAACCAGTCTATCACAGGGAGACATGTAGAGACAGACAGGTAACCAGTCTATCACAGGGAGACATGTACAGACAGACAGGTAACCAGTCTATCACAGGGCTGACATGTAGAGACAGACAGGTAACCAGTCTATCACAGGGCTGACATGTAGAGACAGACAGGTAACCAGTCTATCACAGGGCTGACATGTAGAGACAGACAGGTAACCAGTCTATCACAGGGAGACATGTAGAGACAGACAGGTAACCAGTCTATCACAGGGAGACATGTACAGACAGACAGGTAACCAGTCTATCACAGGGCTGACATGTAGAGACAGACAGGTAACCAGTCTATCACAGGGAGACATGTACAGACAGACAGGTAACCAGTCTATCACAGGGCTGACATGTAGAGACAGACAGGTAACCAGTCTATCACAGGGCTGACATGTAGAGACAGACAGGTAACCAGTCTATCATAGGGCTGACATGTAGAGACAGACAGGTAACCAGTCTATCACATGGAGACATGTGGAGACAGACAGGTAACCAGTCTATCACAGGGAGACATGTAGAGACAGACAGGTAACCAGTCTATCACAGGGAGACATGTAGAGACCGACAGGTAACCAGTCTATCACAGGGGGACATGTAGAGACAGACAGGTAACCAGTCTATCACAGGGCTGACATGTAGAGACAGACAGGTAACCAGTCTATCATAGGGCTGACATGTAGAGACAGACAGGTAACCAGTCTATCACATGGAGACATGTGGAGACAGACAGGTAACCAGTCTATCACAGGGAGACATGTAGAGACAGACAGGTAACCAGTCTATCACAGGGCTGACATGTAGAGACAGACAGGTAACCAGTCTATCATAGGGCTGACATGTAGAGACAGACAGGTAACCAGTCTATCACATGGAGACATGTGGAGACAGACAGGTAACCAGTCTATCACAGGGAGACATGTAGAGACAGACAGGTAACCAGTCTATCACAGGGCTGACATGTAGAGACAGACAGGTAACCAGTCTATCACAGGGCTGACATGTAGAGACCGACAGGTAACCAGTCTATCATAGGGCTGACATGTAGAGACAGACAGGTAACCAGTCTATCACATGGAGACATGTGGAGACAGACAGGTAACCAGTCTATCACAGGGAGACATGTAGAGACAGACAGGTAACCAGTCTATCACAGGGAGACATGTAGAGACCGACAGGTAACCAGTCTATCACAGGGGGACATGTAGAGACAGACAGGTAACCAGTCTATAACAGGGCTGACATGTAGAGACAGACAGGTAACCAGTCTATCACAGGGAGACATGTAGAGACAGACAGGTAACCAGTCTATCACAGGGAGACATGTAGAGACAGACAGGTAACCAGTCTATCACAGGGCTGACATGTAGAGACAGACAGGCAACCAGTCTATCACAGGGCTGACATGTAGAGACAGACAGGTAACCAGTCTATCACAGGGCCGACATGTAGAGACAGACAGGTAACCAGTCTATCACAGGGAGACATGTAGAGACAGACAGGTAACCAGTCTATCACAGGGAGACATGTAGAGACGGACAGGTAACCAGTCTATCATGGGGCCGACATGTAGAGACAGACAGGTAACCAGTCTATCACAGGGAGACATGTAGAGACAGACAGGTAACCAGTCTATCACAGGGCTGACATGTAGAGACAGACAGGTAACCAGTCTATCACAGGGCTGACATGTAGAGACAGACAGGTAACCAGTCTATCATAGGGCTGACATGTAGAGACAGACAGGTAACCAGTCTATCACATGGAGACATGTGGAGACAGACAGGTAACCAGTCTATCACAGGGAGACATGTAGAGACAGACAGGTAACCAGTCTATCACAGGGAGACATGTAGAGACCGACAGGTAACCAGTCTATCACAGGGGGACATGTAGAGACAGACAGGTAACCAGTCTATAACAGGGCTGACATGTAGAGACAGACAGGTAACCAGTCTATCACAGGGAGACATGTAGAGACAGACAGGTAACCAGTCTATCACAGGGAGACATGTAGAGACAGACAGGTAACCAGTCTATCACAGGGCTGACATGTAGAGACAGACAGGCAACCAGTCTATCACAGGGCTGACATGTAGAGACAGACAGGTAACCAGTCTATCACAGGGCCGACATGTAGAGACAGACAGGTAACCAGTCTATCACAGGGAGACATGTAGAGACAGACAGGTAACCAGTCTATCACGGGAGACATGTAGAGACAGACAGGTAACCAGTCTATCATGGGGCCGACATGTAGAGACAGACAGGTAACCAGTCTATCACAGGGAGACATGTAGAGACAGACAGGTAACCAGTCTATCACAGGGAGACATGTAGAGACAGACAGGTAACCAGTCTATCACAGGGAGACATGTAGAGACAGACAGGTAACCAGTCTATCACAGGGGGACATGTAGAGACAGACAGGTAACCAGTCTATCACAGGGAGACATGTAGAGACAGACAGGTAACCAGTCTATCACAGGGAGACATGTAGAGACAGACAGGTAACCAGTCTATCACAGGGAGAAATGTAAAGACAGACAGGTAACCAGTCTATCACAGGGAGACATGTAGAGACAGACAGGTGACCAGTCTATCACAGGGAGACATGTAGAGACAGACAGGTAACCAGTCTATCACAGGGAGACATGTAGAGACAGACAGGTAACCAGTCTATCACAGGGCTGACATGTAGAGACAGACAGGTAACCAGTCTATCACAGGGAGACATGTAGAGACAGACAGGTAACCAGTCTATCACAGGGAGACATGTACAGACAGACAGGTAACCAGTCTATCACAGGGCTGACATGTAGAGACAGACAGGTAACCAGTCTATCACAGGGCTGACATGTAGAGACAGACAGGTAACCAGTCTATCATAGGGCTGACATGTAGAGACAGACAGGTAACCAGTCTATCACATGGAGACATGTGGAGACAGACAGGTAACCAGTCTATCACAGGGAGACATGTAGAGACAGACAGGTAACCAGTCTATCACAGGGAGACATGTAGAGACCGACAGGTAACCAGTCTATCACAGGGGGACATGTAGAGACAGACAGGTAACCAGTCTATCACAGGGCTGACATGTAGAGACAGAGAGGTAACCAGTCTATCACAGGGAGACATGTAGAGACAGACAGGTAACCAGTCTATCACAGGGAGACATGTAGAGACAGACAGGTAACCAGTCTATCACAGGGCTGACATGTAGAGACAGACAGGCAACCAGTCTATCACAGGGCTGACATGTAGAGACAGACAGGTAACCAGTCTATCACAGGGCCGACATGTAGAGACAGACAGGTAACCAGTCTATCACAGGGAGACATGTAGAGACAGACAGGTAACCAGTCTATCACAGGGAGACATGTAGAGACAGACAGGTAACCAGTCTATCATGGCGCCGACATGTAGAGACAGACAGGTAACCAGTCTATCACAGGGAGACATGTAGAGACAGACAGGTAACCAGTCTATCGCAGGGGGACATGTAGAGACAGACAGGTAACCAGTCTATCACAGGGAGACATGTAGAGACAGACAGGTAACCAGTCTATCACAGGGAGACATGTAGAGACAGACAGGTAAGCAGTCTATCACAGGGGGACATGTAGAGACAGACAGGTAACCAGTCTATCACAGGGAGATATGTAGAGACAGACAGGTAACCAGTCTATCACAGGGAGACATGTAGAGACAGACAGGTAACCAGTCTATCACAGGGAGACATGTAAAGACAGACAGGTAACCAGTCTATCACAGGGAGACATGTAGAGACAGACAGGTGACCAGTCTATCACAGGGAGACATGTAGAGACAGACAGATAACCAGTCTATCACAGGGAGACATGTAGAGACAGACAGGTAACCAGTCTATCACAGGGCTGACATGTAGAGACAGACAGGTAACCAGTCTATCACAGGGAGACATGTAGAGACAGACAGGTAACCAGTCTATCACAGGGAGACATGTACAGACAGACAGGTAACCAGTCTATCACAGGGCTGACATGTAGAGACAGACAGGTAACCAGTCTATCACAGGGAGACATGTAGAGACAGACAGGTAACCAGTCTATCACAGGGAGACATGTACAGACAGACAGGTAACCAGTCTATCACAGGGAGACATGTAGAGACAGACAGGTAACCAGTCTATCACAGGGGGACATGTAGAGACAGACAGGTAACCAATCTATCACATGGAGACATGTGGAGACAGACAGGTAACCAGTCTATCACAGGGAGACATGTAGAGACAGACAGGTAACCAGTCTATCACAGGGAGACATGTAGAGACAGACAGGTAACCAGTCTATCACAGGGAGACATGTAGAGACAGACAGGTAACCAGTCTATCACGGGGCCGACATTTAGAGACAGACAGGTAACCAGTCTATCACAGGGAGACATGTAGAGACAGACAGGTAACCAGTCTATCACAGGGAGACATGTACAGACAGACAGGTAACCAGTCTATCACAGGGCTGACATGTAGAGACAGACAGGTAACCAGTCTATCACAGGGCTGACATGTAGAGACAGACAGGTAACCAGTCTATCACAGGGCTGACATGTAGAGACAGACAGGTAACCAGTCTATCACAGGGAGACATGTAGAGACAGACAGGTAACCAGTCTATCACAGGGAGACATGTACAGACAGACAGGTAACCAGTCTATCACAGGGCTGACATGTAGAGACAGACAGGTAACCAGTCTATCACAGGGAGACATGTACAGACAGACAGGTAACCAGTCTATCACAGGGCTGACATGTAGAGACAGACAGGTAACCAGTCTATCACAGGGCTGACATGTAGAGACAGACAGGTAACCAGTCTATCATAGGGCTGACATGTAGAGACAGACAGGTAACCAGTCTATCACATGGAGACATGTGGAGACAGACAGGTAACCAGTCTATCACAGGGAGACATGTAGAGACAGACAGGTAACCAGTCTATCACAGGGAGACATGTAGAGACCGACAGGTAACCAGTCTATCACAGGGGGACATGTAGAGACAGACAGGTAACCAGTCTATCACAGGGCTGACATGTAGAGACAGACAGGTAACCAGTCTATCATAGGGCTGACATGTAGAGACAGACAGGTAACCAGTCTATCACATGGAGACATGTGGAGACAGACAGGTAACCAGTCTATCACAGGGAGACATGTAGAGACAGACAGGTAACCAGTCTATCACAGGGCTGACATGTAGAGACAGACAGGTAACCAGTCTATCATAGGGCTGACATGTAGAGACAGACAGGTAACCAGTCTATCACATGGAGACATGTGGAGACAGACAGGTAACCAGTCTATCACAGGGAGACATGTAGAGACAGACAGGTAACCAGTCTATCACAGGGCTGACATGTAGAGACAGACAGGTAACCAGTCTATCACAGGGCTGACATGTAGAGACAGACAGGTAACCAGTCTATCATAGGGCTGACATGTAGAGACAGACAGGTAACCAGTCTATCACATGGAGACATGTGGAGACAGACAGGTAACCAGTCTATCACAGGGAGACATGTAGAGACAGACAGGTAACCAGTCTATCACAGGGAGACATGTAGAGACCGACAGGTAACCAGTCTATCACAGGGGGACATGTAGAGACAGACAGGTAACCAGTCTATAACAGGGCTGACATGTAGAGACAGACAGGTAACCAGTCTATCACAGGGAGACATGTAGAGACAGACAGGTAACCAGTCTATCACAGGGAGACATGTAGAGACAGACAGGTAACCAGTCTATCACAGGGAGACATGTAGAGACAGACAGGTAACCAGTCTATCACAGGGAGACATGTAGAGACAGACAGGTAACCAGTCTATCACAGGGGGACATGTAGAGACAGACAGGTAACCAGTCTATCACAGGGAGACATGTAGAGACAGACAGGTAACCAGTCTATCACAGGGAGACATGTAGAGACAGACAGGTAACCAGTCTATCACAGGGAGAAATGTAAAGACAGACAGGTAACCAGTCTATCACAGGGAGACATGTAGAGACAGACAGGTGACCAGTCTATCACAGGGAGACATGTAGAGACAGACAGGTAACCAGTCTATCACAGGGAGACATGTAGAGACAGACAGGTAACCAGTCTATCACAGGGCTGACATGTAGAGACAGACAGGTAACCAGTCTATCACAGGGAGACATGTAGAGACAGACAGGTAACCAGTCTATCACAGGGAGACATGTACAGACAGACAGGTAACCAGTCTATCACAGGGCTGACATGTAGAGACAGACAGGTAACCAGTCTATCACAGGGCTGACATGTAGAGACAGACAGGTAACCAGTCTATCATAGGGCTGACATGTAGAGACAGACAGGTAACCAGTCTATCACATGGAGACATGTGGAGACAGACAGGTAACCAGTCTATCACAGGGAGACATGTAGAGACAGACAGGTAACCAGTCTATCACAGGGAGACATGTAGAGACCGACAGGTAACCAGTCTATCACAGGGGGACATGTAGAGACAGACAGGTAACCAGTCTATCACAGGGCTGACATGTAGAGACAGACAGGTAACCAGTCTATCACAGGGAGACATGTAGAGACAGACAGGTAACCAGTCTATCACAGGGAGACATGTAGAGACAGACAGGTAACCAGTCTATCACAGGGCTGACATGTAGAGACAGACAGGCAACCAGTCTATCACAGGGCTGACATGTAGAGACAGACAGGTAACCAGTCTATCACAGGGCCGACATGTAGAGACAGACAGGTAACCAGTCTATCACAGGGAGACATGTAGAGACAGACAGGTAACCAGTCTATCACAGGGAGACATGTAGAGACAGACAGGTAACCAGTCTATCATGGGGCCGACATGTAGAGACAGACAGGTAACCAGTCTATCACAGGGAGACATGTAGAGACAGACAGGTAACCAGTCTATCACAGGGGGACATGTAGAGACAGACAGGTAACCAGTCTATCACAGGGAGACATGTAGAGACAGACAGGTAACCAGTCTATCACAGGGAGACATGTAGAGACAGACAGGTAAGCAGTCTATCACAGGGGGACATGTAGAGACAGACAGGTAACCAGTCTATCACAGGGAGATATGTAGAGACAGACAGGTAACCAGTCTATCACAGGGAGACATGTAGAGACAGACAGGTAACCAGTCTATCACAGGGAGACATGTAAAGACAGACAGGTAACCAGTCTATCACAGGGAGACATGTAGAGACAGACAGGTGACCAGTCTATCACAGGGAGACATGTAGAGACAGACAGGTAACCAGTCTATCACAGGGAGACATGTAGAGACAGACAGGTAACCAGTCTATCACAGGGCTGACATGTAGAGACAGACAGGTAACCAGTCTATCACAGGGAGACATGTAGAGACAGACAGGTAACCAGTCTATCACAGGGAGACATGTACAGACAGACAGGTAACCAGTCTATCACAGGGCTGACATGTAGAGACAGACAGGTAACCAGTCTATCACAGGGAGACATGTAGAGACAGACAGGTAACCAGTCTATCACAGGGAGACATGTACAGACAGACAGGTAACCAGTCTATCACAGGGAGACATGTAGAGACAGACAGCTAACCAGTCTATCACAGGGGGACATGTAGAGACAGACAGGTAACCAATCTATCACATGGAGACATGTGGAGACAGACAGGTAACCAGTCTATCACAGGGAGACATGTAGAGACAGACAGGTAACCAGTCTATCACAGGGAGACATGTAGAGACAGACAGGTAACCAGTCTATCACAGGGAGACATGTAGAGACAGACAGGTAACCAGTCTATCACGGGGCCGACATTTAGAGACAGACAGGTAACCAGTCTATCACAGGGAGACATGTAGAGACAGACAGGTAACCAGTCTATCACAGGGAGACATGTACAGACAGACAGGTAACCAGTCTATCACAGGGCTGACATGTAGAGACAGACAGGTAACCAGTCTATCACAGGGCTGACATGTAGAGACAGACAGGTAACCAGTCTATCACAGGGCTGACATGTAGAGACAGACAGGTAACCAGTCTATCACAGGGAGACATGTAGAGACAGACAGGTAACCAGTCTATCACAGGGAGACATGTACAGACAGACAGGTAACCAGTCTATCACAGGGCTGACATGTAGAGACAGACAGGTAACCAGTCTATCACAGGGAGACATGTACAGACAGACAGGTAACCAGTCTATCACAGGGCTGACATGTAGAGACAGACAGGTAACCAGTCTATCACAGGGCTGACATGTAGAGACAGACAGGTAACCAGTCTATCATAGGGCTGACATGTAGAGACAGACAGGTAACCAGTCTATCACATGGAGACATGTGGAGACAGACAGGTAACCAGTCTATCACAGGGAGACATGTAGAGACAGACAGGTAACCAGTCTATCACAGGGAGACATGTAGAGACCGACAGGTAACCAGTCTATCACAGGGGGACATGTAGAGACAGACAGGTAACCAGTCTATCACAGGGCTGACATGTAGAGACAGACAGGTAACCAGTCTATCATAGGGCTGACATGTAGAGACAGACAGGTAACCAGTCTATCACATGGAGACATGTGGAGACAGACAGGTAACCAGTCTATCACAGGGAGACATGTAGAGACAGACAGGTAACCAGTCTATCACAGGGCTGACATGTAGAGACAGACAGGTAACCAGTCTATCATAGGGCTGACATGTAGAGACAGACAGGTAACCAGTCTATCACATGGAGACATGTGGAGACAGACAGGTAACCAGTCTATCACAGGGAGACATGTAGAGACAGACAGGTAACCAGTCTATCACAGGGCTGACATGTAGAGACAGACAGGTAACCAGTCTATCACAGGGCTGACATGTAGAGACAGACAGGTAACCAGTCTATCATAGGGCTGACATGTAGAGACAGACAGGTAACCAGTCTATCACATGGAGACATGTGGAGACAGACAGGTAACCAGTCTATCACAGGGAGACATGTAGAGACAGACAGGTAACCAGTCTATCACAGGGAGACATGTAGAGACCGACAGGTAACCAGTCTATCACAGGGGGACATGTAGAGACAGACAGGTAACCAGTCTATAACAGGGCTGACATGTAGAGACAGACAGGTAACCAGTCTATCACAGGGAGACATGTAGAGACAGACAGGTAACCAGTCTATCACAGGGAGACATGTAGAGACAGACAGGTAACCAGTCTATCACAGGGCTGACATGTAGAGACAGACAGGCAACCAGTCTATCACAGGGCTGACATGTAGAGACAGACAGGTAACCAGTCTATCACAGGGCCGACATGTAGAGACAGACAGGTAACCAGTCTATCACAGGGAGACATGTAGAGACAGACAGGTAACCAGTCTATCACAGGGAGACATGTAGAGACGGACAGGTAACCAGTCTATCATGGGGCCGACATGTAGAGACAGACAGGTAACCAGTCTATCACAGGGAGACATGTAGAGACAGACAGGTAACCAGTCTATCACAGGGCTGACATGTAGAGACAGACAGGTAACCAGTCTATCACAGGGCTGACATGTAGAGACAGACAGGTAACCAGTCTATCATAGGGCTGACATGTAGAGACAGACAGGTAACCAGTCTATCACATGGAGACATGTGGAGACAGACAGGTAACCAGTCTATCACAGGGAGACATGTAGAGACAGACAGGTAACCAGTCTATCACAGGGAGACATGTAGAGACCGACAGGTAACCAGTCTATCACAGGGGGACATGTAGAGACAGACAGGTAACCAGTCTATAACAGGGCTGACATGTAGAGACAGACAGGTAACCAGTCTATCACAGGGAGACATGTAGAGACAGACAGGTAACCAGTCTATCACAGGGAGACATGTAGAGACAGACAGGTAACCAGTCTATCACAGGGCTGACATGTAGAGACAGACAGGCAACCAGTCTATCACAGGGCTGACATGTAGAGACAGACAGGTAACCAGTCTATCACAGGGCCGACATGTAGAGACAGACAGGTAACCAGTCTATCACAGGGAGACATGTAGAGACAGACAGGTAACCAGTCTATCACGGGAGACATGTAGAGACAGACAGGTAACCAGTCTATCATGGGGCCGACATGTAGAGACAGACAGGTAACCAGTCTATCACAGGGAGACATGTAGAGACAGACAGGTAACCAGTCTATCACAGGGAGACATGTAGAGGCAGACAGGTAACCAGTCTATCACAGGGAGACATGTAGAGACAGACAGGTAACCAGTCTATCACAGGGGGACATGTAGAGACAGACAGGTAACCAGTCTATCACAGGGAGACATGTAGAGACAGACAGGTAACCAGTCTATCACAGGGAGACATGTAGAGACAGACAGGTAACCAGTCTATCACAGGGAGAAATGTAAAGACAGACAGGTAACCAGTCTATCACAGGGAGACATGTAGAGACAGACAGGTGACCAGTCTATCACAGGGAGACATGTAGAGACAGACAGGTAACCAGTCTATCACAGGGAGACATGTAGAGACAGACAGGTAACCAGTCTATCACAGGGCTGACATGTAGAGACAGACAGGTAACCAGTCTATCACAGGGAGACATGTAGAGACAGACAGGTAACCAGTCTATCACAGGGAGACATGTACAGACAGACAGGTAACCAGTCTATCACAGGGCTGACATGTAGAGACAGACAGGTAACCAGTCTATCACAGGGCTGACATGTAGAGACAGACAGGTAACCAGTCTATCATAGGGCTGACATGTAGAGACAGACAGGTAACCAGTCTATCACATGGAGACATGTGGAGACAGACAGGTAACCAGTCTATCACAGGGAGACATGTAGAGACAGACAGGTAACCAGTCTATCACAGGGAGACATGTAGAGACCGACAGGTAACCAGTCTATCACAGGGGGACATGTAGAGACAGACAGGTAACCAGTCTATCACAGGGCTGACATGTAGAGACAGACAGGTAACCAGTCTATCACAGGGAGACATGTAGAGACAGACAGGTAACCAGTCTATCACAGGGAGACATGTAGAGACAGACAGGTAACCAGTCTATCACAGGGCTGACATGTAGAGACAGACAGGCAACCAGTCTATCACAGGGCTGACATGTAGAGACAGACAGGTAACCAGTCTATCACAGGGCCGACATGTAGAGACAGACAGGTAACCAGTCTATCACAGGGAGACATGTAGAGACAGACAGGTAACCAGTCTATCACAGGGAGACATGTAGAGACAGACAGGTAACCAGTCTATCATGGGGCCGACATGTAGAGACAGACAGGTAACCAGTCTATCACAGGGAGACATGTAGAGACAGACAGGTAACCAGTCTATCACAGGGGGACATGTAGAGACAGACAGGTAACCAGTCTATCACAGGGAGACATGTAGAGACAGACAGGTAACCAGTCTATCACAGGGAGACATGTAGAGACAGACAGGTAAGCAGTCTATCACAGGGGGACATGTAGAGACAGACAGGTAACCAGTCTATCACAGGGAGATATGTAGAGACAGACAGGTAACCAGTCTATCACAGGGAGACATGTAGAGACAGACAGGTAACCAGTCTATCACAGGGAGACATGTAAAGACAGACAGGTAACCAGTCTATCACAGGGAGACATGTAGAGACAGACAGGTGACCAGTCTATCACAGGGAGACATGTAGAGACAGACAGGTAACCAGTCTATCACAGGGAGACATGTAGAGACAGACAGGTAACCAGTCTATCACAGGGCTGACATGTAGAGACAGACAGGTAACCAGTCTATCACAGGGAGACATGTACAGACAGACAGGTAACCAGTCTATCACAGGGCTGACATGTAGAGACAGACAGGTAACCAGTCTATCACAGGGCTGACATGTAGAGACAGACAGGTAACCAGTCTATCATAGGGCTGACATGTAGAGACAGACAGGTAACCAGTCTATCACATGGAGACATGTGGAGACAGACAGGTAACCAGTCTATCACAGGGAGACATGTAGAGACAGACAGGTAACCAGTCTATCACAGGGAGACATGTAGAGACCGACAGGTAACCAGTCTATCACAGGGGGACATGTAGAGACAGACAGGTAACCAGTCTATCACAGGGCTGACATGTAGAGACAGACAGGTAACCAGTCTATCATAGGGCTGACATGTAGAGACAGACAGGTAACCAGTCTATCACATGGAGACATGTGGAGACAGACAGGTAACCAGTCTATCACAGGGAGACATGTAGAGACAGACAGGTAACCAGTCTATCACAGGGCTGACATGTAGAGACAGACAGGTAACCAGTCTATCATAGGGCTGACATGTAGAGACAGACAGGTAACCAGTCTATCACATGGAGACATGTGGAGACAGACAGGTAACCAGTCTATCACAGGGAGACATGTAGAGACAGACAGGTAACCAGTCTATCACAGGGCTGACATGTAGAGACAGACAGGTAACCAGTCTATCATAGGGCTGACATGTAGAGACAGACAGGTAACCAGTCTATCACATGGAGACATGTGGAGACAGACAGGTAACCAGTCTATCACAGGGAGACATGTAGAGACAGACAGGTAACCAGTCTATCACAGGGAGACATGTAGAGACCGACAGGTAACCAGTCTATCACAGGGGGACATGTAGAGACAGACAGGTAACCAGTCTATCACAGGGCTGACATGTAGAGACAGACAGGTAACCAGTCTATCATAGGGCTGACATGTAGAGACAGACAGGTAACCAGTCTATCACATGGAGACATGTGGAGACAGACAGGTAACCAGTCTATCACAGGGAGACATGTAGAGACAGACAGGTAACCAGTCTATCACAGGGCTGACATGTAGAGACAGACAGGTAACCAGTCTATCATAGGGCTGACATGTAGAGACAGACAGGTAACCAGTCTATCACATGGAGACATGTGGAGACAGACAGGTAACCAGTCTATCACAGGGAGACATGTAGAGACAGACAGGTAACCAGTCTATCACAGGGCTGACATGTAGAGACAGACAGGTAACCAGTCTATCACAGGGCTGACATGTAGAGACAGACAGGTAACCAGTCTATCATAGGGCTGACATGTAGAGACAGACAGGTAACCAGTCTATCACATGGAGACATGTGGAGACAGACAGGTAACCAGTCTATCACAGGGAGACATGTAGAGACAGACAGGTAACCAGTCTATCACAGGGAGACATGTAGAGACCGACAGGTAACCAGTCTATCACAGGGGGACATGTAGAGACAGACAGGTAACCAGTCTATAACAGGGCTGACATGTAGAGACAGACAGGTAACCAGTCTATCACAGGGAGACATGTAGAGACAGACAGGTAACCAGTCTATCACAGGGAGACATGTAGAGACAGACAGGTAACCAGTCTATCACAGGGCTGACATGTAGAGACAGACAGGCAACCAGTCTATCACAGGGCTGACATGTAGAGACAGACAGGTAACCAGTCTATCACAGGGCCGACATGTAGAGACAGACAGGTAACCAGTCTATCACAGGGAGACATGTAGAGACAGACAGGTAACCAGTCTATCACAGGGAGACATGTAGAGACGGACAGGTAACCAGTCTATCATGGGGCCGACATGTAGAGACAGACAGGTAACCAGTCTATCACAGGGAGACATGTAGAGACAGACAGGTAACCAGTCTATCACAGGGAGACATGTAGAGACGGACAGGTAACCAGTCTATCATGGGGCCGACATGTAGAGACAGACAGGTAACCAGTCTATCACAGGGAGACATGTAGAGACAGACAGGTAACCAGTCTATCACAGGGCTGACATGTAGAGACAGACAGGTAACCAGTCTATCACAGGGCTGACATGTAGAGACAGACAGGTAACCAGTCTATCATAGGGCTGACATGTAGAGACAGACAGGTAACCAGTCTATCACATGGAGACATGTGGAGACAGACAGGTAACCAGTCTATCACAGGGAGACATGTAGAGACAGACAGGTAACCAGTCTATCACAGGGAGACATGTAGAGACCGACAGGTAACCAGTCTATCATAGGGCTGACATGTAGAGACAGACAGGTAACCAGTCTATCACATGGAGACATGTGGAGACAGACAGGTAACCAGTCTATCACAGGGAGACATGTAGAGACAGACAGGTAACCAGTCTATCACAGGGAGACATGTAGAGACCGACAGGTAACCAGTCTATCACAGGGGGACATGTAGAGACAGACAGGTAACCAGTCTATCACAGGGCTGACATGTAGAGACAGACAGGTAACCAGTCTATCACAGGGAGACATGTAGAGACAGACAGGTAACCAGTCTATCACAGGGAGACATGTAGAGACAGACAGGTAACCAGTCTATCACAGGGCTGACATGTAGAGACAGACAGGCAACCAGTCTATCACAGGGCTGACATGTAGAGACAGACAGGTAACCAGTCTATCACAGGGCCGACATGTAGAGACAGACAGGTAACCAGTCTATCACAGGGAGACATGTAGAGACAGACAGGTAACCAGTCTATCACAGGGAGACATGTAGAGACAGACAGGTAACCAGTCTATCATGGGGCCGACATGTAGAGACAGACAGGTAACCAGTCTATCACAGGGAGACATGTAGAGACAGACAGGTAACCAGTCTATCACAGGGGGACATGTAGAGACAGACAGGTAACCAGTCTATCACAGGGAGACATGTAGAGACAGACAGGTAACCAGTCTATCACAGGGAGACATGTAGAGACAGACAGGTAAGCAGTCTATCACAGGGGGACATGTAGAGACAGACAGGTAACCAGTCTATCACAGGGAGATATGTAGAGACAGACAGGTAACCAGTCTATCACAGGGAGACATGTAGAGACAGACAGGTAACCAGTCTATCACAGGGAGACATGTAAAGACAGACAGGTAACCAGTCTATCACAGGGAGACATGTAGAGACAGACAGGTGACCAGTCTATCACAGGGAGACATGTAGAGACAGACAGGTAACCAGTCTATCACAGGGAGACATGTAGAGACAGACAGGTAACCAGTCTATCACAGGGCTGACATGTAGAGACAGACAGGTAACCAGTCTATCACAGGGAGACATGTACAGACAGACAGGTAACCAGTCTATCACAGGGCTGACATGTAGAGACAGACAGGTAACCAGTCTATCACAGGGCTGACATGTAGAGACAGACAGGTAACCAGTCTATCATAGGGCTGACATGTAGAGACAGACAGGTAACCAGTCTATCACATGGAGACATGTGGAGACAGACAGGTAACCAGTCTATCACAGGGAGACATGTAGAGACAGACAGGTAACCAGTCTATCACAGGGAGACATGTAGAGACCGACAGGTAACCAGTCTATCACAGGGGGACATGTAGAGACAGACAGGTAACCAGTCTATCACAGGGCTGACATGTAGAGACAGACAGGTAACCAGTCTATCATAGGGCTGACATGTAGAGACAGACAGGTAACCAGTCTATCACATGGAGACATGTGGAGACAGACAGGTAACCAGTCTATCACAGGGAGACATGTAGAGACAGACAGGTAACCAGTCTATCACAGGGCTGACATGTAGAGACAGACAGGTAACCAGTCTATCATAGGGCTGACATGTAGAGACAGACAGGTAACCAGTCTATCACATGGAGACATGTGGAGACAGACAGGTAACCAGTCTATCACAGGGAGACATGTAGAGACAGACAGGTAACCAGTCTATCACAGGGCTGACATGTAGAGACAGACAGGTAACCAGTCTATCATAGGGCTGACATGTAGAGACAGACAGGTAACCAGTCTATCACATGGAGACATGTGGAGACAGACAGGTAACCAGTCTATCACAGGGAGACATGTAGAGACAGACAGGTAACCAGTCTATCACAGGGAGACATGTAGAGACCGACAGGTAACCAGTCTATCACAGGGGGACATGTAGAGACAGACAGGTAACCAGTCTATCACAGGGCTGACATGTAGAGACAGACAGGTAACCAGTCTATCATAGGGCTGACATGTAGAGACAGACAGGTAACCAGTCTATCACATGGAGACATGTGGAGACAGACAGGTAACCAGTCTATCACAGGGAGACATGTAGAGACAGACAGGTAACCAGTCTATCACAGGGCTGACATGTAGAGACAGACAGGTAACCAGTCTATCATAGGGCTGACATGTAGAGACAGACAGGTAACCAGTCTATCACATGGAGACATGTGGAGACAGACAGGTAACCAGTCTATCACAGGGAGACATGTAAAGACAGACAGGTAACCAGTCTATCACAGGGCTGACATGTAGAGACAGACAGGTAACCAGTCTATCACAGGGCTGACATGTAGAGACAGACAGGTAACCAGTCTATCATAGGGCTGACATGTAGAGACAGACAGGTAACCAGTCTATCACATGGAGACATGTGGAGACAGACAGGTAACCAGTCTATCACAGGGAGACATGTAGAGACAGACAGGTAACCAGTCTATCACAGGGAGACATGTAGAGACCGACAGGTAACCAGTCTATCACAGGGGGACATGTAGAGACAGACAGGTAACCAGTCTATAACAGGGCTGACATGTAGAGACAGACAGGTAACCAGTCTATCACAGGGAGACATGTAGAGACAGACAGGTAACCAGTCTATCACAGGGAGACATGTAGAGACAGACAGGTAACCAGTCTATCACAGGGCTGACATGTAGAGACAGACAGGCAACCAGTCTATCACAGGGCTGACATGTAGAGACAGACAGGTAACCAGTCTATCACAGGGCCGACATGTAGAGACAGACAGGTAACCAGTCTATCACAGGGAGACATGTAGAGACAGACAGGTAACCAGTCTATCACAGGGAGACATGTAGAGACGGACAGGTAACCAGTCTATCATGGGGCCGACATGTAGAGACAGACAGGTAACCAGTCTATCACAGGGAGACATGTAGAGACAGACAGGTAACCAGTCTATCACAGGGCTGACATGTAGAGACAGACAGGTAACCAGTCTATCACAGGGCTGACATGTAGAGACAGACAGGTAACCAGTCTATCATAGGGCTGACATGTAGAGACAGACAGGTAACCAGTCTATCACATGGAGACATGTGGAGACAGACAGGTAACCAGTCTATCACAGGGAGACATGTAGAGACAGACAGGTAACCAGTCTATCACAGGGAGACATGTAGAGACCGACAGGTAACCAGTCTATCACAGGGGGACATGTAGAGACAGACAGGTAACCAGTCTATAACAGGGCTGACATGTAGAGACAGACAGGTAACCAGTCTATCACAGGGAGACATGTAGAGACAGACAGGTAACCAGTCTATCACAGGGAGACATGTAGAGACAGACAGGTAACCAGTCTATCACAGGGCTGACATGTAGAGACAGACAGGCAACCAGTCTATCACAGGGCTGACATGTAGAGACAGACAGGTAACCAGTCTATCACAGGGCCGACATGTAGAGACAGACAGGTAACCAGTCTATCACAGGGAGACATGTAGAGACAGACAGGTAACCAGTCTATCACGGGAGACATGTAGAGACAGACAGGTAACCAGTCTATCATGGGGCCGACATGTAGAGACAGACAGGTAACCAGTCTATCACAGGGAGACATGTAGAGACAGACAGGTAACCAGTCTATCACAGGGAGACATGTAGAGACAGACAGGTAACCAGTCTATCACAGGGAGACATGTAGAGACAGACAGGTAACCAGTCTATCACAGGGGGACATGTAGAGACAGACAGGTAACCAGTCTATCACAGGGAGACATGTAGAGACAGACAGGTAACCAGTCTATCACAGGGAGACATGTAGAGACAGACAGGTAACCAGTCTATCACAGGGAGAAATGTAAAGACAGACAGGTAACCAGTCTATCACAGGGAGACATGTAGAGACAGACAGGTGACCAGTCTATCACAGGGAGACATGTAGAGACAGACAGGTAACCAGTCTATCACAGGGAGACATGTAGAGACAGACAGGTAACCAGTCTATCACAGGGCTGACATGTAGAGACAGACAGGTAACCAGTCTATCACAGGGAGACATGTAGAGACAGACAGGTAACCAGTCTATCACAGGGAGACATGTACAGACAGACAGGTAACCAGTCTATCACAGGGCTGACATGTAGAGACAGACAGGTAACCAGTCTATCACAGGGCTGACATGTAGAGACAGACAGGTAACCAGTCTATCATAGGGCTGACATGTAGAGACAGACAGGTAACCAGTCTATCACATGGAGACATGTGGAGACAGACAGGTAACCAGTCTATCACAGGGAGACATGTAGAGACAGACAGGTAACCAGTCTATCACAGGGAGACATGTAGAGACCGACAGGTAACCAGTCTATCACAGGGGGACATGTAGAGACAGACAGGTAACCAGTCTATCACAGGGCTGACATGTAGAGACAGACAGGTAACCAGTCTATCACAGGGAGACATGTAGAGACAGACAGGTAACCAGTCTATCACAGGGAGACATGTAGAGACAGACAGGTAACCAGTCTATCACAGGGCTGACATGTAGAGACAGACAGGCAACCAGTCTATCACAGGGCTGACATGTAGAGACAGACAGGTAACCAGTCTATCACAGGGCCGACATGTAGAGACAGACAGGTAACCAGTCTATCACAGGGAGACATGTAGAGACAGACAGGTAACCAGTCTATCACAGGGAGACATGTAGAGACAGACAGGTAACCAGTCTATCATGGGGCCGACATGTAGAGACAGACAGGTAACCAGTCTATCACAGGGAGACATGTAGAGACAGACAGGTAACCAGTCTATCACAGGGGGACATGTAGAGACAGACAGGTAACCAGTCTATCACAGGGAGACATGTAGAGACAGACAGGTAACCAGTCTATCACAGGGAGACATGTAGAGACAGACAGGTAAGCAGTCTATCACAGGGGGACATGTAGAGACAGACAGGTAACCAGTCTATCACAGGGAGATATGTAGAGACAGACAGGTAACCAGTCTATCACAGGGAGACATGTAGAGACAGACAGGTAACCAGTCTATCACAGGGAGACATGTAAAGACAGACAGGTAACCAGTCTATCACAGGGAGACATGTAGAGACAGACAGGTGACCAGTCTATCACAGGGAGACATGTAGAGACAGACAGGTAACCAGTCTATCACAGGGAGACATGTAGAGACAGACAGGTAACCAGTCTATCACAGGGCTGACATGTAGAGACAGACAGGTAACCAGTCTATCACAGGGAGACATGTAGAGACAGACAGGTAACCAGTCTATCACAGGGAGACATGTACAGACAGACAGGTAACCAGTCTATCACAGGGCTGACATGTAGAGACAGACAGGTAACCAGTCTATCACAGGGCTGACATGTAGAGACAGACAGGTAACCAGTCTATCATAGGGCTGACATGTAGAGACAGACAGGTAACCAGTCTATCACATGGAGACATGTGGAGACAGACACGTAACCAGTCTATCACAGGGAGACATGTAGAGACAGACAGGTAACCAGTCTATCACAGGGAGACATGTAGAGACCGACAGGTAACCAGTCTATCACAGGGAGACATGTAGAGACAGACAGGTAACCAGTCTATCACATGGAGACATGTAGAGACAGACAGGTAACCAGTCTATCACAGGGAGAAATGTAAAGACAGACAGGTAACCAGTCTATCACAGGGAGACATGTAGAGACAGACAGGTGACCAGTCTATCACAGGGAGACATGTAGAGACAGACAGGTAACCAGTCTATCACAGGGAGACATGTAGAGACAGACAGGTAACCAGTCTATCACAGGGCTGACATGTAGAGACAGACAGGTAACCAGTCTATCACAGGGAGACATGTAGAGACAGACAGGTAACCAGTCTATCACAGGGAGACATGTACAGACAGACAGGTAACCAGTCTATCACAGGGCTGACATGTAGAGACAGACAGGTAACCAGTCTATCACAGGGCTGACATGTAGAGACAGACAGGTAACCAGTCTATCATAGGGCTGACATGTAGAGACAGACAGGTAACCAGTCTATCACATGGAGACATGTGGAGACAGACAGGTAACCAGTCTATCACAGGGAGACATGTAGAGACAGACAGGTAACCAGTCTATCACAGGGAGACATGTAGAGACCGACAGGTAACCAGTCTATCACAGGGGGACATGTAGAGACAGACAGGTAACCAGTCTATCACAGGGCTGACATGTAGAGACAGACAGGTAACCAGTCTATCACAGGGAGACATGTAGAGACAGACAGGTAACCAGTCTATCACAGGGAGACATGTAGAGACAGACAGGTAACCAGTCTATCACAGGGCTGACATGTAGAGACAGACAGGCAACCAGTCTATCACAGGGCTGACATGTAGAGACAGACAGGTAACCAGTCTATCACAGGGCCGACATGTAGAGACAGACAGGTAACCAGTCTATCACAGGGAGACATGTAGAGACAGACAGGTAACCAGTCTATCACAGGGCTGACATGTAGAGACAGACAGGCAACCAGTCTATCACAGGGCTGACATGTAGAGACAGACAGGTAACCAGTCTATCACAGGGCCGACATGTAGAGACAGACAGGTAACCAGTCTATCACAGGGAGACATGTAGAGACAGACAGGTAACCAGTCTATCACAGGGAGACATGTAGAGACAGACAGGTAACCAGTCTATCATGGGGCCGACATGTAGAGACAGACAGGTAACCAGTCTATCACAGGGAGACATGTAGAGACAGACAGGTAACCAGTCTATCACAGGGGGACATGTAGAGACAGACAGGTAACCAGTCTATCACAGGGAGACATGTAGAGACAGACAGGTAACCAGTCTATCACAGGGAGACATGTAGAGACAGACAGGTAAGCAGTCTATCACAGGGGGACATGTAGAGACAGACAGGTAACCAGTCTATCACAGGGAGATATGTAGAGACAGACAGGTAACCAGTCTATCACAGGGAGACATGTAGAGACAGACAGGTAACCAGTCTATCACAGGGAGACATGTAAAGACAGACAGGTAACCAGTCTATCACAGGGAGACATGTAGAGACAGACAGGTGACCAGTCTATCACAGGGAGACATGTAGAGACAGACAGGTAACCAGTCTATCACAGGGAGACATGTAGAGACAGACAGGTAACCAGTCTATCACAGGGCTGACATGTAGAGACAGACAGGTAACCAGTCTATCACAGGGAGACATGTAGAGACAGACAGGTAACCAGTCTATCACAGGGAGACATGTACAGACAGACAGGTAACCAGTCTATCACAGGGCTGACATGTAGAGACAGACAGGTAACCAGTCTATCACAGGGCTGACATGTAGAGACAGACAGGTAACCAGTCTATCATAGGGCTGACATGTAGAGACAGACAGGTAACCAGTCTATCACATGGAGACATGTGGAGACAGACACGTAACCAGTCTATCACAGGGAGACATGTAGAGACAGACAGGTAACCAGTCTATCACAGGGAGACATGTAGAGACCGACAGGTAACCAGTCTATCACAGGGAGACATGTAGAGACAGACAGGTAACCAGTCTATCACAGGGAGACATGTAGAGACAGACAGGTAACCAGTCTATCACGGGAGACATGTAGAGACAGACAGGTAACCAGTCTATCATGGGGCCGACATGTAGAGACAGACAGGTAACCAGTCTATCACAGGGAGACATGTAGAGACAGACAGGTAACCAGTCTATCACAGGGAGACATGTAGAGACAGACAGGTAACCAGTCTATCACAGGGAGACATGTAGAGACAGACAGGTAACCAGTCTATCACAGGGGGACATGTAGAGACAGACAGGTAACCAGTCTATCACAGGGAGACATGTAGAGACAGACAGGTAACCAGTCTATCACAGGGAGACATGTAGAGACAGACAGGTAACCAGTCTATCACAGGGAGAAATGTAAAGACAGACAGGTAACCAGTCTATCACAGGGAGACATGTAGAGACAGACAGGTGACCAGTCTATCACAGGGAGACATGTAGAGACAGACAGGTAACCAGTCTATCACAGGGAGACATGTAGAGACAGACAGGTAACCAGTCTATCACAGGGCTGACATGTAGAGACAGACAGGTAACCAGTCTATCACAGGGAGACATGTAGAGACAGACAGGTAACCAGTCTATCACAGGGAGACATGTACAGACAGACAGGTAACCAGTCTATCACAGGGCTGACATGTAGAGACAGACAGGTAACCAGTCTATCACAGGGCTGACATGTAGAGACAGACAGGTAACCAGTCTATCATAGGGCTGACATGTAGAGACAGACAGGTAACCAGTCTATCACATGGAGACATGTGGAGACAGACAGGTAACCAGTCTATCACAGGGAGACATGTAGAGACAGACAGGTAACCAGTCTATCACAGGGAGACATGTAGAGACCGACAGGTAACCAGTCTATCACAGGGGGACATGTAGAGACAGACAGGTAACCAGTCTATCACAGGGCTGACATGTAGAGACAGACAGGTAACCAGTCTATCACAGGGAGACATGTAGAGACAGACAGGTAACCAGTCTATCACAGGGAGACATGTAGAGACAGACAGGTAACCAGTCTATCACAGGGCTGACATGTAGAGACAGACAGGCAACCAGTCTATCACAGGGCTGACATGTAGAGACAGACAGGTAACCAGTCTATCACAGGGCCGACATGTAGAGACAGACAGGTAACCAGTCTATCACAGGGAGACATGTAGAGACAGACAGGTAACCAGTCTATCACAGGGAGACATGTAGAGACAGACAGGTAACCAGTCTATCATGGGGCCGACATGTAGAGACAGACAGGTAACCAGTCTATCACAGGGAGACATGTAGAGACAGACAGGTAACCAGTCTATCACAGGGGGACATGTAGAGACAGACAGGTAACCAGTCTATCACAGGGAGACATGTAGAGACAGACAGGTAACCAGTCTATCACAGGGAGACATGTAGAGACAGACAGGTAAGCAGTCTATCACAGGGGGACATGTAGAGACAGACAGGTAACCAGTCTATCACAGGGAGATATGTAGAGACAGACAGGTAACCAGTCTATCACAGGGAGACATGTAGAGACAGACAGGTAACCAGTCTATCACAGGGAGACATGTAAAGACAGACAGGTAACCAGTCTATCACAGGGAGACATGTAGAGACAGACAGGTGACCAGTCTATCACAGGGAGACATGTAGAGACAGACAGGTAACCAGTCTATCACAGGGAGACATGTAGAGACAGACAGGTAACCAGTCTATCACAGGGCTGACATGTAGAGACAGACAGGTAACCAGTCTATCACAGGGAGACATGTAGAGACAGACAGGTAACCAGTCTATCACAGGGAGACATGTACAGACAGACAGGTAACCAGTCTATCACAGGGCTGACATGTAGAGACAGACAGGTAACCAGTCTATCACAGGGCTGACATGTAGAGACAGACAGGTAACCAGTCTATCATAGGGCTGACATGTAGAGACAGACAGGTAACCAGTCTATCACATGGAGACATGTGGAGACAGACACGTAACCAGTCTATCACAGGGAGACATGTAGAGACAGACAGGTAACCAGTCTATCACAGGGAGACATGTAGAGACCGACAGGTAACCAGTCTATCACAGGGAGACATGTAGAGACAGACAGGTAACCAGTCTATCACAGGGAGACATGTAGAGACAGACAGGTAACCAGTCTATCACGGGGCCGACATGTAGAGACAGACAGGTAACCAGTCTATCACAGGGAGACATGTAGAGACAGACAGGTAACCAGTCTATCACAGGGGGACATGTAGAGACAGACAGGTAACCAGTCTATCACATGGAGACATGTAGAGACAGACAGGTAACCAGTCTATCACAGGGGGACATGTAGAGACAGACAGGTAACCAGTCTATCACAGGGAGACATGTAGAGACAGACAGGTAACCAGTCTATCACAGGGAGACATGGAGAGACAGACAGGTAACCAGTCTATCACAGGGAGACATGTAAAGACAGACAGGTAACCAGTCTATCACAGGGAGACATGTAGAGACAGACAGGTGACCAGTCTATCACAGGGAGACATGTAGAGACAGACAGGTAACCAGTCTATCACAGGGGGACATGTAGCGACAGACAGGTAACCAGTCTATCACAGGGAGACATGTAGAGACAGATAGGTAACCAGTCTATCACAGGGAGACATGTAGAGACAGACAGGTAACCAGTCTATCACGGGGCCGACATGTAGAGACAGACAGGTAACCAGTCTATCACAGGGAGACATGTAGAGACAGACAGGTAACCAGTCTATCACAGGGGGACATGTAGAGACAGACAGGTAACCAATCTATCACATGGAGACATGTGGAGACAGACAGGTAACCAGTCTATCACAGGGAGACATGTAGAGACAGACAGGTAACCAGTCTATCACAGGGAGACATGTAGAGACAGACAGGTAACCAGTCTATCACAGGGAGACATGTAGAGACAGACAGGTAACCAGTCTATCACGGGGCCGACATTTAGAGACAGACAGGTAACCAGTCTATCACAGGGAGACATGTAGAGACAGACAGGTAACCAGTCTATCACAGGGAGACATGTACAGACAGACAGGTAACCAGTCTATCACAGGGCTGACATGTAGAGACAGACAGGTAACCAGTCTATCACAGGGCTGACATGTAGAGACAGACAGGTAACCAGTCTATCATAGGGCTGACATGTAGAGACAGAGAGGTAACCAGTCTATCACAGGGAGACATGTAGAGACAGACAGGTAACCAGTCTATCACAGGGAGACATGTACAGACAGACAGGTAACCAGTCTATCACAGGGCTGACATGTAGAGACAGACAGGTAACCAGTCTATCACAGGGAGACATGTACAGACAGACAGGTAACCAGTCTATCACAGGGCTGACATGTAGAGACAGACAGGTAACCAGTCTATCACAGGGCTGACATGTAGAGACAGACAGGTAACCAGTCTATCATAGGGCTGACATGTAGAGACAGACAGGTAACCAGTCTATCACATGGAGACATGTGGAGACAGACAGGTAACCAGTCTATCACAGGGAGACATGTAGAGACAGACAGGTAACCAGTCTATCACAGGGAGACATGTAGAGACCGACAGGTAACCAGTCTATCACAGGGGGACATGTAGAGACAGACAGGTAACCAGTCTATCACAGGGCTGACATGTAGAGACAGACAGGTAACCAGTCTATCATAGGGCTGACATGTAGAGACAGACAGGTAACCAGTCTATCACATGGAGACATGTGGAGACAGACAGGTAACCAGTCTATCACGGGGCCGACATTTAGAGACAGACAGGTAACCAGTCTATCACAGGGAGACATGTAGAGACAGACAGGTAACCAGTCTATCACAGGGAGACATGTACAGACAGACAGGTAACCAGTCTATCACAGGGCTGACATGTAGAGACAGACAGGTAACCAGTCTATCACAGGGCTGACATGTAGAGACAGACAGGTAACCAGTCTATCATAGGGCTGACATGTAGAGACAGACAGGTAACCAGTCTATCACAGGGAGACATGTAGAGACAGACAGGTAACCAGTCTATCACAGGGAGACATGTACAGACAGACAGGTAACCAGTCTATCACAGGGCTGACATGTAGAGACAGACAGGTAACCAGTCTATCACAGGGAGACATGTACAGACAGACAGGTAACCAGTCTATCACAGGGCTGACATGTAGAGACAGACAGGTAACCAGTCTATCACAGGGCTGACATGTAGAGACAGACAGGTAACCAGTCTATCATAGGGCTGACATGTAGAGACAGACAGGTAACCAGTCTATCACATGGAGACATGTGGAGACAGACAGGTAACCAGTCTATCACAGGGAGACATGTAGAGACAGACAGGTAACCAGTCTATCACAGGAAGACATGTAGAGACCGACAGGTAACCAGTCTATCACAGGGGGACATGTAGAGACAGACAGGTAACCAGTCTATCACAGGGCTGACATGTAGAGACAGACAGGTAACCAGTCTATCATAGGGCTGACATGTAGAGACAGACAGGTAACCAGTCTATCACATGGAGACATGTGGAGACAGACAGGTAACCAGTCTATCACAGGGAGACATGTAGAGACAGACAGGTAACCAGTCTATCACAGGGCTGACATGTAGAGACAGACAGGTAACCAGTCTATCATAGGGCTGACATGTAGAGACAGACAGGTAACCAGTCTATCACATGGAGACATGTGGAGACAGACAGGTAACCAGTCTATCACAGGGAGACATGTAGAGACAGACAGGTAACCAGTCTATCACAGGGCTGACATGTAGAGACAGACAGGTAACCAGTCTATCACAGGGCTGACATGTAGAGACAGACAGGTAACCAGTCTATCATAGGGCTGACATGTAGAGACAGACAGGTAACCAGTCTATCACATGGAGACATGTGGAGACAGACAGGTAACCAGTCTATCACAGGGAGACATGTAGAGACAGACAGGTAACCAGTCTATCACAGGGAGACATGTAGAGACCGACAGGTAACCAGTCTATCACAGGGGGACATGTAGAGACAGACAGGTAACCAGTCTATAACAGGGCTGACATGTAGAGACAGACAGGTAACCAGTCTATCACAGGGAGACATGTAGAGACAGACAGGTAACCAGTCTATCACAGGGAGACATGTACAGACAGACAGGTAACCAGTCTATCACAGGGCTGACATGTAGAGACAGACAGGTAACCAGTCTATCACAGGGAGACATGTACAGACAGACAGGTAACCAGTCTATCACAGGGCTGACATGTAGAGACAGACAGGTAACCAGTCTATCACAGGGCTGACATGTAGAGACAGACAGGTAACCAGTCTATCATAGGGCTGACATGTAGAGACAGACAGGTAACCAGTCTATCACATGGAGACATGTGGAGACAGACAGGTAACCAGTCTATCACAGGGAGACATGTAGAGACAGACAGGTAACCAGTCTATCACAGGAAGACATGTAGAGACCGACAGGTAACCATTCTATCACAGGGGGACATGTAGACACAGACAGGTAACCAGTCTATCACAGGGCTGACATGTAGAGACAGACAGGTAACCAGTCTATCATAGGGCTGACATGTAGAGACAGACAGGTAACCAGTCTATCACATGGAGACATGTGGAGACAGACAGGTAACCAGTCTATCACAGGGAGACATGTAGAGACAGACAGGTAACCAGTCTATCACAGGGCTGACATGTAGAGACAGACAGGTAACCAGTCTATCATAGGGCTGACATGTAGAGACAGACAGGTAACCAGTCTATCACATGGAGACATGTGGAGACAGACAGGTAACCAGTCTATCACAGGGAGACATGTAGAGACAGACAGGTAACCAGTCTATCACAGGGCTGACATGTAGAGACAGACAGGTAACCAGTCTATCACAGGGCTGACATGTAGAGACAGACAGGTAACCAGTCTATCATAGGGCTGACATGTAGAGACAGACAGGTAACCAGTCTATCACATGGAGACATGTGGAGACAGACAGGTAACCAGTCTATCACAGGGAGACATGTAGAGACAGACAGGTAACCAGTCTATCACAGGGAGACATGTAGAGACCGACAGGTAACCAGTCTATCACAGGGGGACATGTAGAGACAGACAGGTAACCAGTCTATAACAGGGCTGACATGTAGAGACAGACAGGTAACCAGTCTATCACAGGGAGACATGTAGAGACAGACAGGTAACCAGTCTATCACAGGGAGACATGTAGAGACAGACAGGTAACCAGTCTATCACAGGGCTGACATGTAGAGACAGACAGGCAACCAGTCTATCACAGGGCTGACATGTAGAGACAGACAGGTAACCAGTCTATCACAGGGCCGACATGTAGAGACAGACAGGTAACCAGTCTATCACAGGGAGACATGTAGAGACAGACAGGTAACCAGTCTATCACAGGGAGACATGTAGAGACGGACAGGTAACCAGTCTATCATGGGGCCGACATGTAGAGACAGACAGGTAACCAGTCTATCACAGGGAGACATGTAGAGACAGACAGGTAACCAGTCTATCACAGGGCTGACATGTAGAGACAGACAGGTAACCAGTCTATCACAGGGCTGACATGTAGAGACAGACAGGTAACCAGTCTATCATAGGGCTGACATGTAGAGACAGACAGGTAACCAGTCTATCACATGGAGACATGTGGAGACAGACAGGTAACCAGTCTATCACAGGGAGACATGTAGAGACAGACAGGTAACCAGTCTATCACAGGGAGACATGTAGAGACCGACAGGTAACCAGTCTATCACAGGGGGACATGTAGAGACAGACAGGTAACCAGTCTATAACAGGGCTGACATGTAGAGACAGACAGGTAACCAGTCTATCACAGGGAGACATGTAGAGACAGACAGGTAACCAGTCTATCACAGGGAGACATGTAGAGACAGACAGGTAACCAGTCTATCACAGGGCTGACATGTAGAGACAGACAGGCAACCAGTCTATCACAGGGCTGACATGTAGAGACAGACAGGTAACCAGTCTATCACAGGGCCGACATGTAGAGACAGACAGGTAACCAGTCTATCACAGGGAGACATGTAGAGACAGACAGGTAACCAGTCTATCACGGGAGACATGTAGAGACAGACAGGTAACCAGTCTATCATGGGGCCGACATGTAGAGACAGACAGGTAACCAGTCTATCACAGGGAGACATGTAGAGACAGACAGGTAACCAGTCTATCACAGGGAGACATGTAGAGACAGACAGGTAACCAGTCTATCACAGGGAGACATGTAGAGACAGACAGGTAACCAGTCTATCACAGGGGGACATGTAGAGACAGACAGGTAACCAGTCTATCACAGGGAGACATGTAGAGACAGACAGGTAACCAGTCTATCACAGGGAGACATGTAGAGACAGACAGGTAACCAGTCTATCACAGGGAGAAATGTAAAGACAGACAGGTAACCAGTCTATCACAGGGAGACATGTAGAGACAGACAGGTGACCAGTCTATCAGAGGGAGACATGTAGAGACAGACAGGTAACCAGTCTATCACAGGGAGACATGTAGAGACAGACAGGTAACCAGTCTATCACAGGGCTGACATGTAGAGACAGACAGGTAACCAGTCTATCACAGGGAGACATGTAGAGACAGACAGGTAACCAGTCTATCACAGGGAGACATGTACAGACAGACAGGTAACCAGTCTATCACAGGGCTGACATGTAGAGACAGACAGGTAACCAGTCTATCACAGGGCTGACATGTAGAGACAGACAGGTAACCAGTCTATCATAGGGCTGACATGTAGAGACAGACAGGTAACCAGTCTATCACATGGAGACATGTGGAGACAGACAGGTAACCAGTCTATCACAGGGAGACATGTAGAGACAGACAGGTAACCAGTCTATCACAGGGAGACATGTAGAGACCGACAGGTAACCAGTCTATCACAGGGGGACATGTAGAGACAGACAGGTAACCAGTCTATCACAGGGCTGACATGTAGAGACAGACAGGTAACCAGTCTATCACAGGGAGACATGTAGAGACAGACAGGTAACCAGTCTATCACAGGGAGACATGTAGAGACAGACAGGTAACCAGTCTATCACAGGGCTGACATGTAGAGACAGACAGGCAACCAGTCTATCACAGGGCTGACATGTAGAGACAGACAGGTAACCAGTCTATCACAGGGCCGACATGTAGAGACAGACAGGTAACCAGTCTATCACAGGGAGACATGTAGAGACAGACAGGTAACCAGTCTATCATGGGGCCGACATGTAGAGACAGACAGGTAACCAGTCTATCACAGGGAGACATGTAGAGACAGACAGGTAACCAGTCTATCACAGGGGGACATGTAGAGACAGACAGGTAACCAGTCTATCACAGGGAGACATGTAGAGACAGACAGGTAACCAGTCTATCACAGGGAGACATGTAGAGACAGACAGGTAAGCAGTCTATCACAGGGGGACATGTAGAGACAGACAGGTAACCAGTCTATCACAGGGAGATATGTAGAGACAGACAGGTAACCAGTCTATCACAGGGAGACATGTAGAGACAGACAGGTAACCAGTCTATCACAGGGAGACATGTAAAGACAGACAGGTAACCAGTCTATCACAGGGAGACATGTAGAGACAGACAGGTGACCAGTCTATCACAGGGAGACATGTAGAGACAGACAGGTAACCAGTCTATCACAGGGAGACATGTAGAGACAGACAGGTAACCAGTCTATCACAGGGCTGACATGTAGAGACAGACAGGTAACCAGTCTATCACAGGGAGACATGTAGAGACAGACAGGTAACCAGTCTATCACAGGGAGACATGTACAGACAGACAGGTAACCAGTCTATCACAGGGCTGACATGTAGAGACAGACAGGTAACCAGTCTATCACAGGGCTGACATGTAGAGACAGACAGGTAACCAGTCTATCATAGGGCTGACATGTAGAGACAGACAGGTAACCAGTCTATCACATGGAGACATGTGGAGACAGACACGTAACCAGTCTATCACAGGGAGACATGTAGAGACAGACAGGTAACCAGTCTATCACAGGGAGACATGTAGAGACCGACAGGTAACCAGTCTATCACAGGGAGACATGTAGAGACAGACAGGTAACCAGTCTATCACAGGGAGACATGTAGAGACAGACAGGTAACCAGTCTATCACGGGGCCGACATGTAGAGACAGACAGGTAACCAGTCTATCACAGGGAGACATGTAGAGACAGACAGGTAACCAGTCTATCACAGGGGGACATGTAGAGACAGACAGGTAACCAGTCTATCACATGGAGACATGTAGAGACAGACAGGTAACCAGTCTATCACAGGGGGACATGTAGAGACAGACAGGTAACCAGTCTATCACAGGGAGACATGTAGAGACAGACAGGTAACCAGTCTATCACAGGGAGACATGGAGAGACAGACAGGTAACCAGTCTATCACAGGGAGACATGTAAAGACAGACAGGTAACCAGTCTATCACAGGGAGACATGTAGAGACAGACAGGTGACCAGTCTATCACAGGGAGACATGTAGAGACAGACAGGTAACCAGTCTATCACAGGGGGACATGTAGCGACAGACAGGTAACCAGTCTATCACAGGGAGACATGTAGAGACAGATAGGTAACCAGTCTATCACAGGGAGACATGTAGAGACAGACAGGTAACCAGTCTATCACGGGGCCGACATGTAGAGACAGACAGGTAACCAGTCTATCACAGGGAGACATGTAGAGACAGACAGGTAACCAGTCTATCACAGGGGGACATGTAGAGACAGACAGGTAACCAATCTATCACATGGAGACATGTGGAGACAGACAGGTAACCAGTCTATCACAGGGAGACATGTAGAGACAGACAGGTAACCAGTCTATCACAGGGAGACATGTAGAGACAGACAGGTAACCAGTCTATCACAGGGAGACATGTAGAGACAGACAGGTAACCAGTCTATCACGGGGCCGACATTTAGAGACAGACAGGTAACCAGTCTATCACAGGGAGACATGTAGAGACAGACAGGTAACCAGTCTATCACAGGGAGACATGTACAGACAGACAGGTAACCAGTCTATCACAGGGCTGACATGTAGAGACAGACAGGTAACCAGTCTATCACAGGGCTGACATGTAGAGACAGACAGGTAACCAGTCTATCATAGGGCTGACATGTAGAGACAGAGAGGTAACCAGTCTATCACAGGGAGACATGTAGAGACAGACAGGTAACCAGTCTATCACAGGGAGACATGTACAGACAGACAGGTAACCAGTCTATCACAGGGCTGACATGTAGAGACAGACAGGTAACCAGTCTATCACAGGGAGACATGTACAGACAGACAGGTAACCAGTCTATCACAGGGCTGACATGTAGAGACAGACAGGTAACCAGTCTATCACAGGGCTGACATGTAGAGACAGACAGGTAACCAGTCTATCATAGGGCTGACATGTAGAGACAGACAGGTAACCAGTCTATCACATGGAGACATGTGGAGACAGACAGGTAACCAGTCTATCACAGGGAGACATGTAGAGACAGACAGGTAACCAGTCTATCACAGGGAGACATGTAGAGACCGACAGGTAACCAGTCTATCACAGGGGGACATGTAGAGACAGACAGGTAACCAGTCTATCACAGGGCTGACATGTAGAGACAGACAGGTAACCAGTCTATCATAGGGCTGACATGTAGAGACAGACAGGTAACCAGTCTATCACATGGAGACATGTGGAGACAGACAGGTAACCAGTCTATCACGGGGCCGACATTTAGAGACAGACAGGTAACCAGTCTATCACAGGGAGACATTTAGAGACAGACAGGTAACCAGTCTATCACAGGGCTGACATGTAGAGACAGACAGGTAACCAGTCTATCACAGGGCTGACATGTAGAGACAGACAGGTAACCAGTCTATCACAGGGCTGACATGTAGAGACAGACAGGTAACCAGTCTATCACAGGGAGACATGTAGAGACAGACAGGTAACCAGTCTATCACAGGGAGACATGTACAGACAGACAGGTAACCAGTCTATCACAGGGCTGACATGTAGAGACAGACAGGTAACCAGTCTATCACAGGGAGACATGTACAGACAGACAGGTAACCAGTCTATCACAGGGCTGACATGTAGAGACAGACAGGTAACCAGTCTATCACAGGGCTGACATGTAGAGACAGACAGGTAACCAGTCTATCATAGGGCTGACATGTAGAGACAGACAGGTAACCAGTCTATCACATGGAGACATGTGGAGACAGACAGGTAACCAGTCTATCACAGGGAGACATGTAGAGACAGACAGGTAACCAGTCTATCACAGGGAGACATGTAGAGACCGACAGGTAACCAGTCTATCACAGGGGGACATGTAGAGACAGACAGGTAACCAGTCTATCACAGGGCTGACATGTAGAGACAGACAGGTAACCAGTCTATCATAGGGCTGACATGTAGAGACAGACAGGTAACCAGTCTATCACATGGAGACATGTGGAGACAGACAGGTAACCAGTCTATCACAGGGAGACATGTAGAGACAGACAGGTAACCAGTCTATCACAGGGCTGACATGTAGAGACAGACAGGTAACCAGTCTATCATAGGGCTGACATGTAGAGACAGACAGGTAACCAGTCTATCACATGGAGACATGTGGAGACAGACAGGTAACCAGTCTATCACAGGGAGACATGTAGAGACAGACAGGTAACCAGTCTATCACAGGGCTGACATGTAGAGACAGACAGGTAACCAGTCTATCACAGGGCTGACATGTAGAGACAGACAGGTAACCAGTCTATCATAGGGCTGACATGTAGAGACAGACAGGTAACCAGTCTATCACATGGAGACATGTGGAGACAGACAGGTAACCAGTCTATCACAGGGAGACATGTAGAGACAGACAGGTAACCAGTCTATCACAGGGAGACATGTAGAGACCGACAGGTAACCAGTCTATCACAGGGGGACATGTAGAGACAGACAGGTAACCAGTCTATAACAGGGCTGACATGTAGAGACAGACAGGTAACCAGTCTATCACAGGGAGACATGTAGAGACAGACAGGTAACCAGTCTATCACAGGGAGACATGTAGAGACAGACAGGTAACCAGTCTATCACAGGGCTGACATGTAGAGACAGACAGGCAACCAGTCTATCACAGGGCTGACATGTAGAGACAGACAGGTAACCAGTCTATCACAGGGCCGACATGTAGAGACAGACAGGTAACCAGTCTATCACAGGGAGACATGTAGAGACAGACAGGTAACCAGTCTATCACAGGGAGACATGTAGAGACGGACAGGTAACCAGTCTATCATGGGGCCGACATGTAGAGACAGACAGGTAACCAGTCTATCACAGGGAGACATGTAGAGACAGACAGGTAACCAGTCTATCACAGGGCTGACATGTAGAGACAGACAGGTAACCAGTCTATCACAGGGCTGACATGTAGAGACAGACAGGTAACCAGTCTATCATAGGGCTGACATGTAGAGACAGACAGGTAACCAGTCTATCACATGGAGACATGTGGAGACAGACAGGTAACCAGTCTATCACAGGGAGACATGTAGAGACAGACAGGTAACCAGTCTATCACAGGGAGACATGTAGAGACCGACAGGTAACCAGTCTATCACAGGGGGACATGTAGAGACAGACAGGTAACCAGTCTATAACAGGGCTGACATGTAGAGACAGACAGGTAACCAGTCTATCACAGGGAGACATGTAGAGACAGACAGGTAACCAGTCTATCACAGGGAGACATGTAGAGACAGACAGGTAACCAGTCTATCACAGGGCTGACATGTAGAGACAGACAGGCAACCAGTCTATCACAGGGCTGACATGTAGAGACAGACAGGTAACCAGTCTATCACAGGGCCGACATGTAGAGACAGACAGGTAACCAGTCTATCACAGGGAGACATGTAGAGACAGACAGGTAACCAGTCTATCACGGGAGACATGTAGAGACAGACAGGTAACCAGTCTATCATGGGGCCGACATGTAGAGACAGACAGGTAACCAGTCTATCACAGGGAGACATGTAGAGACAGACAGGTAACCAGTCTATCACAGGGAGACATGTAGAGACAGACAGGTAACCAGTCTATCACAGGGAGACATGTAGAGACAGACAGGTAACCAGTCTATCACAGGGGGACATGTAGAGACAGACAGGTAACCAGTCTATCACAGGGAGACATGTAGAGACAGACAGGTAACCAGTCTATCACAGGGAGACATGTAGAGACAGACAGGTAACCAGTCTATCACAGGGAGAAATGTAAAGACAGACAGGTAACCAGTCTATCACAGGGAGACATGTAGAGACAGACAGGTGACCAGTCTATCACAGGGAGACATGTAGAGACAGACAGGTAACCAGTCTATCACAGGGAGACATGTAGAGACAGACAGGTAACCAGTCTATCACAGGGCTGACATGTAGAGACAGACAGGTAACCAGTCTATCACAGGGAGACATGTAGAGACAGACAGGTAACCAGTCTATCACAGGGAGACATGTACAGACAGACAGGTAACCAGTCTATCACAGGGCTGACATGTAGAGACAGACAGGTAACCAGTCTATCACAGGGCTGACATGTAGAGACAGACAGGTAACCAGTCTATCATAGGGCTGACATGTAGAGACAGACAGGTAACCAGTCTATCACATGGAGACATGTGGAGACAGACAGGTAACCAGTCTATCACAGGGAGACATGTAGAGACAGACAGGTAACCAGTCTATCACAGGGAGACATGTAGAGACCGACAGGTAACCAGTCTATCACAGGGGGACATGTAGAGACAGACAGGTAACCAGTCTATCACAGGGCTGACATGTAGAGACAGACAGGTAACCAGTCTATCACAGGGAGACATGTAGAGACAGACAGGTAACCAGTCTATCACAGGGAGACATGTAGAGACAGACAGGTAACCAGTCTATCACAGGGCTGACATGTAGAGACAGACAGGCAACCAGTCTATCACAGGGCTGACATGTAGAGACAGACAGGTAACCAGTCTATCACAGGGCCGACATGTAGAGACAGACAGGTAACCAGTCTATCACAGGGAGACATGTAGAGACAGACAGGTAACCAGTCTATCACAGGGAGACATGTAGAGACAGACAGGTAACCAGTCTATCATGGGGCCGACATGTAGAGACAGACAGGTAACCAGTCTATCACAGGGAGACATGTAGAGACAGACAGGTAACCAGTCTATCACAGGGGGACATGTAGAGACAGACAGGTAACCAGTCTATCACAGGGAGACATGTAGAGACAGACAGGTAACCAGTCTATCACAGGGAGACATGTAGAGACAGACAGGTAAGCAGTCTATCACAGGGGGACATGTAGAGACAGACAGGTAACCAGTCTATCACAGGGAGATATGTAGAGACAGACAGGTAACCAGTCTATCACAGGGAGACATGTAGAGACAGACAGGTAACCAGTCTATCACAGGGAGACATGTAAAGACAGACAGGTAACCAGTCTATCACAGGGAGACATGTAGAGACAGACAGGTGACCAGTCTATCACAGGGAGACATGTAGAGACAGACAGGTAACCAGTCTATCACAGGGAGACATGTAGAGACAGACAGGTAACCAGTCTATCACAGGGCTGACATGTAGAGACAGACAGGTAACCAGTCTATCACAGGGAGACATGTACAGACAGACAGGTAACCAGTCTATCACAGGGCTGACATGTAGAGACAGACAGGTAACCAGTCTATCACAGGGCTGACATGTAGAGACAGACAGGTAACCAGTCTATCATAGGGCTGACATGTAGAGACAGACAGGTAACCAGTCTATCACATGGAGACATGTGGAGACAGACAGGTAACCAGTCTATCACAGGGAGACATGTAGAGACAGACAGGTAACCAGTCTATCACAGGGAGACATGTAGAGACCGACAGGTAACCAGTCTATCACAGGGGGACATGTAGAGACAGACAGGTAACCAGTCTATCACAGGGCTGACATGTAGAGACAGACAGGTAACCAGTCTATCATAGGGCTGACATGTAGAGACAGACAGGTAACCAGTCTATCACATGGAGACATGTGGAGACAGACAGGTAACCAGTCTATCACAGGGAGACATGTAGAGACAGACAGGTAACCAGTCTATCACAGGGCTGACATGTAGAGACAGACAGGTAACCAGTCTATCATAGGGCTGACATGTAGAGACAGACAGGTAACCAGTCTATCACATGGAGACATGTGGAGACAGACAGGTAACCAGTCTATCACAGGGAGACATGTAGAGACAGACAGGTAACCAGTCTATCACAGGGCTGACATGTAGAGACAGACAGGTAACCAGTCTATCATAGGGCTGACATGTAGAGACAGACAGGTAACCAGTCTATCACATGGAGACATGTGGAGACAGACAGGTAACCAGTCTATCACAGGGAGACATGTAGAGACAGACAGGTAACCAGTCTATCACAGGGAGACATGTAGAGACCGACAGGTAACCAGTCTATCACAGGGGGACATGTAGAGACAGACAGGTAACCAGTCTATCACAGGGCTGACATGTAGAGACAGACAGGTAACCAGTCTATCATAGGGCTGACATGTAGAGACAGACAGGTAACCAGTCTATCACATGGAGACATGTGGAGACAGACAGGTAACCAGTCTATCACAGGGAGACATGTAGAGACAGACAGGTAACCAGTCTATCACAGGGCTGACATGTAGAGACAGACAGGTAACCAGTCTATCATAGGGCTGACATGTAGAGACAGACAGGTAACCAGTCTATCACATGGAGACATGTGGAGACAGACAGGTAACCAGTCTATCACAGGGAGACATGTAGAGACAGACAGGTAACCAGTCTATCACAGGGCTGACATGTAGAGACAGACAGGTAACCAGTCTATCACAGGGCTGACATGTAGAGACAGACAGGTAACCAGTCTATCATAGGGCTGACATGTAGAGACAGACAGGTAACCAGTCTATCACATGGAGACATGTGGAGACAGACAGGTAACCAGTCTATCACAGGGAGACATGTAGAGACAGACAGGTAACCAGTCTATCACAGGGAGACATGTAGAGACCGACAGGTAACCAGTCTATCACAGGGGGACATGTAGAGACAGACAGGTAACCAGTCTATTACAGGGCTGACATGTAGAGACAGACAGGTAACCAGTCTATCACAGGGAGACATGTAGAGACAGACAGGTAACCAGTCTATCACAGGGAGACATGTAGAGACAGACAGGTAACCAGTCTATCACAGGGCTGACATGTAGAGACAGACAGGCAACCAGTCTATCACAGGGCTGACATGTAGAGACAGACAGGTAACCAGTCTATCACAGGGCCGACATGTAGAGACAGACAGGTAACCAGTCTATCACAGGGAGACATGTAGAGACAGACAGGTAACCAGTCTATCACAGGGAGACATGTAGAGACGGACAGGTAACCAGTCTATCATGGGGCCGACATGTAGAGACAGACAGGTAACCAGTCTATCACAGGGAGACATGTAGAGACAGACAGGTAACCAGTCTATCACAGGGCTGACATGTAGAGACAGACAGGTAACCAGTCTATCACAGGGCTGACATGTAGAGACAGACAGGTAACCAGTCTATCATAGGGCTGACATGTAGAGACAGACAGGTAACCAGTCTATCACATGGAGACATGTGGAGACAGACAGGTAACCAGTCTATCACAGGGAGACATGTAGAGACAGACAGGTAACCAGTCTATCACAGGGAGACATGTAGAGGCCGACAGGTAACCAGTCTATCACAGGGGGACATGTAGAGACAGACAGGTAACCAGTCTATAACAGGGCTGACATGTAGAGACAGACAGGTAACCAGTCTATCACAGGGAGACATGTAGAGACAGACAGGTAACCAGTCTATCACAGGGCTGACATGTAGAGACAGACAGGCAACCAGTCTATCACAGGGCTGACATGTAGAGACAGACAGGTAACCAGTCTATCACAGGGCCGACATGTAGAGACAGACAGGTAACCAGTCTATCACAGGGAGACATGTAGAGACAGACAGGTAACCAGTCTATCACGGGAGACATGTAGAGACAGACAGGTAACCAGTCTATCATGGGGCCGACATGTAGAGACAGACAGGTAACCAGTCTATCACAGGGAGACATGTAGAGACAGACAGGTAACCAGTCTATCACAGGGAGACATGTAGAGACAGACAGGTAACCAGTCTATCACAGGGAGACATGTAGAGACAGACAGGTAACCAGTCTATCACAGGGGGACATGTAGAGACAGACAGGTAACCAGTCTATCACAGGGAGACATGTAGAGACAGACAGGTAACCAGTCTATCACAGGGAGACATGTAGAGACAGACAGGTAACCAGTCTATCACAGGGAGAAATGTAAAGACAGACAGGTAACCAGTCTATCACAGGGAGACATGTAGAGACAGACAGGTGACCAGTCTATCACAGGGAGACATGTAGAGACAGACAGGTAACCAGTCTATCACAGGGAGACATGTAGAGACAGACAGGTAACCAGTCTATCACAGGGCTGACATGTAGAGACAGACAGGTAACCAGTCTATCACAGGGAGACATGTAGAGACAGACAGGTAACCAGTCTATCACAGGGAGACATGTACAGACAGACAGGTAACCAGTCTATCACAGGGCTGACATGTAGAGACAGACAGGTAACCAGTCTATCACAGGGCTGACATGTAGAGACAGACAGGTAACCAGTCTATCATAGGGCTGACATGTAGAGACAGACAGGTAACCAGTCTATCACATGGAGACATGTGGAGACAGACAGGTAACCAGTCTATCACAGGGAGACATGTAGAGACAGACAGGTAACCAGTCTATCACAGGGAGACATGTAGAGACCGACAGGTAACCAGTCTATCACAGGGGGACATGTAGAGACAGACAGGTAACCAGTCTATCACAGGGCTGACATGTAGAGACAGACAGGTAACCAGTCTATCACAGGGAGACATGTAGAGACAGACAGGTAACCAGTCTATCACAGGGAGACATGTAGAGACAGACAGGTAACCAGTCTATCACAGGGCTGACATGTAGAGACAGACAGGCAACCAGTCTATCACAGGGCTGACATGTAGAGACAGACAGGTAACCAGTCTATCACAGGGCCGACATGTAGAGACAGACAGGTAACCAGTCTATCACAGGGAGACATGTAGAGACAGACAGGTAACCAGTCTATCACAGGGAGACATGTAGAGACAGACAGGTAACCAGTCTATCATGGGGCCGACATGTAGAGACAGACAGGTAACCAGTCTATCACAGGGAGACATGTAGAGACAGACAGGTAACCAGTCTATCACAGGGGGACATGTAGAGACAGACAGGTAACCAGTCTATCACAGGGAGACATGTAGAGACAGACAGGTAACCAGTCTATCACAGGGAGACATGTAGAGACAGACAGGTAAGCAGTCTATCACAGGGGGACATGTAGAGACAGACAGGTAACCAGTCTATCACAGGGAGATATGTAGAGACAGACAGGTAACCAGTCTATCACAGGGAGACATGTAGAGACAGACAGGTAACCAGTCTATCACAGGGAGACATGTAAAGACAGACAGGTAACCAGTCTATCACAGGGAGACATGTAGAGACAGACAGGTGACCAGTCTATCACAGGGAGACATGTAGAGACAGACAGGTAACCAGTCTATCACAGGGAGACATGTAGAGACAGACAGGTAACCAGTCTATCACAGGGCTGACATGTAGAGACAGACAGGTAACCAGTCTATCACAGGGAGACATGTAGAGACAGACAGGTAACCAGTCTATCACAGGGAGACATGTACAGACAGACAGGTAACCAGTCTATCACAGGGCTGACATGTAGAGACAGACAGGTAACCAGTCTATCACAGGGCTGACATGTAGAGACAGACAGGTAACCAGTCTATCATAGGGCTGACATGTAGAGACAGACAGGTAACCAGTCTATCACATGGAGACATGTGGAGACAGACACGTAACCAGTCTATCACAGGGAGACATGTAGAGACAGACAGGTAACCAGTCTATCACAGGGAGACATGTAGAGACCGACAGGTAACCAGTCTATCACAGGGAGACATGTAGAGACAGACAGGTAACCAGTCTATCACGGGGCCGACATGTAGAGACAGACAGGTAACCAGTCTATCACAGGGAGACATGTAGAGACAGACAGGTAACCAGTCTATCACAGGGGGACATGTAGAGACAGACAGGTAACCAGTCTATCACATGGAGACATGTAGAGACAGACAGGTAACCAGTCTATCACAGGGGGACATGTAGAGACAGACAGGTAACCAGTCTATCACAGGGAGACATGTAGAGACAGACAGGTAACCAGTCTATCACAGGGAGACATGGAGAGACAGACAGGTAACCAGTCTATCACAGGGAGACATGTAAAGACAGACAGGTAACCAGTCTATCACAGGGAGACATGTAGAGACAGACAGGTGACCAGTCTATCACAGGGAGACATGTAGAGACAGACAGGTAACCAGTCTATCACAGGGGGACATGTAGCGACAGACAGGTAACCAGTCTATCACAGGGAGACATGTAGAGACAGATAGGTAACCAGTCTATCACAGGGAGACATGTAGAGACAGACAGGTAACCAGTCTATCACGGGGCCGACATGTAGAGACAGACAGGTAACCAGTCTATCACAGGGAGACATGTAGAGACAGACAGGTAACCAGTCTATCACAGGGGGACATGTAGAGACAGACAGGTAACCAATCTATCACATGGAGACATGTGGAGACAGACAGGTAACCAGTCTATCACAGGGAGACATGTAGAGACAGACAGGTAACCAGTCTATCACAGGGAGACATGTAGAGACAGACAGGTAACCAGTCTATCACAGGGAGACATGTAGAGACAGACAGGTAACCAGTATATCACGGGGCCGACATTTAGAGACAGACAGGTAACCAGTCTATCACAGGGAGACATGTAGAGACAGACAGGTAACAAGTCTATCACAGGGAGACATGTACAGACAGACAGGTAACCAGTCTATCACAGGGCTGACATGTAGAGACAGACAGGTAACCAGTCTATCACAGGGCTGACATGTAGAGACAGACAGGTAACCAGTCTATCATAGGGCTGACATGTAGAGACAGAGAGGTAACCAGTCTATCACAGGGAGACATGTAGAGACAGACAGGTAACCAGTCTATCACAGGGAGACATGTACAGACAGACAGGTAACCAGTCTATCACAGGGCTGACATGTAGAGACAGACAGGTAACCAGTCTATCACAGGGAGACATGTACAGACAGACAGGTAACCAGTCTATCACAGGGCTGACATGTAGAGACAGACAGGTAACCAGTCTATCACAGGGCTGACATGTAGAGACAGACAGGTAACCAGTCTATCATAGGGCTGACATGTAGAGACAGACAGGTAACCAGTCTATCACATGGAGACATGTGGAGACAGACAGGTAACCAGTCTATCACAGGGAGACATGTAGAGACAGACAGGTAACCAGTCTATCACAGGGAGACATGTAGAGACCGACAGGTAACCAGTCTATCACAGGGGGACATGTAGAGACAGACAGGTAACCAGTCTATCACAGGGCTGACATGTAGAGACAGACAGGTAACCAGTCTATCATAGGGCTGACATGTAGAGACAGACAGGTAACCAGTCTATCACATGGAGACATGTGGAGACAGACAGGTAACCAGTCTATCACGGGGCCGACATTTAGAGACAGACAGGTAACCAGTCTATCACAGGGAGACATGTAGAGACAGACAGGTAACCAGTCTATCACAGGGAGACATGTACAGACAGACAGGTAACCAGTCTATCACAGGGCTGACATGTAGAGACAGACAGGTAACCAGTCTATCACAGGGCTGACATGTAGAGACAGACAGGTAACCAGTCTATCATAGGGCTGACATGTAGAGACAGACAGGTAACCAGTCTATCACAGGGAGACATGTAGAGACAGACAGGTAACCAGTCTATCACAGGGAGACATGTACAGACAGACAGGTAACCAGTCTATCACAGGGCTGACATGTAGAGACAGACAGGTAACCAGTCTATCACAGGGAGACATGTACAGACAGACAGGTAACCAGTCTATCACAGGGCTGACATGTAGAGACAGACAGGTAACCAGTCTATCACAGGGCTGACATGTAGAGACAGACAGGTAACCAGTCTATCATAGGGCTGACATGTAGAGACAGACAGGTAACCAGTCTATCACATGGAGACATGTGGAGACAGACAGGTAACCAGTCTATCACAGGGAGACATGTAGAGACAGACAGGTAACCAGTCTATCACAGGGAGACATGTAGAGACCGACAGGTAACCAGTCTATCACAGGGGGACATGTAGAGACAGACAGGTAACCAGTCTATCACAGGGCTGACATGTAGAGACAGACAGGTAACCAGTCTATCATAGGGCTGACATGTAGAGACAGACAGGTAACCAGTCTATCACATGGAGACATGTGGAGACAGACAGGTAACCAGTCTATCACAGGGAGACATGTAGAGACAGACAGGTAACCAGTCTATCACAGGGCTGACATGTAGAGACAGACAGGTAACCAGTCTATCATAGGGCTGACATGTAGAGACAGACAGGTAACCAGTCTATCACATGGAGACATGTGGAGACAGACAGGTAACCAGTCTATCACAGGGAGACATGTAGAGACAGACAGGTAACCAGTCTATCACAGGGCTGACATGTAGAGACAGACAGGTAACCAGTCTATCACAGGGCTGACATGTAGAGACAGACAGGTAACCAGTCTATCATAGGGCTGACATGTAGAGACAGACAGGTAACCAGTCTATCACATGGAGACATGTGGAGACAGACAGGTAACCAGTCTATCACAGGGAGACATGTAGAGACAGACAGGTAACCAGTCTATCACAGGGAGACATGTAGAGACCGACAGGTAACCAGTCTATCACAGGGGGACATGTAGAGACAGACAGGTAACCAGTCTATAACAGGGCTGACATGTAGAGACAGACAGGTAACCAGTCTATCACAGGGAGACATGTAGAGACAGACAGGTAACCAGTCTATCACAGGGAGACATGTAGAGACAGACAGGTAACCAGTCTATCACAGGGCTGACATGTAGAGACAGACAGGCAACCAGTCTATCACAGGGCTGACATGTAGAGACAGACAGGTAACCAGTCTATCACAGGGCCGACATGTAGAGACAGACAGGTAACCAGTCTATCATAGGGCTGACATGTAGAGACAGACAGGTAACCAGTCTATCACATGGAGACATGTGGAGACAGACAGGTAACCAGTCTATCACAGGGAGACATGTAGAGACAGACAGGTAACCAGTCTATCACAGGGAGACATGTAGAGACCGACAGGTAACCAGTCTATCACAGGGGGACATGTAGAGACAGACAGGTAACCAGTCTATAACAGGGCTGACATGTAGAGACAGACAGGTAACCAGTCTATCACAGGGAGACATGTAGAGACAGACAGGTAACCAGTCTATCACAGGGAGACATGTAGAGACAGACAGGTAACCAGTCTATCACAGGGCTGACATGTAGAGACAGACAGGCAACCAGTCTATCACAGGGCTGACATGTAGAGACAGACAGGTAACCAGTCTATCACAGGGCCGACATGTAGAGACAGACAGGTAACCAGTCTATCACAGGGAGACATGTAGAGACAGACAGGTAACCAGTCTATCACAGGGAGACATGTAGAGACGGACAGGTAACCAGTCTATCATGGGGCCGACATGTAGAGACAGACAGGTAACCAGTCTATCACAGGGAGACATGTAGAGACAGACAGGTAACCAGTCTATCACAGGGCTGACATGTAGAGACAGACAGGTAACCAGTCTATCACAGGGCTGACATGTAGAGACAGACAGGTAACCAGTCTATCATAGGGCTGACATGTAGAGACAGACAGGTAACCAGTCTATCACATGGAGACATGTGGAGACAGACAGGTAACCAGTCTATCACAGGGAGACATGTAGAGACAGACAGGTAACCAGTCTATCACAGGGAGACATGTAGAGACCGACAGGTAACCAGTCTATCACAGGGGGACATGTAGAGACAGACAGGTAACCAGTCTATAACAGGGCTGACATGTAGAGACAGACAGGTAACCAGTCTATCACAGGGAGACATGTAGAGACAGACAGGTAACCAGTCTATCACAGGGAGACATGTAGAGACAGACAGGTAACCAGTCTATCACAGGGCTGACATGTAGAGACAGACAGGCAACCAGTCTATCACAGGGCTGACATGTAGAGACAGACAGGTAACCAGTCTATCACAGGGCCGACATGTAGAGACAGACAGGTAACCAGTCTATCACAGGGAGACATGTAGAGACAGACAGGTAACCAGTCTATCACGGGAGACATGTAGAGACAGACAGGTAACCAGTCTATCATGGGGCCGACATGTAGAGACAGACAGGTAACCAGTCTATCACAGGGAGACATGTAGAGACAGACAGGTAACCAGTCTATCACAGGGAGACATGTAGAGACAGACAGGTAACCAGTCTATCACAGGGAGACATGTAGAGACAGACAGGTAACCAGTCTATCACAGGGGGACATGTAGAGACAGACAGGTAACCAGTCTATCACAGGGAGACATGTAGAGACAGACAGGTAACCAGTCTATCACAGGGAGACATGTAGAGACAGACAGGTAACCAGTCTATCACAGGGAGAAATGTAAAGACAGACAGGTAACCAGTCTATCACAGGGAGACATGTAGAGACAGACAGGTGACCAGTCTATCACAGGGAGACATGTAGAGACAGACAGGTAACCAGTCTATCACAGGGAGACATGTAGAGACAGACAGGTAACCAGTCTATCACAGGGCTGACATGTAGAGACAGACAGGTAACCAGTCTATCACAGGGAGACATGTAGAGACAGACAGGTAACCAGTCTATCACAGGGAGACATGTACAGACAGACAGGTAACCAGTCTATCACAGGGCTGACATGTAGAGACAGACAGGTAACCAGTCTATCACAGGGCTGACATGTAGAGACAGACAGGTAACCAGTCTATCATAGGGCTGACATGTAGAGACAGACAGGTAACCAGTCTATCACATGGAGACATGTGGAGACAGACAGGTAACCAGTCTATCACAGGGAGACATGTAGAGACAGACAGGTAACCAGTCTATCACAGGGAGACATGTAGAGACCGACAGGTAACCAGTCTATCACAGGGGGACATGTAGAGACAGACAGGTAACCAGTCTATCACAGGGCTGACATGTAGAGACAGACAGGTAACCAGTCTATCACAGGGAGACATGTAGAGACAGACAGGTAACCAGTCTATCACAGGGAGACATGTAGAGACAGACAGGTAACCAGTCTATCACAGGGCTGACATGTAGAGACAGACAGGCAACCAGTCTATCACAGGGCTGACATGTAGAGACAGACAGGTAACCAGTCTATCACAGGGCCGACATGTAGAGACAGACAGGTAACCAGTCTATCACAGGGAGACATGTAGAGACAGACAGGTAACCAGTCTATCACAGGGAGACATGTAGAGACAGACAGGTAACCAGTCTATCATGGGGCCGACATGTAGAGACAGACAGGTAACCAGTCTATCACAGGGAGACATGTAGAGACAGACAGGTAACCAGTCTATCACAGGGGGACATGTAGAGACAGACAGGTAACCAGTCTATCACAGGGAGACATGTAGAGACAGACAGGTAACCAGTCTATCATAGGGCTGACATGTAGAGACAGACAGGTAACCAGTCTATCACATGGAGACATGTGGAGACAGACAGGTAACCAGTCTATCACAGGGAGACATGTAGAGACAGACAGGTAACCAGTCTATCACAGGGAGACATGTAGAGACCGACAGGTAACCAGTCTATCACAGGGGGACATGTAGAGACAGACAGGTAACCAGTCTATCACAGGGCTGACATGTAGAGACAGACAGGTAACCAGTCTATCATAGGGCTGACATGTAGAGACAGACAGGTAACCAGTCTATCACATGGAGACATGTGGAGACAGACAGGTAACCAGTCTATCACAGGGAGACATGTAGAGACAGACAGGTAACCAGTCTATCACAGGGCTGACATGTAGAGACAGACAGGTAACCAGTCTATCATAGGGCTGACATGTAGAGACAGACAGGTAACCAGTCTATCACATGGAGACATGTGGAGACAGACAGGTAACCAGTCTATCACAGGGAGACATGTAGAGACAGACAGGTAACCAGTCTATCACAGGGCTGACATGTAGAGACAGACAGGTAACCAGTCTATCACAGGGCTGACATGTAGAGACAGACAGGTAACCAGTCTATCATAGGGCTGACATGTAGAGACAGACAGGTAACCAGTCTATCACATGGAGACATGTGGAGACAGACAGGTAACCAGTCTATCACAGGGAGACATGTAGAGACAGACAGGTAACCAGTCTATCACAGGGAGACATGTAGAGACCGACAGGTAACCAGTCTATCACAGGGGGACATGTAGAGACAGACAGGTAACCAGTCTATAACAGGGCTGACATGTAGAGACAGACAGGTAACCAGTCTATCACAGGGAGACATGTAGAGACAGACAGGTAACCAGTCTATCACAGGGAGACATGTAGAGACAGACAGGTAACCAGTCTATCACAGGGCTGACATGTAGAGACAGACAGGCAACCAGTCTATCACAGGGCTGACATGTAGAGACAGACAGGTAACCAGTCTATCACAGGGCCGACATGTAGAGACAGACAGGTAACCAGTCTATCACAGGGAGACATGTAGAGACAGACAGGTAACCAGTCTATCACAGGGAGACATGTAGAGACGGACAGGTAACCAGTCTATCATGGGGCCGACATGTAGAGACAGACAGGTAACCAGTCTATCACAGGGAGACATGTAGAGACAGACAGGTAACCAGTCTATCACAGGGCTGACATGTAGAGACAGACAGGTAACCAGTCTATCACAGGGCTGACATGTAGAGACAGACAGGTAACCAGTCTATCATAGGGCTGACATGTAGAGACAGACAGGTAACCAGTCTATCACATGGAGACATGTGGAGACAGACAGGTAACCAGTCTATCACAGGGAGACATGTAGAGACAGACAGGTAACCAGTCTATCACAGGGAGACATGTAGAGACCGACAGGTAACCAGTCTATCACAGGGGGACATGTAGAGACAGACAGGTAACCAGTCTATAACAGGGCTGACATGTAGAGACAGACAGGTAACCAGTCTATCACAGGGAGACATGTAGAGACAGACAGGTAACCAGTCTATCACAGGGAGACATGTAGAGACAGACAGGTAACCAGTCTATCACAGGGCTGACATGTAGAGACAGACAGGCAACCAGTCTATCACAGGGCTGACATGTAGAGACAGACAGGTAACCAGTCTATCACAGGGCCGACATGTAGAGACAGACAGGTAACCAGTCTATCACAGGGAGACATGTAGAGACAGACAGGTAACCAGTCTATCACGGGAGACATGTAGAGACAGACAGGTAACCAGTCTATCATGGGGCCGACATGTAGAGACAGACAGGTAACCAGTCTATCACAGGGAGACATGTAGAGACAGACAGGTAACCAGTCTATCACAGGGAGACATGTAGAGACAGACAGGTAACCAGTCTATCACAGGGAGACATGTAGAGACAGACAGGTAACCAGTCTATCACAGGGGGACATGTAGAGACAGACAGGTAACCAGTCTATCACAGGGAGACATGTAGAGACAGACAGGTAACCAGTCTATCACAGGGAGACATGTAGAGACAGACAGGTAACCAGTCTATCACAGGGAGAAATGTAAAGACAGACAGGTAACCAGTCTATCACAGGGAGACATGTAGAGACAGACAGGTGACCAGTCTATCACAGGGAGACATGTAGAGACAGACAGGTAACCAGTCTATCACAGGGAGACATGTAGAGACAGACAGGTAACCAGTCTATCACAGGGCTGACATGTAGAGACAGACAGGTAACCAGTCTATCACAGGGAGACATGTAGAGACAGACAGGTAACCAGTCTATCACAGGGAGACATGTACAGACAGACAGGTAACCAGTCTATCACAGGGCTGACATGTAGAGACAGACAGGTAACCAGTCTATCACAGGGCTGACATGTAGAGACAGACAGGTAACCAGTCTATCATAGGGCTGACATGTAGAGACAGACAGGTAACCAGTCTATCACATGGAGACATGTGGAGACAGACAGGTAACCAGTCTATCACAGGGAGACATGTAGAGACAGACAGGTAACCAGTCTATCACAGGGAGACATGTAGAGACCGACAGGTAACCAGTCTATCACAGGGGGACATGTAGAGACAGACAGGTAACCAGTCTATCACAGGGCTGACATGTAGAGACAGACAGGTAACCAGTCTATCACAGGGAGACATGTAGAGACAGACAGGTAACCAGTCTATCACAGGGAGACATGTAGAGACAGACAGGTAACCAGTCTATCACAGGGCTGACATGTAGAGACAGACAGGCAACCAGTCTATCACAGGGCTGACATGTAGAGACAGACAGGTAACCAGTCTATCACAGGGCCGACATGTAGAGACAGACAGGTAACCAGTCTATCACAGGGAGACATGTAGAGACAGACAGGTAACCAGTCTATCACAGGGAGACATGTAGAGACAGACAGGTAACCAGTCTATCATGGGGCCGACATGTAGAGACAGACAGGTAACCAGTCTATCACAGGGAGACATGTAGAGACAGACAGGTAACCAGTCTATCACAGGGGGACATGTAGAGACAGACAGGTAACCAGTCTATCACAGGGAGACATGTAGAGACAGACAGGTAACCAGTCTATCACAGGGAGACATGTAGAGACAGACAGGTAAGCAGTCTATCACAGGGGGACATGTAGAGACAGACAGGTAACCAGTCTATCACAGGGAGATATGTAGAGACAGACAGGTAACCAGTCTATCACAGGGAGACATGTAGAGACAGACAGGTAACCAGTCTATCACAGGGAGACATGTAAAGACAGACAGGTAACCAGTCTATCACAGGGAGACATGTAGAGACAGACAGGTGACCAGTCTATCACAGGGAGACATGTAGAGACAGACAGGTAACCAGTCTATCACAGGGAGACATGTAGAGACAGACAGGTAACCAGTCTATCACAGGGCTGACATGTAGAGACAGACAGGTAACCAGTCTATCACAGGGAGACATGTAGAGACAGACAGGTAACCAGTCTATCACAGGGAGACATGTACAGACAGACAGGTAACCAGTCTATCACAGGGCTGACATGTAGAGACAGACAGGTAACCAGTCTATCACAGGGCTGACATGTAGAGACAGACAGGTAACCAGTCTATCATAGGGCTGACATGTAGAGACAGACAGGTAACCAGTCTATCACATGGAGACATGTGGAGACAGACACGTAACCAGTCTATCACAGGGAGACATGTAGAGACAGACAGGTAACCAGTCTATCACAGGGAGACATGTAGAGACCGACAGGTAACCAGTCTATCACAGGGAGACATGTAGAGACAGACAGGTAACCAGTCTATCACAGGGAGACATGTAGAGACAGACAGGTAACCAGTCTATCACGGGGCCGACATGTAGAGACAGACAGGTAACCAGTCTATCACAGGGAGACATGTAGAGACAGACAGGTAACCAGTCTATCACAGGGGGACATGTAGAGACAGACAGGTAACCAGTCTATCACATGGAGACATGTAGAGACAGACAGGTAACCAGTCTATCACAGGGGGACATGTAGAGACAGACAGGTAACCAGTCTATCACAGGGAGACATGTAGAGACAGACAGGTAACCAGTCTATCACAGGGAGACATGGAGAGACAGACAGGTAACCAGTCTATCACAGGGAGACATGTAAAGACAGACAGGTAACCAGTCTATCACAGGGAGACATGTAGAGACAGACAGGTGACCAGTCTATCACAGGGAGACATGTAGAGACAGACAGGTAACCAGTCTATCACAGGGGGACATGTAGCGACAGACAGGTAACCAGTCTATCACAGGGAGACATGTAGAGACAGATAGGTAACCAGTCTATCACAGGGAGACATGTAGAGACAGACAGGTAACCAGTCTATCACGGGGCCGACATGTAGAGACAGACAGGTAACCAGTCTATCACAGGGAGACATGTAGAGACAGACAGGTAACCAGTCTATCACAGGGGGACATGTAGAGACAGACAGGTAACCAATCTATCACATGGAGACATGTGGAGACAGACAGGTAACCAGTCTATCACAGGGAGACATGTAGAGACAGACAGGTAACCAGTCTATCACAGGGAGACATGTAGAGACAGACAGGTAACCAGTCTATCACAGGGAGACATGTAGAGACAGACAGGTAACCAGTCTATCACGGGGCCGACATTTAGAGACAGACAGGTAACCAGTCTATCACAGGGAGACATGTAGAGACAGACAGGTAACCAGTCTATCACAGGGAGACATGTACAGACAGACAGGTAACCAGTCTATCACAGGGCTGACATGTAGAGACAGACAGGTAACCAGTCTATCACAGGGCTGACATGTAGAGACAGACAGGTAACCAGTCTATCATAGGGCTGACATGTAGAGACAGAGAGGTAACCAGTCTATCACAGGGAGACATGTAGAGACAGACAGGTAACCAGTCTATCACAGGGAGACATGTACAGACAGACAGGTAACCAGTCTATCACAGGGCTGACATGTAGAGACAGACAGGTAACCAGTCTATCACAGGGAGACATGTACAGACAGACAGGTAACCAGTCTATCACAGGGCTGACATGTAGAGACAGACAGGTAACCAGTCTATCACAGGGCTGACATGTAGAGACAGACAGGTAACCAGTCTATCATAGGGCTGACATGTAGAGACAGACAGGTAACCAGTCTATCACATGGAGACATGTGGAGACAGACAGGTAACCAGTCTATCACAGGGAGACATGTAGAGACAGACAGGTAACCAGTCTATCACAGGGAGACATGTAGAGACCGACAGGTAACCAGTCTATCACAGGGGGACATGTAGAGACAGACAGGTAACCAGTCTATCACAGGGCTGACATGTAGAGACAGACAGGTAACCAGTCTATCATAGGGCTGACATGTAGAGACAGACAGGTAACCAGTCTATCACATGGAGACATGTGGAGACAGACAGGTAACCAGTCTATCACGGGGCCGACATTTAGAGACAGACAGGTAACCAGTCTATCACAGGGAGACATGTAGAGACAGACAGGTAACCAGTCTATCACAGGGAGACATGTACAGACAGACAGGTAACCAGTCTATCACAGGGCTGACATGTAGAGACAGACAGGTAACCAGTCTATCACAGGGCTGACATGTAGAGACAGACAGGTAACCAGTCTATCATAGGGCTGACATGTAGAGACAGACAGGTAACCAGTCTATCACAGGGAGACATGTAGAGACAGACAGGTAACCAGTCTATCACAGGGAGACATGTACAGACAGACAGGTAACCAGTCTATCACAGGGCTGACATGTAGAGACAGACAGGTAACCAGTCTATCACAGGGAGACATGTACAGACAGACAGGTAACCAGTCTATCACAGGGCTGACATGTAGAGACAGACAGGTAACCAGTCTATCACAGGGCTGACATGTAGAGACAGACAGGTAACCAGTCTATCATAGGGCTGACATGTAGAGACAGACAGGTAACCAGTCTATCACATGGAGACATGTGGAGACAGACAGGTAACCAGTCTATCACAGGGAGACATGTAGAGACAGACAGGTAACCAGTCTATCACAGGGAGACATGTAGAGACCGACAGGTAACCAGTCTATCACAGGGGGACATGTAGAGACAGACAGGTAACCAGTCTATCACAGGGCTGACATGTAGAGACAGACAGGTAACCAGTCTATCATAGGGCTGACATGTAGAGACAGACAGGTAACCAGTCTATCACATGGAGACATGTGGAGACAGACAGGTAACCAGTCTATCACAGGGAGACATGTAGAGACAGACAGGTAACCAGTCTATCACAGGGCTGACATGTAGAGACAGACAGGTAACCAGTCTATCATAGGGCTGACATGTAGAGACAGACAGGTAACCAGTCTATCACATGGAGACATGTGGAGACAGACAGGTAACCAGTCTATCACAGGGAGACATGTAGAGACAGACAGGTAACCAGTCTATCACAGGGCTGACATGTAGAGACAGACAGGTAACCAGTCTATCATAGGGCTGACATGTAGAGACAGACAGGTAACCAGTCTATCACATGGAGACATGTGGAGACAGACAGGTAACCAGTCTATCACAGGGAGACATGTAGAGACAGACAGGTAACCAGTCTATCACAGGGAGACATGTAGAGACCGACAGGTAACCAGTCTATCACAGGGGGACATGTAGAGACAGACAGGTAACCAGTCTATCACAGGGCTGACATGTAGAGACAGACAGGTAACCAGTCTATCACAGGGAGACATGTAGAGACAGACAGGTAACCAGTCTATCACAGGGAGACATGTAGGGACAGACAGGTAACCAGTCTATCACAGGGCTGACATGTAGAGACAGACAGGCAACCAGTCTATCACAGGGCTGACATGTAGAGACAGACAGGTAACCAGTCTATCACAGGGCCGACATGTAGAGACAGACAGGTAACCAGTCTATCACAGGGAGACATGTAGAGACAGACAGGTAACCAGTCTATCACAGGGAGACATGTAGAGACAGACAGGTAACCAGTCTATCATGGGGCCGACATGTAGAGACAGACAGGTAACCAGTCTATCACAGGGAGACATGTAGAGACAGACAGGTAACCAGTCTATCACAGGGGGACATGTAGAGACAGACAGGTAACCAGTCTATCACAGGGAGACATGTAGAGACAGACAGGTAACCAGTCTATCACAGGGAGACATGTAGAGACAGACAGGTAACCAGTCTATCACAGGGGGACATGTAGAGACAGACAGGTAACCAGTCTATCACAGGGAGACATGTAGAGACAGACAGGTAACCAGTCTATCACAGGGAGACATGTAGAGACAGACAGGTAACCAGTCTATCACAGGGAGACATGTAAAGACAGACAGGTAACCAGTCTATCACAGGGAGACATGTAGAGACAGACAGGTGACCAGTCTATCACAGGGAGACATGTAGAGACAGACACTTAACCAGTCTATCACAGGGAGACATGTAGAGACAGACAGGTAACCAGTCTATCACAGGGCTGACATGTAGAGACAGACAGGTAACCAGTCTATCACAGGGAGACATGTAGAGACAGACAGGTAACCAGTCTATCACAGGGAGACATGTACAGACAGACAGGTAACCAGTCTATCACAGGGCTGACATGTAGAGACAGACAGGTAACCAGTCTATCACAGGGGGACATGTAGAGACAGACAGGTAACCAGTCTATCACATGGAGACATGTGGAGACAGACAGGTAACCAGTCTATCACAGGGAGACATGTAGAGACCGACAGGTAACCAGTCTATCACAGGGAGACATGTAGAGACAGACAGGTAACCAGTCTATCACAGGGAGACATGTAGAGACAGACAGGTAACCAGTCTATCACGGGGCCGACATGTAGAGACAGACAGGTAACCAGTCTATCACAGGGAGACATGTAGAGACAGACAGGTAACCAGTCTATCACAGGGGGACATGTAGAGACAGACAGGTAACCAGTCTATCACATGGAGACATGTAGAGACAGACAGGTAACCAGTCTATCACAGGGGGACATGTAGAGACAGACAGGTAACCAGTCTATCACAGGGAGACATGTAGAGACAGACAGGTAACCAGTCTATCACAGGGAGACATGGAGAGACAGACAGGTAACCAGTCTATCACAGGGAGACATGTAAAGACAGACAGGTAACCAGTCTATCACAGGGAGACATGTAGAGACAGACAGGTGACCAGTCTATCACAGGGAGACATGTAGAGACAGACAGGTAACAAGTCTATCACAGGGGGACATGTAGAGACAGACAGGTAACCAGTCTATCACAGGGAGACATGTAGAGACAGATAGGTAACCAGTCTATCACAGGGAGACATGTAGAGACAGACAGGTAACCAGTCTATCACGGGGCCGACATGTAGAGACAGACAGGTAACCAGTCTATCACAGGGAGACATGTAGAGACAGACAGGTAACCAGTCTATCACAGGGGGACATGTAGAGACAGACAGGTAACCAATCTATCACATGGAGACATGTGGAGACAGACAGGTAACCAGTCTATCACAGGGAGACATGTAGAGACAGACAGGTAACCAGTCTATCACAGGGAGACATGTAGAGACAGACAGGTAACCAGTCTATCACAGGGAGACATGTAGAGACAGACAGGTAACCAGTCTATCACGGGGCCGACATTTAGAGACAGACAGGTAACCAGTCTATCACAGGGAGACATGTAGAGACAGACAGGTAACCAGTCTATCACAGGGAGACATGTACAGACAGACAGGTAACCAGTCTATCACAGGGCTGACATGTAGAGACAGACAGGTAACCAGTCTATCACAGGGCTGACATGTAGAGACAGACAGGTAACCAGTCTATCATAGGGCTGACATGTAGAGACAGACAGGTAACCAGTCTATCACAGGGAGACATGTAGAGACAGACAGGTAACCAGTCTATCACAGGGAGACATGTACAGACAGACAGGTAACCAGTCTATCACAGGGCTGACATGTAGAGACAGACAGGTAACCAGTCTATCACAGGGAGACATGTACAGACAGACAGGTAACCAGTCTATCACAGGGCTGACATGTAGAGACAGACAGGTAACCAGTCTATCACAGGGCTGACATGTAGAGACAGACAGGTAACCAGTCTATCATAGGGCTGACATGTAGAGACAGACAGGTAACCAGTCTATCACAGGGGGACATGTAGAGACAGACAGGTAACCAGTCTATCACAGGGAGACATGTAGAGACAGACAGGTAACCAGTCTATCACAGGGAGACATGTAGAGACAGACAGGTAACCAGTCTATCACGGGGCCGACATGTAGAGACAGACAGGTAACCAGTCTATCACAGGGAGACATGTAGAGACAGACAGGTAACCAGTCTATCACAGGGGGACATGTAGAGACAGACAGGTAACCAGTCTATCACATGGAGACATGTAGAGACAGACAGGTAACCAGTCTATCACAGGGGGACATGTAGAGACAGACAGGTAACCAGTCTATCACAGGGAGACATGTAGAGACAGACAGGTAACCAGTCTATCACAGGGAGACATGGAGAGACAGACAGGTAACCAGTCTATCACAGGGAGACATGTAAAGACAGACAGGTAACCAGTCTATCACAGGGAGACATGTAGAGACAGACAGGTGACCAGTCTATCACAGGGAGACATGTAGAGACAGACAGGTAACAAGTCTATCACAGGGGGACATGTAGAGACAGACAGGTAACCAGTCTATCACAGGGAGACATGTAGAGACAGATAGGTAACCAGTCTATCACAGGGAGACATGTAGAGACAGACAGGTAACCAGTCTATCACGGGGCCGACATGTAGAGACAGACAGGTAACCAGTCTATCACAGGGAGACATGTAGAGACAGACAGGTAACCAGTCTATCACAGGGGGACATGTAGAGACAGACAGGTAACCAATCTATCACATGGAGACATGTGGAGACAGACAGGTAACCAGTCTATCACAGGGAGACATGTAGAGACAGACAGGTAACCAGTCTATCACAGGGAGACATGTAGAGACAGACAGGTAACCAGTCTATCACAGGGAGACATGTAGAGACAGACAGGTAACCAGTCTATCACGGGGCCGACATTTAGAGACAGACAGGTAACCAGTCTATCACAGGGAGACATGTAGAGACAGACAGGTAACCAGTCTATCACAGGGAGACATGTACAGACAGACAGGTAACCAGTCTATCACAGGGCTGACATGTAGAGACAGACAGGTAACCAGTCTATCACAGGGCTGACATGTAGAGACAGACAGGTAACCAGTCTATCATAGGGCTGACATGTAGAGACAGACAGGTAACCAGTCTATCACAGGGAGACATGTAGAGACAGACAGGTAACCAGTCTATCACAGGGAGACATGTACAGACAGACAGGTAACCAGTCTATCACAGGGCTGACATGTAGAGACAGACAGGTAACCAGTCTATCACAGGGAGACATGTACAGACAGACAGGTAACCAGTCTATCACAGGGCTGACATGTAGAGACAGACAGGTAACCAGTCTATCACAGGGCTGACATGTAGAGACAGACAGGTAACCAGTCTATCATAGGGCTGACATGTAGAGACAGACAGGTAACCAGTCTATCACAGGGGGACATGTAGAGACAGACAGGTAACCAGTCTATCACAGGGAGACATGTAGAGACAGACAGGTAACCAGTCTATCACAGGGAGACATGTAGAGACAGACAGGTAACCAGTCTATCACAGGGCTGACATGTAGAGACAGACAGGCAACCAGTCTATCACAGGGCTGACATGTAGAGACAGACAGGTAACCAGTCTATCACAGGGCCGACATGTAGAGACAGACAGGTAACCAGTCTATCACAGGGAGACATGTAGAGACAGACAGGTAACCAGTCTATCACAGGGAGACATGTAGAGACAGACAGGTAACCAGTCTATCATGGGGCCGACATGTAGAGACAGACAGGTAACCAGTCTATCACAGGGAGACATGTAGAGACAGACAGGTAACCAGTCTATCACAGGGGGACATGTAGAGACAGACAGGTAACCAGTCTATCACAGGGAGACATGTAGAGACAGACAGGTAACCAGTCTATCACAGGGAGACATGTAGAGACAGACAGGTAACCAGTCTATCACAGGGGGACATGTAGAGACAGACAGGTAACCAGTCTATCACAGGGAGACATGTAGAGACAGACAGGTAACCAGTCTATCACAGGGAGACATGTAGAGACAGACAGGTAACCAGTCTATCACAGGGAGACATGTAAAGACAGACAGGTAACCAGTCTATCACAGGGAGACATGTAGAGACAGACAGGTGACCAGTCTATCACAGGGAGACATGTAGAGACAGACACTTAACCAGTCTATCACAGGGAGACATGTAGAGACAGACAGGTAACCAGTCTATCACAGGGCTGACATGTAGAGACAGACAGGTAACCAGTCTATCACAGGGAGACATGTAGAGACAGACAGGTAACCAGTCTATCACAGGGAGACATGTACAGACAGACAGGTAACCAGTCTATCACAGGGCTGACATGTAGAGACAGACAGGTAACCAGTCTATCACAGGGGGACATGTAGAGACAGACAGGTAACCAGTCTATCACATGGAGACATGTGGAGACAGACAGGTAACCAGTCTATCACAGGGAGACATGTAGAGACCGACAGGTAACCAGTCTATCACAGGGAGACATGTAGAGACAGACAGGTAACCAGTCTATCACAGGGAGACATGTAGAGACAGACAGGTAACCAGTCTATCACGGGGCCGACATGTAGAGACAGACAGGTAACCAGTCTATCACAGGGAGACATGTAGAGACAGACAGGTAACCAGTCTATCACAGGGGGACATGTAGAGACAGACAGGTAACCAGTCTATCACATGGAGACATGTAGAGACAGACAGGTAACCAGTCTATCACAGGGGGACATGTAGAGACAGACAGGTAACCAGTCTATCACAGGGAGACATGTAGAGACAGACAGGTAACCAGTCTATCACAGGGAGACATGGAGAGACAGACAGGTAACCAGTCTATCACAGGGAGACATGTAAAGACAGACAGGTAACCAGTCTATCACAGGGAGACATGTAGAGACAGACAGGTGACCAGTCTATCACAGGGAGACATGTAGAGACAGACAGGTAACAAGTCTATCACAGGGGGACATGTAGAGACAGACAGGTAACCAGTCTATCACAGGGAGACATGTAGAGACAGATAGGTAACCAGTCTATCACAGGGAGACATGTAGAGACAGACAGGTAACCAGTCTATCACGGGGCCGACATGTAGAGACAGACAGGTAACCAGTCTATCACAGGGAGACATGTAGAGACAGACAGGTAACCAGTCTATCACAGGGGGACATGTAGAGACAGACAGGTAACCAATCTATCACATGGAGACATGTGGAGACAGACAGGTAACCAGTCTATCACAGGGAGACATGTAGAGACAGACAGGTAACCAGTCTATCACAGGGAGACATGTAGAGACAGACAGGTAACCAGTCTATCACAGGGAGACATGTAGAGACAGACAGGTAACCAGTCTATCACGGGGCCGACATTTAGAGACAGACAGGTAACCAGTCTATCACAGGGAGACATGTAGAGACAGACAGGTAACCAGTCTATCACAGGGAGACATGTACAGACAGACAGGTAACCAGTCTATCACAGGGCTGACATGTAGAGACAGACAGGTAACCAGTCTATCACAGGGCTGACATGTAGAGACAGACAGGTAACCAGTCTATCATAGGGCTGACATGTAGAGACAGACAGGTAACCAGTCTATCACAGGGAGACATGTAGAGACAGACAGGTAACCAGTCTATCACAGGGAGACATGTACAGACAGACAGGTAACCAGTCTATCACAGGGCTGACATGTAGAGACAGACAGGTAACCAGTCTATCACAGGGAGACATGTACAGACAGACAGGTAACCAGTCTATCACAGGGCTGACATGTAGAGACAGACAGGTAACCAGTCTATCACAGGGCTGACATGTAGAGACAGACAGGTAACCAGTCTATCATAGGGCTGACATGTAGAGACAGACAGGTAACCAGTCTATCACAGGGCTGACATGTAGAGACAGACAGGTAACCAGTCTATCACAGGGAGACATGTAGAGACAGACAGGTAACCAGTCTATCACAGGGAGACATGTACAGACAGACAGGTAACCAGTCTATCACAGGGCTGACATGTAGAGACAGACAGGTAACCAGTCTATCACAGGGGGACATGTAGAGACAGACAGGTAACCAGTCTATCACATGGAGACATGTGGAGACAGACAGGTAACCAGTCTATCACAGGGAGACATGTAGAGACCAACAGGTAACCAGTCTATCACAGGGAGACATGTAGAGACAGACAGGTAACCAGTCTATCACAGGGAGACATGTAGAGACAGACAGGTAACCAGTCTATCACGGGGCCGACATGTAGAGACAGACAGGTAACCAGTCTATCACAGGGAGACATGTAGAGACAGACAGGTAACCAGTCTATCACAGGGGGACATGTAGAGACAGACAGGTAACCAGTCTATCACATGGAGACATGTAGAGACAGACAGGTAACCAGTCTATCACAGGGGGACATGTAGAGACAGACAGGTAACCAGTCTATCACAGGGAGACATGTAGAGACAGACAGGTAACCAGTCTATCACAGGGAGACATGGAGAGACAGACAGGTAACCAGTCTATCACAGGGAGACATGTAAAGACAGACAGGTAACCAGTCTATCACAGGGAGACATGTAGAGACAGACAGGTGACCAGTCTATCACAGGGAGACATGTAGAGACAGACAGGTAACAAGTCTATCACAGGGGGACATGTAGAGACAGACAGGTAACCAGTCTATCACAGGGAGACATGTAGAGACAGATAGGTAACCAGTCTATCACAGGGAGACATGTAGAGACAGACAGGTAACCAGTCTATCACGGGGCCGACATGTAGAGACAGACAGGTAACCAGTCTATCACAGGGAGACATGTAGAGACAGACAGGTAACCAGTCTATCACAGGGGGACATGTAGAGACAGACAGGTAACCAATCTATCACATGGAGACATGTGGAGACAGACAGGTAACCAGTCTATCACAGGGAGACATGTAGAGACAGACAGGTAACCAGTCTATCACAGGGAGACATGTAGAGACAGACAGGTAACCAGTCTATCACAGGGAGACATGTAGAGACAGACAGGTAACCAGTCTATCACGGGGCCGACATTTAGAGACAGACAGGTAACCAGTCTATCACAGGGAGACATGTAGAGACAGACAGGTAACCAGTCTATCACAGGGAGACATGTACAGACAGACAGGTAACCAGTCTATCACAGGGCTGACATGTAGAGACAGACAGGTAACCAGTCTATCACAGGGCTGACATGTAGAGACAGACAGGTAACCAGTCTATCATAGGGCTGACATGTAGAGACAGACAGGTAACCAGTCTATCACAGGGAGACATGTAGAGACAGACAGGTAACCAGTCTATCACAGGGAGACATGTACAGACAGACAGGTAACCAGTCTATCACAGGGCTGACATGTAGAGACAGACAGGTAACCAGTCTATCACAGGGAGACATGTACAGACAGACAGGTAACCAGTCTATCACAGGGCTGACATGTAGAGACAGACAGGTAACCAGTCTATCACAGGGCTGACATGTAGAGACAGACAGGTAACCAGTCTATCATAGGGCTGACATGTAGAGACAGACAGGTAACCAGTCTATCACAGGGGGACATGTAGAGACAGACAGGTAACCAGTCTATCACAGGGAGACATGTAGAGACAGACAGGTAACCAGTCTATCACAGGGAGACATGTAGAGACAGACAGGTAACCAGTCTATCACAGGGGGACATGTAGAGACAGACAGGTAACCAGTCTATCACAGGGAGACATGTAGAGACAGACAGGTAACCAGTCTATCACAGGGAGACATGTAGAGACAGACAGGTAACCAGTCTATCACAGGGAGACATGTAAAGACAGACAGGTAACCAGTCTATCACAGGGAGACATGTAGAGACAGACAGGTGACCAGTCTATCACAGGGAGACATGTAGAGACAGACACTTAACCAGTCTATCACAGGGAGACATGTAGAGACAGACAGGTAACCAGTCTATCACAGGGCTGACATGTAGAGACAGACAGGTAACCAGTCTATCACAGGGAGACATGTAGAGACAGACAGGTAACCAGTCTATCACAGGGAGACATGTACAGACAGACAGGTAACCAGTCTATCACAGGGCTGACATGTAGAGACAGACAGGTAACCAGTCTATCACAGGGCTGACATGTAGAGACAGACAGGTAACCAGTCTATCATAGGGCTGACATGTAGAGACAGACAGGTAACCAGTCTATCACATGGAGACATGTGGAGACAGACACGTAACCAGTCTATCACAGGGAGACATGTAGAGACAGACAGGTAACCAGTCTATCACAGGGAGACATGTAGAGACCGACAGGTAACCAGTCTATCACAGGGGGACATGTAGAGACAGACAGGTAACCAGTCTATCACATGGAGACATGTGGAGACAGACACGTAACCAGTCTATCACAGGGAGACATGTAGAGACAGACAGGTAACCAGTCTATCACAGGGGGACATGTAGAGACCGACAGGTAACCAGTCTATCACAGGGGGACATGTAGAGACAGACAGGTAACCAGTCTATCACATGGAGACATGTGGAGACAGACAGGTAACCAGTCTATCACAGGGAGACATGTAGAGACCGACAGGTAACCAGTCTATCACAGGGAGACATGTAGAGACAGACAGGTAAAAAGTCTATCACAGGGAGACATGTAGAGACAGACAGGTAACCAGTCTATCACAGGGGGACATGTAGAGACAGACAGGTAACCAGTCTATCACAGGGAGACATGTAGAGACAGACAGGTAACCAGTCTATCACAGGGAGACATGGAGAGACAGACAGGTAACCAGTCTATCACAGGGAGACATGTAAAGACAGACAGGTAACCAGTCTATCACAGGGAGACATGTAGAGACAGACAGGTGACCAGTCTATCACAGGGAGACATGTAGAGACAGACAGGTAACCAGTCTATCACAGGGGGACATGTAGAGACAGACAGGTAACCAGTCTATCACAGGGAGACATGTAGAGACAGATAGGTAACCAGTCTATCACAGGGAGACATGTAGAGACAGACAGGTAACCAGTCTATCACGGGGCCGACATGTAGAGACAGACAGGTAACCAGTCTATCACAGGGAGACATGTAGAGACAGACAGGTAACAAGTCTATCACAGGGGGACATGTAGAGACAGACAGGTAACCAATCTATCACATGGAGACATGTGGAGACAGACAGGTAACCAGTCTATCACAGGAAGACATGTAGAGACAGACAGGTAACCAGTCTATCACAGGGAGACATGTAGAGACAGACAGGTAACCAGTCTATCACAGGGAGACATGTAGAGACAGACAGGTAACCAGTCTATCACGGGGCCGACATTTAGAGACAGACAGGTAACCAGTCTATCACAGGGAGACATGTAGAGACAGACAGGTAACCAGTCTATCACAGGGAGACATGTACAGACAGACAGGTAACCAGTCTATCACAGGGCTGACATGTAGAGACAGACAGGTAACCAGTCTATCACAGGGCTGACATGTAGAGACAGACAGGTAACCAGTCTATCATAGGGCTGACATGTAGAGACAGACAGGTAACCAGTCTATCACAGGGAGACATGTAGAGACAGACAGGTAACCAGTCTATCACAGGGAGACATGTACAGACAGACAGGTAACCAGTCTATCACAGGGCTGACATGTAGAGACAGACAGGTAACCAGTCTATCACAGGGAGACATGTACAGACAGACAGGTAACCAGTCTATCACAGGGCTGACTTGTAGAGACAGACAGGTAACCAGTCTATCACAGGGCTGACATGTAGAGACAGACAGGTAACCAGTCTATCATAGGGCTGACATGTAGAGACAGACAGGTAACCAGTCTATCACATGGAGACATGTGGAGACAGACAGGTAACCAGTCTATCACAGGGAGACATGTAGAGACAGACAGGTAACCAGTCTATCACAGGGAGACATGTAGAGACCGACAGGTAACCAGTCTATCACAGGGGGACATGTAGAGACAGACAGGTAACCAGTCTATCACAGGGCTGACATGTAGAGACAGACAGGTAACCAGTCTATCATAGGGCTGACATGTAGAGACAGACAGGTAACCAGTCTATCACAGGGGGACATGTAGAGACAGACAGGTAACCAGTCTATCACAGGGAGACATGTAGAGACAGACAGGTAACCAGTCTATCACAGGGAGACATGTAGAGACAGACAGGTAACCAGTCTATCACAGGGGGACATGTAGAGACAGACAGGTAACCAGTCTATCACAGGGAGACATGTAGAGACAGACAGGTAACCAGTCTATCACAGGGAGACATGTAGAGACAGACAGGTAACCAGTCTATCACAGGGAGACATGTAAAGACAGACAGGTAACCAGTCTATCACAGGGAGACATGTAGAGACAGACAGGTGACCAGTCTATCACAGGGAGACATGTAGAGACAGACACTTAACCAGTCTATCACAGGGAGACATGTAGAGACAGACAGGTAACCAGTCTATCACAGGGCTGACATGTAGAGACAGACAGGTAACCAGTCTATCACAGGGAGACATGTAGAGACAGACAGGTAACCAGTCTATCACAGGGAGACATGTACAGACAGACAGGTAACCAGTCTATCACAGGGCTGACATGTAGAGACAGACAGGTAACCAGTCTATCACAGGGCTGACATGTAGAGACAGACAGGTAACCAGTCTATCATAGGGCTGACATGTAGAGACAGACAGGTAACCAGTCTATCACATGGAGACATGTGGAGACAGACACGTAACCAGTCTATCACAGGGAGACATGTAGAGACAGACAGGTAACCAGTCTATCACAGGGAGACATGTAGAGACCGACAGGTAACCAGTCTATCACAGGGGGACATGTAGAGACAGACAGGTAACCAGTCTATCACATGGAGACATGTGGAGACAGACACGTAACCAGTCTATCACAGGGAGACATGTAGAGACAGACAGGTAACCAGTCTATCACAGGGGGACATGTAGAGACCGACAGGTAACCAGTCTATCACAGGGGGACATGTAGAGACAGACAGGTAACCAGTCTATCACATGGAGACATGTGGAGACAGACAGGTAACCAGTCTATCACAGGGAGACATGTAGAGACCGACAGGTAACCAGTCTATCACAGGGAGACATGTAGAGACAGACAGGTAAAAAGTCTATCACAGGGAGACATGTAGAGACAGACAGGTAACCAGTCTATCACAGGGGGACATGTAGAGACAGACAGGTAACCAGTCTATCACAGGGAGACATGTAGAGACAGACAGGTAACCAGTCTATCACAGGGAGACATGGAGAGACAGACAGGTAACCAGTCTATCACAGGGAGACATGTAAAGACAGACAGGTAACCAGTCTATCACAGGGAGACATGTAGAGACAGACAGGTGACCAGTCTATCACAGGGAGACATGTAGAGACAGACAGGTAACCAGTCTATCACAGGGGGACATGTAGAGACAGACAGGTAACCAGTCTATCACAGGGAGACATGTAGAGACAGATAGGTAACCAGTCTATCACAGGGAGACATGTAGAGACAGACAGGTAACCAGTCTATCACGGGGCCGACATGTAGAGACAGACAGGTAACCAGTCTATCACAGGGAGACATGTAGAGACAGACAGGTAACAAGTCTATCACAGGGGGACATGTAGAGACAGACAGGTAACCAATCTATCACATGGAGACATGTGGAGACAGACAGGTAACCAGTCTATCACAGGAAGACATGTAGAGACAGACAGGTAACCAGTCTATCACAGGGAGACATGTAGAGACAGACAGGTAACCAGTCTATCACAGGGAGACATGTAGAGACAGACAGGTAACCAGTCTATCACGGGGCCGACATTTAGAGACAGACAGGTAACCAGTCTATCACAGGGAGACATGTAGAGACAGACAGGTAACCAGTCTATCACAGGGAGACATGTACAGACAGACAGGTAACCAGTCTATCACAGGGCTGACATGTAGAGACAGACAGGTAACCAGTCTATCACAGGGCTGACATGTAGAGACAGACAGGTAACCAGTCTATCATAGGGCTGACATGTAGAGACAGACAGGTAACCAGTCTATCACAGGGAGACATGTAGAGACAGACAGGTAACCAGTCTATCACAGGGAGACATGTACAGACAGACAGGTAACCAGTCTATCACAGGGCTGACATGTAGAGACAGACAGGTAACCAGTCTATCACAGGGAGACATGTACAGACAGACAGGTAACCAGTCTATCACAGGGCTGACTTGTAGAGACAGACAGGTAACCAGTCTATCACAGGGCTGACATGTAGAGACAGACAGGTAACCAGTCTATCATAGGGCTGACATGTAGAGACAGACAGGTAACCAGTCTATCACATGGAGACATGTGGAGACAGACAGGTAACCAGTCTATCACAGGGAGACATGTAGAGACAGACAGGTAACCAGTCTATCACAGGGAGACATGTAGAGACCGACAGGTAACCAGTCTATCACAGGGGGACATGTAGAGACAGACAGGTAACCAGTCTATCACAGGGCTGACATGTAGAGACAGACAGGTAACCAGTCTATCACAGGGAGACATGTAGAGACAGACAGGTAACCAGTCTATCACAGGGAGACATGTAGAGACAGACAGGTAACCAGTCTATCACAGGGCTGACATGTAGAGACAGACAGGCAACCAGTCTATCACAGGGCTGACATGTAGAGACAGACAGGTAACCAGTCTATCACAGGGCCGACATGTAGAGACAGACAGGTAACCAGTCTATCACAGGGAGACATGTAGAGACAGACAGGTAACCAGTCTATCACAGGGAGACATGTAGAGACAGACAGGTAACCAGTCTATCATGGGGCCGACATGTAGAGACAGACAGGTAACCAGTCTATCACAGGGAGACATGTAGAGACAGACAGGTAACCAGTCTATCACAGGGGGACATGTAGAGACAGACAGGTAACCAGTCTATCACAGGGAGACATGTAGAGACAGACAGGTAACCAGTCTATCACAGGGAGACATGTAGAGACAGACAGGTAAGCAGTCTATCACAGGGGGACATGTAGAGACAGACAGGTAACCAGTCTATCACAGGGAGATATGTAGAGACAGACAGGTAACCAGTCTATCACAGGGCTGACATGTAGAGACAGACAGGTAACCAGTCTATCACAGGGCTGACATGTAGAGACAGAAAGGTAACCAGTCTATCATAGGGCTGACATGTAGAGACAGACAGGTAACCAGTCTATCACAGGGAGACATGTAGAGACAGACAGGTAACCAGTCTATCATGGGGCCGACATGTAGAGACAGACAGGTAACCAGTCTATCACAGGGAGACATGTATAGACAGACAGGTAACCAGTCTATCATGGGGCCGACATGTAGAGACAGACAGGTAACCAGTCTATCACAGGGAGACATGTAGAGACAGACAGGTAACCAGTCTATCACAGGGGGACATGTAGAGACAGACAGGTAACCAGTCTATCACAGGGAGACATGTAGAGACAGACAGGTAACCAGTCTATCACAGGGAGACATGTAGAGACAGACAGGTAACCAGTCTATCACAGGGGGACATGTAGAGACAGACAGGTAACCAGTCTATCACAGGGAGACATGTAGAGACAGACAGGTAACCAGTCTATCACAGGGAGACATGTAGAGACAGACAGGTAACCAGTCTATCACAGGGAGACATGTAAAGACAGACAGGTAACCAGTCTATCACAGGGAGACATGTAGAGACAGACAGGTGACCAGTCTATCACAGGGAGACATGTAGAGACAGACAGGTAACCAGTCTATCACAGGGAGACATGTAGAGACAGACAGGTAACCAGTCTATCACAGGGCTGACATGTAGAGACAGACAGGTAACCAGTCTATCACAGGGAGACATGTAGAGACAGACAGGTAACCAGTCTATCACAGGGAGACATGTACAGACAGACAGGTAACCAGTCTATCACAGGGCTGACATGTAGAGACAGACAGGTCACCAGTCTATCACAGGGCTGACATGTAGAGACAGACAGGTAACCAGTCTATCATAGGGCTGACATGTAGAGACAGACAGGTAACCAGTCTATCACATGGAGACATGTGGAGACAGACACGTAACCAGTCTATCACATGGAGACATGTAGAGACAGACAGGTAACCAGTCTATCACAGGGAGACATGTAGAGACAGACAGGTAACCAGTCTATCACAGGGCCGACATGTAGAGACAGACAGGTAACCAGTCTATCACAGGGAGACATGTAGAGACAGACAGGTAACCAGTCTATCACAGGGAGACATGTAGAGACAGACAGGTAACCAGTCTATCACGGGGCCGACATGTAGAGACAGACAGGTAACCAGTCTATCACAGGGAGACATGTAGAGACAGACAGGTAACCAGTCTATCACAGGGGGACATGTAGAGACAGACAGGTAACCAGTCTATCACAGGGAGACATGTAGAGACAGACAGGTAACCAGTCTATCACAGGGAGACATGTAGAGACAGACAGGTAACCAGTCTATCACAGGGGGACATGTAGAGACAGACAGGTAACCAGTCTATCACAGGGAGACATGTAGAGACAGACAGGTAACCAGTCTATCACAGGGAAACATGTAGAGACAGACAGGTAACCAGTCTATCACAGGGAGACATGTAAAGACAGACAGGTAACCAGTCTATCACAGGGAGACATGTAGAGACAGACAGGTGACCAGTCTATCACAGGGAGACATGTAGAGACAGACAGGTAACCAGTCTATCACAGGGAGACATGTAGAGACAGACAGGTAACCAGTCTATCACAGGGCTGACATGTAGAGACAGACAGGTAACCAGTCTATCACAGGGAGACATGTAGAGACAGACAGGTAACCAGTCTATCACAGGGAGACATGTACAGACAGACAGGTAACCAGTCTATCACAGGGCTGACATGTAGAGACAGACAGGTAACCAGTCTATCACAGGGCTGACATGTACAGACAGACAGGTAACCAGTCTATCATAGGGCTGACATGTAGAGACAGACAGGTAACCAGTCTATCACAGGGAGACATGTAGAGACAGACAGGTAACCAGTCTATCACAGGGAGACATGTAAAGACAGATAGGTAACCAGTCTATCACAGGGAGACATGTAGAGACAGACAGGTGACCAGTCTATCACAGGGAGACATGTAGAGACAGACAGGTAACCAGTCTATCACAGGGAGACATGTAGAGACAGACAGGTAACCAGTCTATCACAGGGAGACATGTACAGACAGACAGGTAACCAGTCTATCACAGGGCTGACATGTAGAGACAGACAGGTAACCAGTCTATCACAGGGCTGACATGTAGAGACAGACAGGTAACCAGTCTATCATAGGGCTGACATGTAGAGACAGACAGGTAACCAGTCTATCACATGGAGACATGTGGAGACAGACAGGTAACCAGTCTATCACAGGGAGACATGTAGAGACAGACAGGTAACCAGTCTATCACAGGGAGACATGTAGAGACCGACAGGTAACCAGTCTATCACAGGGGGACATGTAGAGACAGACAGGTAACCAGTCTATCATAGGGCTGACATGTAGAGACAGACAGGTGACCAGTCTATCACAGGGCTGACATGTAGAGACAGACAGGTAACCAGTCTATCACAGGGAGACATGTAGAGACAGACAGGTAACCAGTCTATCACAGGGAGACATGAAGAGACAGACAGGTAATCAGTCTATCACAGGGCTGACATGTAGAGACAGACAGGCAACCAGTCTATCACAGGGCTGACATGTAGAGACAGACAGGTAACCAGTCTATCACAGGGCCGACATGTAGAGACAGACAGGTAACCAGTCTATCACAGGGAGACATGTAGAGACAGACAGGTAACCAGTCTATCACAGGGAGACATGTAGAGACAGACAGGTAACCAGTCTATCATGGGGCCGACATGTAGAGACAGACAGGTAACCAGTCTATCACAGGGAGACATGTATAGACAGACAGGTAACCAGTCTATCATGGGGCCGACATGTAGAGACAGACAGGTAACCAGTCTATCACAGGGAGACATGTAGAGACAGACAGGTAACCAGTCTATCACAGGGGGACATGTAGAGACAGACAGGTAACCAGTCTATCACAGGGAGACATGTAGAGACAGACAGGTAACCAGTCTATCACAGGGAGACATGTAGAGACAGACAGGTAACCAGTCTATCACAGGGGGACATGTAGAGACAGACAGGTAACCAGTCTATCACAGGGAGACATGTAGAGACAGACAGGTAACCAGTCTATCACAGGGAGACATGTAGAGACAGACAGGTAACCAGTCTATCACAGGGAGACATGTAAAGACAGACAGGTAACCAGTCTATCACAGGGAGACATGTAGAGACAGACAGGTGACCAGTCTATCACAGGGAGACATGTAGAGACAGACAGGTAACCAGTCTATCACAGGGAGACATGTAAAGACAGACAGGTAACCAGTCTATCACAGGGCTGACATGTAGAGACAGACAGGTAACCAGTCTATCACAGGGAGACATGTAGAGACAGACAGGTAACCAGTCTATCACAGGGAGACATGTACAGACAGACAGGTAACCAGTCTATCACAGGGCTGACATGTAGAGACAGACAGGTCACCAGTCTATCACAGGGCTGACATGTAGAGACAGACAGGTAACCAGTCTATCATAGGGCTGACATGTAGAGACAGACAGGTAACCAGTCTATCACATGGAGACATGTGGAGACAGACACGTAACCAGTCTATCACATGGAGACATGTAGAGACAGACAGGTAACCAGTCTATCACAGGGAGACATGTAGAGACAGACAGGTAACCAGTCTATCACAGGGCCGACATGTAGAGACAGACAGGTAACCAGTCTATCACAGGGAGACATGTAGAGACAGACAGGTAACCAGTCTATCACAGGGAGACATGTAGAGACAGACAGGTAACCAGTCTATCATGGGGCCGACATGTAGAGACAGACAGGTAACCAGTCTATCACAGGGAGACATGTAGAGACAGACAGGTAACCAGTCTATCACAGGGGGACATGTAGAGACAGAAAGGTAACCAGTCTATCACAGGGAGACATGAAGAGACAGACAGGTAACCAGTCTATCACAGGGAGACATGTAGAGACAGACAGGTAACCAGTCTATCACAGGGGGACATGTAGAGACAGACAGGTAACCAGTCTATCACAGGGAGACATGTAGAGACAGACAGGTAACCAGTCTATCACAGGGAGACATGTAGAGACAGACAGGTAACCAGTCTATCACAGGGAGACATGTAAAGACAGACAGGTAACCAGTCTATCACAGGGAGACATGTAGAGACAGACAGGTGACCAGTCTATCACAGGGAGGCATGTAGAGACAGACAGGTAACCAGTCTATCACAGGGAGACATGTAGAGACAGACAGGTAACCAGTCTATCACAGGGCTGACATGTAGAGACAGACAGGTAACCAGTCTATCACAGGGAGACATGTAGAGACAGACAGGTAACCAGTCTATCACAGGGAGACATGTACAGACAGACAGGTAACCAGTCTATCACAGGGCTGACATGTAGAGACAGACAGGTAACCAGTCTATCACAGGGCTGACATATAGAGACAGACAGGTAACCAGTCTATCATAGGGCTGACATGTAGAGACAGACAGGTAACCAGTCTATCACAGGGAGACATGTAGAGACAGACAGGTAACCAGTCTATCACAGGGAGACATGTAAAGACAGATAGGTAACCAGTCTATCACAGGGAGACATGTAGAGACAGACAGGTGACCAGTCTATCACAGGGAGACATGTAGAGACAGACAGGTAACCAGTCTATCACAGGGAGACATGTAGAGACAGACAGGTAACCAGTCTATCACAGGGAGACATGTACAGACAGACAGGTAACCAGTCTATCACAGGGCTGACATGTAGAGACAGACAGGTAACCAGTCTATCACAGGGCTGACATGTAGAGACAGACAGATAACCAGTCTATCATAGGGCTGACATGTAGAGACAGACAGGTAACCAGTCTATCACATGGAGACATGTGGAGACAGACAGGTAACCAGTCTATCACAGGGAGACATGTAGAGACAGACAGGTAACCAGTCTATCACAGGGAGACATGTAGAGACCAACAGGTAACCAGTCTATCACAGGGGGACATGTAGAGACAGACAGGTAACCAGTCTATCATAGGGCTGACATGTAGAGACAGACAGGTGACCAGTCTATCACAGGGCTGACATGTAGAGACAGACAGGTAACCAGTCTATCATAGGGAGACATGTAGAGACAGACAGGTAACCAGTCTATCACAGGGAGACATGTAGAGACAGACAGGTAATCAGTCTATCACAGGGCTGACATGTAGAGACAGACAGGCAACCAGTCTATCACAGGGCTGACATGTAGAGACAGACAGGTAACCAGTCTATCACAGGGCCGACATGTAGAGACAGACAGGTGACCAGTCTATCACAGGGAGACATGTAGAGACAGACAGGTAACCAGTCTATCACAGGGAGACATGTAGAGACAGACAGGTAACCAGTCTATCACAGGGAGACATGTAGAGACAGACAGGTAACCAGTCTATCACAGGGAGACATGTACAGACAGACAGGTAACCAGTCTATCACAGGGCTGACATGTAGAGACAGACAGGTAACCAGTCTATCACAGGGCTGACATGTAGAGACAGACAGGTAACCAGTCTATCATAGGGCTGACATGTAGAGACAGACAGGTAACCAGTCTATCACAGGGAGACATGTAGAGACAGACAGGTAACCAGTCTATCACAGGGAGACATGTAAAGACAGATAGGTAACCAGTCTATCACAGGGAGACATGTAGAGACAGACAGGTGACCAGTCTATCACAGGGAGACATGTAGAGACAGACAGGTAACCAGTCTATCACAGGGAGACATGTAGAGACAGACAGGTAACCAGTCTATCACAGGGAGACATGTACAGACAGACAGGTAACCAGTCTATCACAGGGCTGACATGTAGAGACAGACAGGTAACCAGTCTATCACAGGGCTGACATGTAGAGACAGACAGGTAACCAGTCTATCATAGGGCTGACATGTAGAGACAGACAGGTAACCAGTCTATCACATGGAGACATGTGGAGACAGACAGGTAACCAGTCTATCACAGGGAGACATGTAGAGACAGACAGGTAACCAGTCTATCACAGGGAGACATGTAGAGACCGACAGGTAACCAGTCTATCACAGGGGGACATGTAGAGACAGACAGGTAACCAGTCTATCATAGGGCTGACATGTAGAGACAGACAGGTGACCAGTCTATCACAGGGCTGACATGTAGAGACAGACAGGTAACCAGTCTATCACAGGGAGACATGTAGAGACAGACAGGTAACCAGTCTATCACAGGGAGACATGTAGAGACAGACAGGTAATCAGTCTATCACAGGGCTGACATGTAGAGACAGACAGGCAACCAGTCTATCACAGGGCTGACATGTAGAGACAGACAGGTAACCAGTCTATCACAGGGCCGACATGTACAGACAGACAGGTAACCAGTCTATCACAGGGAGACATGTAGAGACAGACAGGTGACCAGTCTATCACAGGGAGACATGTAGAGACAGACAGGTAACCAGTCTATCACAGGGAGACATGTAGAGACAGACAGGTAACCAGTCTATCACAGGGAGACATGTAGAGACAGACAGGTAACCAGTCTATCACAGGGCTGACATGTAGAGACAGACAGGCAACCAGTCTATCACAGGGCTGACATGTAGAGACAGACAGGTAACCAGTCTATCACAGGGCCGACATGTAGAGACAGACAGGTAACCAGTCTATCACAGGGAGACATGTAGAGACAGACAGGTAACCAGTCTATCACAGGGAGACATGTAGAGACAGACAGGTAACCAGTCTATCACAGGGGGACATGTAGAGACAGACAGGTAACCAGTCTATCACAGGGAGACATGTAGAGACAGACAGGTAACCAGTCTATCACAGAGAGACATGTAGAGACAGACAGGTAACCAGTCTATCACAGGGAGACATGTAAAGACAGACAGGTAACCAGTCTATCACAGGGAGACATGTAGAGACAGACAGGTAACCAGTCTATCACAGGGAGACATGTAGAAACAGACAGGTAACCAGTCTATCATGGGGCCGACATGTAGAGACAGACAGGTAACCAGTCTATCACAGGGAGACATGTAGAGACAGACAGGTAACCAGTCTATCACAGGGGGACATGTAGAGACAGACAGGTAACCAGTCTATCACAGGGAGACATGTAGAGACAGACAGGTAACCAGTCTATCACAGGGAGACATGTAGAGACAGACAGGTAACCAGTCTATCACAGGGGGACATGTAGAGACAGACAGGTAACCAGTCTATCACAGGGAGACATGTAGAGACAGACAGGTAACCAGTCTATCACAGGGAGACATGTAGAGACAGACAGGTAACCAGTCTATCACAGGGAGACATGTAAAGACAGACAGGTAACCAGTCTATCACAGGGAGACATGTAGAGACAGACAGGTGACCAGTCTATCACAGGGAGACATGTAGAGACAGACAGGTAACCAGTCTATCACAGGGAGACATGTAGAGACAGACAGGTAACCAGTCTATCACAGGGCTGACATGTAGAGACAGACAGGTAACCAGTCTATCACAGGGCTGACATGTAGAGACAGACAGGTGACCAGTCTATCACAGGGCTGACATGTAGAGAGAGACAGGTGACCAGTCTATCACAGGGCTGACATGTAGAGACAGACAGGTAACCAGTCTATCACAGGCTGACATGTAGAGACAGACAGGTGACCAGTCTATCACAGGGCTGACATGTAGAGACAGACAGGTAACCAGTCTATCACAGGGAGACATGTAGAGACAGACAGGTAACCAGTCTATCACAGGGAGACATGTAGAGACAGACAGGTAACCAGTCTATCACAGGGCTGACATGTAGAGACAGACAGGCAACCAGTCTATCACAGGGCTGACATGTAGAGACAGACAGGTAACCAGTCTATCACAGGGAGACATGTAGAGACAGACAGGTAACCAGTCTATCACAGGGGGACATGTAGAGACAGACAGGTGACCAGTCTATCACAGGGAGACATGTAGAGACAGACAGGTAACCAGTCTATCACAGGGAGACATGTAGAGACAGACAGGTAACCAGTCTATCACAGGGCTGACATGTAGAGACAGACAGGTGACCAGTCTATCACAGGGAGACATGTAGAGACAGACAGGTAACCAGTCTATCACAGGGAGACATGTAGAGACAGACAGGTAACCAGTCTATCACAGGGAGACATGTACAGACAGACAGGTAACCAGTCTATCACAGGGAGACATGTAGAGACAGACAGGTGACCAGTCTATCACAGGGAGACATGTAGAGACAGACAGGTAACCAGTCTATCACAGGGAGACATGTAGAGACAGACAGGTAACCAGTCTATCACAGGGAGACATGTAGAGACAGACAGGTAACCAGTCTATCACAGGGCTGACATGTAGAGACAGACAGGCAACCAGTCTATCACAGGGCTGACATGTAGAGACAGACAGGTAACCAGTCTATCACAGGGCCGACATGTAGAGACAGACAGGTAACCAGTCTATCACAGGGAGACATGTAGAGACAGACAGGTAACCAGTCTATCACAGGGAGACATGTAGAGACAGACAGGTAACCAGTCTATCACAGGGGGACATGTAGAGACAGACAGGTAACCAGTCTATCACAAGGAGACATGTAGAGACAGACAGGTAACCAGTCTATCACAGAGAGACATGTAGAGACAGACAGGTAACCAGTCTATCACAGGGAGACATGTAAAGACAGACAGGTAACCAGTCTATCACAGGGAGACATGTAGAGACAGACAGGTAACCAGTCTATCACAGGGAGACATGTAGAGACAGACAGGTAACCAGTCTATCATGGGGCCGACATGTAGAGACAGACAGGTAACCAGTCTATCACAGGGAGACATGTAGAGACAGACAGGTAACCAGTCTATCACAGGGGGACATGTAGAGACAGACAGGTAACCAGTCTATCACAGGGAGACATGTAGAGACAGACAGGTAACCAGTCTATCACAGGGAGACATGTAGAGACAGACAGGTAACCAGTCTATCACAGGGGGACATGTAGAGACAGACAGGTAACCAGTCTATCACAGGGAGACATGTAGAGACAGACAGGTAACCAGTCTATCACAGGGAGACATGTAGAGACAGACAGGTAACCAGTCTATCACAGGGAGACATGTAAAGACAGACAGGTAACCAGTCTATCACAGGGAGACATGTAGAGACAGACAGGTGACCAGTCTATCACAGGGAGACATGTAGAGACAGACAGGTAACCAGTCTATCACAGGGAGACATGTAGAGACAGACAGGTAACCAGTCTATCACAGGGCTGACATGTAGAGACAGACAGGTAACCAGTCTATCACAGGGAGACATGTAGAGACAGACAGGTAACCAGTCTATCACAGGGAGACATGTACAGACAGACAGGTAACCAGTCTATCACAGGGCTGACATGTAGAGACAGACAGGTAACCAGTCTATCACAGGGCTGACATGTAGAGACAGACAGGTAACCAGTCTATCATAGGGCTGACATGTAGAGACAGACAGGTAACCAGTCTATCACATGGAGACATGTGGAGACAGACACGTAACCAGTCTATCACATGGAGACATGTAGAGACAGACAGGTAACCAGTCTATCACAGGGAGACATGTAGAGACCGACAGGTAACCAGTCTATCACAGGGAGACATGTAGAGACAGACAGGTAACCAGTCTATCACAGGGAGACATGTAGAGACAGACAGGTAACCAGTCTATCATGGGGCCGACATGTAGAGACAGACAGGTAACCAGTCTATCACAGGGAGACATGTAGAGACAGACAGGTAACCAGTCTATCACAGGGGGACATGTAGAGACAGACAGGTAACCAGTCTATCACAGGGAGACATGTAGAGACAGACAGGTAACCAGTCTATCACAGGGAGACATGTAGAGACAGACAGGTAACCAGTCTATCACAGGGGGACATGTAGAGACAGACAGGTAACCAGTCTATCACAGGGAGACATGTAGAGACAGACAGGTAACCAGTCTATCACAGGGAGACATGTAGAGACAGACAGGTAACCAGTCTATCACAGGGAGACATGTAAAGACAGACAGGTAACCAGTCTATCACAGGGAGACATGTAGAGACAGACAGGTGACCAGTCTATCACAGGGAGACATGTAGAGACAGACAGGTAACCAGTCTATCACAGGGAGACATGTAGAGACAGACAGGTAACCAGTCTATCACAGGGCTGACATGTAGAGACAGACAGGTAACCAGTCTATCACAGGGAGACATGTAGAGACAGACAGGTAACCAGTCTATCACAGGGAGACATGTACAGACAGACAGGTAACCAGTCTATCACAGGGCTGACATGTAGAGACAGACAGGTAACCAGTCTATCACAGGGCTGACATGTAGAGACAGACAGGTAACCAGTCTATCATAGGGCTGACATGTAGAGACAGACAGGTAACCAGTCTATCACATGGAGACATGTGGAGACAGACACGTAACCAGTCTATCACATGGAGACATGTAGAGACAGACAGGTAACCAGTCTATCACAGGGAGACATGTAGAGACCGACAGGTAACCAGTCTATCACAGGGGGACATGTAGACACAGACAGGTAACCAGTCTATCACATGGAGACATGTGGAGACAGACAGGTAACCAGTCTATCACGGGGCCGACATGTAGAGACAGACAGGTAACCAGTCTATCACAGGGAGACATGTAGAGACAGACAGGTAACCAGTCTATCACAGGGAGACATGTAGAGACCGACAGGTAACCAGTCTATCACAGGGGGACATGTAGAGACAGACAGGTAACCAGTCTATCATAGGGCTGACATGTAGAGACAGACAGGTGACCAGTCTATCACAGGGCTGACATGTAGAGACAGACAGGTAACCAGTCTATCACAGGGAGACATGTAGAGACAGACAGGTAACCAGTCTATCACAGGGCCGACATGTAGAGACAGACAGGTAACCAGTCTATCACAGGGAGACATGTAGAGACAGACAGGTAACCAGTCTATCACAGGGAGACATGTAGAGACAGACAGGTAACCAGTCTATCATGGGGCCGACATGTAGAGACAGACAGGTAACCAGTCTATCACAGGGAGACATGTAGAGACAGACAGGTAACCAGTCTATCACAGGGGGACATGTAGAGACAGACAGGTAACCAGTCTTTCACAGGGAGACATGTAGAGACAGACAGGTAACCAGTCTATCACAGGGAGACATGTAGAGACAGACAGGTAACCAGTCTATCACAGGGGGACATGTAGAGACAGACAGGTAACCAGTCTATCACAGGGAGACATGTAGAGACAGACAGGTAACCAGTCTATCACAGGGAGACATGTAGAGACAGACAGGTAACCAGTCTATCACAGGGAGACATGTAAAGACAGACAGGTAACCAGTCTATCACAGGGAGACATGTAGAGACAGACAGGTGACCAGACTATCACAGGGAGACATGTAGAGACAGACAGGTAACCAGTCTATCACAGGGAGACATGTAGAGACAGACAGGTAACCAGTCTATCACAGGGCTGACATGTAGAGACAGACAGGTAACCAGTCTATCACAGGGAGACATGTAGAGACAGACAGGCAACCAGTCTATCACAGGGCTGACATGTAGAGACAGACAGGTAACCAGTCTATCACAGGGCCGACATGTAGAGACAGACAGGTAACCAGTCTATCACAGGGAGACATGTAGAGACAGACAGGTAACCAGTCTATCACAGGGACACATGTAGAGACAGACAGGTAACCAGTCTATCATGGGGCCGACATGTAGAGACAGACAGGTAACCAGTCTATCACAGGGAGACATGTAGAGACAGACAGGTAACCAGTCTATCACAGGGGGACATGTAGAGACAGACAGGTAACCAGTCTATCACAGGGAGACATGTAGAGACAGACAGGTAACCAGTCTATCACAGGGAGACATGTAGAGACAGACAGGTAACCAGTCTATCACAGGGAGACATGTAAAGACAGACAGGTAACCAGTCTATCACAGGGAGACATGTAGAGACAGACAGGTGACCAGTCTATCACAGGGAGACATGTAGAGACAGACAGGTAACCAGTCTATCACAGGGAGACATGTAGAGACAGACAGGTAACCAGTCTATCACAGGGCTGACATGTAGAGACAGACAGGTAACCAGTCTATCACAGGGAGACATGTAGAGACAGACAGGTAACCAGTCTATCACAGGGAGACATGTACAGACAGACAGGTAACCAGTCTATCACAGGGAGACATGTAGAGACCGACAGGTAACCAGTCTATCACAGGGGGACATGTACAGACAGACAGGTAACCAGTCTATCACAGGGCTGACATGTAGAGACAGACAGGTAACCAGTCTATCATAGGGCTGACATGTAGAGACAGACAGGTGACCAGTCTATCACAGGGCTGACATGTAGAGACAGACAGGTAACCAGTCTATCACAGGGGGACATGTAGAGACAGACAGGTAACCAGTCTATCACAGGGAGACATGTAGAGACAGACAGGTAACCAGTCTATCACAGGGAGACATGTAGAGACAGACAGGTAACCAGTCTATCACAGGGAGACATGTAAAGACAGATAGGTAACCAGTCTATCACAGGGAGACATTTAGAGACAGACAGGTGACCAGTCTATCACAGGGAGACATGTAGAGACAGACAGGTAACCAGTCTATCACAGGGAGACATGTAGAGACAGACAGGTAACCAGTCTATCACAGGGAGACATGTACAGACAGACAGGTAACCAGTCTATCACAGGGCTGACATGTAGAGACAGACAGGTAACCAGTCTATCACAGGGCTGACATGTAGAGACAGACAGGTAACCAGTCTATCATAGGGCTGACATGTAGAGACAGACAGGTAACCAGTCTATCACATGGAGACATGTGGAGACAGACAGGTAACCAGTCTATCACAGGGAGACATGTAGAGACAGACAGGTAACCAGTCTATCACAGGGAGACATGTAGAGACCGACAGGTAACCAGTCTATCACAGGGGGACATGTAGAGACAGACAGGTAACCAGTCTATCATAGGGCTGACATGTAGAGACAGACAGGTGACCAGTTTATCACAGGGCTGACATGTAGAGACAGACAGGTAACCAGTCTATCACAGGGAGACATGTAGAGACAGACAGGTAACCAGTCTATCACAGGGAGACATGTAGAGACAGACAGGTAATCAGTCTATCACAGGGCTGACATGTAGAGACAGACAGGCAACCAGTCTATCACAGGGCTGACATGTAGAGACAGACAGGTAACCAGTCTATCACAGGGCCGACATGTAGAGACAGACAGGTAACCAGTCTATCACAGGGAGACATGTAGAGACAGACAGGTAACCAGTCTATCACAGGGAGACATGTAGAGACAGACAGGTAACCAGTCTATCATGGGGCCGACATGTAGAGACAGACAGGTAACCAGTCTATCACAGGGAGACATGTAGAGACAGACAGGTAACCAGTCTATCACAGGGGGACATGTAGAGACAGACAGGTAACCAGTCTTTCACAGGGAGACATGTAGAGACAGACAGGTAACCAGTCTATCACAGGGAGACATGTAGAGACAGACAGGTAACCAGTCTATCACAGGGGGACATGTAGAGACAGACAGGTAACCAGTCTATCACAGGGAGACATGTAGAGACAGACAGGTAACCAGTCTATCACAGGGAGACATGTAGAGACAGACAGGTAACCAGTCTATCACAGGGAGACATGTAAAGACAGACAGGTAACCAGTCTATCACAGGGAGACATGTAGAGACAGACAGGTGACCAGTCTATCACAGGGAGACATGTAGAGACAGACAGGTAACCAGTCTATCACAGGGAGACATGTAGAGACAGACAGGTAACCAGTCTATCACAGGGCTGACATGAAGAGACAGACAGGTAACCAGTCTATCACAGGGAGACATGTAGAGACAGACAGGCAACCAGTCTATCACAGGGCTGACATGTAGAGACAGACAGGTAACCAGTCTATCACAGGGCCGACATGTAGAGACAGACAGGTAACCAGTCTATCACAGGGAGACATGTAGAGACAGACAGGTAACCAGTCTATCACAGGGACACATGTAGAGACAGACAGGTAACCAGTCTATCATGGGGCCGACATGTAGAGACAGACAGGTAACCAGTCTATCACAGGGAGACATGTAGAGACAGACAGGTAACCAGTCTATCACAGGGGGACATGTAGAGACAGACAGGTAACCAGTCTATCACAGGGAGACATGTAGAGACAGACAGGTAACCAGTCTATCACAGGGAGACATGTAGAGACAGACAGGTAACCAGTCTATCACAGGGAGACATGTAAAGACAGACAGGTAACCAGTCTATCACAGGGAGACATGTAGAGACAGACAGGTAACCAGTCTATCACAGGGGGACATGTAGAGACAGACAGGTAACCAGTCTATCATAGGGCTGACATGTAGAGACAGACAGGTGACCAGTCTATCACAGGGCTGACATGTAGAGACAGACAGGTAACCAGTCTATCACAGGGAGACATGTAGAGACAGACAGGTAACCAGTCTATCACAGGGAGACATGTAGAGACAGACAGGTAATCAGTCTATCACAGGGCTGACATGTAGAGACAGACAGGCAACCAGTCTATCACAGGGCTGACATGTAGAGACAGACAGGTAACCAGTCTATCACAGGGCCGACATGTAGAGACAGACAGGTAACCAGTCTATCACAGGGAGACATGTAGAGACAGACAGGTAACCAGTCTATCACAGGGAGACATGTAGAGACAGACAGGTAACCAGTCTATCATGGGGCCGACATGTAGAGACAGACAGGTAACCAGTCTATCACAGGGAGACATGTAGAGACAGACAGGTAACCAGTCTATCACAGGGGGACATGTAGAGACAGACAGGTAACCAGTCTTTCACAGGGAGACATGTAGAGACAGACAGGTAACCAGTCTATCACAGGGAGACGTGTAGAGACAGACAGGTAACCAGTCTATCACAGGGGGACATGTAGAGACAGACAGGTAACCAGTCTATCACAGGGAGACATGTAGAGACAGACAGGTAACCAGTCTATCACAGGGAGACATGTAGAGACAGACAGGTAACCAGTCTATCACAGGGAGACATGTAAAGACAGACAGGTAACCAGTCTATCACAGGGAGACATGTAGAGACAGACAGGTGACCAGTCTATCACAGGGAGACATGTAGAGACAGACAGGTAACCAGTCTATCACAGGGAGACATGTAGAGACAGACAGGTAACCAGTCTATCACAGGGCTGACATGTAGAGACAGACAGGTAACCAGTCTATCACAGGGAGACATGTAGAGACAGACAGGTAACCAGTCTATCACAGGGAGACATGTAGAGACAGACAGGTAATCAGTCTATCACAGGGCTGACATGTAGAGACAGACAGGCAACCAGTCTATCACAGGGCTGACATGTAGAGACAGACAGGTAACCAGTCTATCACAGGGCCGACATGTAGAGACAGACAGGTAACCAGTCTATCACAGGGAGACATGTAGAGACAGACAGGTAACCAGTCTATCACAGGGAGACATGTAGAGACAGACAGGTAACCAGTCTATCATGGGGCCGACATGTAGAGACAGACAGGTAACCAGTCTATCACAGGGAGACATGTAGAGACAGACAGGTAACCAGTCTATCACAGGGGGACATGTAGAGACAGACAGGTAACCAGTCTTTCACAGGGAGACATGTAGAGACAGACAGGTAACCAGTCTATCACAGGGAGACATGTAGAGACAGACAGGTAACCAGTCTATCACAGGGGGACATGTAGAGACAGACAGGTAACCAGTCTATCACAGGGAGACATGTAGAGACAGACAGGTAACCAGTCTATCACAGGGAGACATGTAGAGACAGACAGGTAACCAGTCTATCACAGGGAGACATGTAAAGACAGACAGGTAACCAGTCTATCACAGGGAGACATGTAGAGACAGACAGGTGACCAGTCTATCACAGGGAGACATGTAGAGACAGACAGGTAACCAGTCTATCACAGGGAGACATGTAGAGACAGACAGGTAACCAGTCTATCACAGGGAGACATGTAGAGACAGACAGGTAACCAGTCTATCACAGGGAGACATGTAAAGACAGACAGGTAACCAGTCTATCACAGGGAGACATGTAGAGACAGACAGGTAACCAGTCTATCACAGGGGGACATGTAGAGACAGACAGGTAACCAGTCTATCACATGGAGACATGTGGAGACAGACAGGTAACCAGTCTATCACGGGGCCGACATGTAGAGACAGACAGGTAACCAGTCTATCACAGGGAGACATGTAGAGACAGACAGGTAACCAGTCTATCACAGGGGGACATGTAGAGACAGACAGGTAACCAATCTATCACATGGAGACATGTGGAGACAGACAGGTAACCAGTCTATCACAGGGAGACATGTAGAGACAGACAGGTAACCAGTCTATCACAGGGAGACATGTAGAGACAGACAGGTAACCAGTCTATCACAGGGAGACATGTAGAGACAGACATGTAACCAGTCTATCACAGGGCCGACATTTAGAGACAGACAGGTAACCAGTCTATCACAGGGAGACATGTAGAGACAGACAGGTAACCAGTCTATCACAGGGCTGACATGTAGAGACAGACAGGTGACCAGTCTATCACAGGGCTGACATGTAGAGAGAGACAGGTGACCAGTCTATCACAGGGCTGACATGTAGAGACAGACAGGTAACCAGTCTATCACAGGGAGACATGTAGAGACAGACAGGTAACCAGTCTATCACAGGGAGACATGTAGAGACAGACAGGTAACCAGTCTATCACAGGGAGACATGTAGAGACAGACAGGTAACCAGTCTATCACAGGGCTGACATGTAGAGACAGACAGGCAACCAGTCTATCACAGGGCTGACATGTAGAGACAGACAGGTAACCAGTCTATCACAGGGCCGACATGTAGAGACAGACAGGTAACCAGTCTATCACAGGGAGACATGTAGAGACAGACAGGTAACCAGTCTATCACAGGGAGACATGTAGAGACAGACAGGTAACCAGTCTATCACAGGGGGACATGTAGAGACAGACAGGTAACCAGTCTATCACAGGGAGACATGTAGAGACAGACAGGTAACCAGTCTATCACAGGGAGACATGTAGAGACAGACAGGTAACCAGTCTATCACAGGGAGACATGTAAAGACAGACAGGTAACCAGTCTATCACAGGGAGACATGTAGAGACAGACAGGTGACCAGTCTATCACAGGGAGACATGTAGAGACAGACAGGTAACCAGTCTATCACAGGGAGACATGTAGAGACAGACAGGTAACCAGTCTATCACAGGGCTGACATGTAGAGACAGACAGGTAACCAGTCTATCACAGGGAGACATGTAGAGACAGACAGGTAACCAGTCTATCACAGGGAGACATGTACAGACAGACAGGTAACCAGTCTATCACAGGGAGACATGTAGAGACCGACAGGTAACCAGTCTATCACAGGGGGACATGTACAGACAGACAGGTAACCAGTCTATCACAGGGCTGACATGTAGAGACAGACAGGTAACCAGTCTATCATAGGGCTGACATGTAGAGACAGACAGGTGACCAGTCTATCACAGGGCTGACATGTAGAGACAGACAGGTAACCAGTCTATCACAGGGGGACATGTAGAGACAGACAGGTAACCAGTCTATCACAGGGAGACATGTAGAGACAGACAGGTAACCAGTCTATCACAGGGAGACATGTAGAGACAGACAGGTAACCAGTCTATCACAGGGAGACATGTAAAGACAGACAGGTAACCAGTCTATCACAGGGAGACATGTAGAGACAGACAGGTGACCAGTCTATCACAGGGAGACATGTAGAGACAGACAGGTAACCAGTCTATCACAGGGAGACATGTAGAGACAGACAGGTAACCAGTCTATCACAGGGAGACATGTACAGACAGACAGGTAACCAGTCTATCACAGGGCTGACATGTAGAGACAGACAGGTAACCAGTCTATCACAGGGCTGACATGTAGAGACAGACAGGTAACCAGTCTATCATAGGGCTGACATGTAGAGACAGACAGGTAACCATTCTATCACATGGAGACATGTGGAGACAGACAGGTAACCAGTCTATCACAGGGAGACATGTAGAGACAGACAGGTAACCAGTCTATCACAGGGAGACATGTAGAGACCGACAGGTAACCAGTCTATCACAGGGGGACATGTAGAGACAGACAGGTAACCAGTCTATCATAGGGCTGACATGTAGAGACAGACAGGTGACCAGTCTATCACAGGGCTGACATGTAGAGACAGACAGGTAACCAGTCTATCACAGGGAGACATGTAGAGACAGACAGGTAACCAGTCTATCACAGGGGGACATGTAGAGACAGACAGGTAACCAGTCTTTCACAGGTAGACATGTAGAGACAGACAGGTAACCAGTCTATCACAGGGAGACATGTAGAGACAGACAGGTAACCAGTCTATCACAGGGGGACATGTAGAGACAGACAGGTAACCAGTCTATCACAGGGAGACATGTAGAGACAGACAGGTAACCAGTCTATCACAGGGAGACATGTAGAGACAGACAGGTAACCAGTCTATCACAGGGAGACATGTAAAGACAGACAGGTAACCAGTCTATCACAGGGAGACATGTAGAGACCGACAGGTGACCAGTCTATCACAGGGAGACATGTAGAGACAGACAGGTAACCAGTCTATCACAGGGAGACATGTAGAGACAGACAGGTAACCAGTCTATCACAGGGCTGACATGTAGAGACAGACAGGTAACCAGTCTATCACAGGGAGACATGTAGAGACAGACAGGCAACCAGTCTATCACAGGGCTGACATGTAGAGACAGACAGGTAACCAGTCTATCACAGGGCCGACATGTAGAGACAGACAGGTAACCAGTCTATCACAGGGAGACATGTAGAGACAGACAGGTAACCAGTCTATCACAGGGACACATGTAGAGACAGACAGGTAACCAGTCTATCATGGGGCCGACATGTAGAGACAGACAGGTAACCAGTCTATCACAGGGAGACATGTAGAGACAGACAGGTAACCAGTCTATCACAGGGGGACATGTAGAGACAGACAGGTAACCAGTCTATCACAGGGGGACATGTAGAGACAGACAGGTAACCAGTCTATCACAGGGAGACATGTAGAGACAGACAGGTAACCAGTCTATCACAGGGAGACATGTAGAGACAGACAGGTAACCAGTCTATCACAGGGAGACATGTAAAGACAGACAGGTAACCAGTCTATCACAGGGAGACATGTAGAGACAGACAGGTGACCAGTCTATCACAGGGAGACATGTAGAGACAGACAGGTAACCAGTCTATCACAGGGAGACATGTAGAGACAGACAGGTAACCAGTCTATCACAGGGCTGACATGTAGAGACAGACAGGTAACCAGTCTATCACAGGGAGACATGTAGAGACAGACAGGTAACCAGTCTATCACAGGGAGACATGTACAGACAGACAGGTAACCAGTCTATCACAGGGCTGACATGTAGAGACAGACAGGTAACCAGTCTATCACAGGGCTGACATGTAGAGACAGACAGGTAACCAGTCTATCATAGGGCTGACATGTAGAGACAGACAGGTAACCAGTCTATCACATGGAGACATGTGGAGACAGACACGTAACCAGTCTATCACAGGGAGACATGTAGAGACAGACAGGTAACCAGTCTATCACAGGGAGACATGTAGAGACCGACAGGTAACCAGTCTATCACAGGGGGACATGTAGAGACAGACAGGTAACCAGTCTATCACATGGAGACATGTGGAGACAGACAGGTAACCAGTCTATCACAGGGAGACATGTAGAGACAGACAGGTAACCAGTCTATCACAGGGAGACATGTAGAGACAGACAGGTAACCAGTCTATCACAGGGAGACATGTAGAGACAGACAGGTAACCAGTCTATCACAGGGAGACATGTAAAGACAGATAGGTAACCAGTCTATCACAGGGAGACATGTAGAGACAGACAGGTGACCAGTCTATCACAGGGAGACATGTAGAGACAGACAGGTAACCAGTCTATCACAGGGAGACATGTGGAGACAGACAGGTAACCAGTCTATCACAGGGAGACATGTAGAGACAGACAGGTAACCAGTCTATCACAGGGAGACATGTAGAGACAGACAGGTAACCAGTCTATCACAGGGAGACATGTAGAGACAGACAGGTAACCAGTCTATCACAGGGAGACATGTAAAGACAGATAGGTAACCAGTCTATCACAGGGAGACATGTAGAGACAGACAGGTGACCAGTCTATCACAGGGAGACATGTAGAGACAGACAGGTAACCAGTCTATCACAGGGAGACATGTAGAGACAGACAGGTAACCAGTCTATCACAGGGAGACATGTACAGACAGACAGGTAACCAGTCTATCACAGGGCTGACATGTAGAGACAGACAGGTAACCAGTCTATCACAGGGCTGACATGTAGAGACAGACAGGTAACCAGTCTATCATAGGGCTGACATGTAGAGACAGACAGGTAACCAGTCTATCACATGGAGACATGTGGAGACAGACAGGTAACCAGTCTATCACAGGGAGACATGTAGAGACAGACAGGTAACCAGTCTATCACAGGGAGACATGTAGAGACCGACAGGTAACCAGTCTATCACAGGGGGACATGTAGAGACAGACAGGTAACCAGTCTATCATAGGGCTGACATGTAGAGACAGACAGGTGACCAGTCTATCACAGGGCTGACATGTAGAGACAGACAGGTAACCAGTCTATCACAGGGAGACATGTAGAGACAGACAGGTAACCAGTCTATCACAGGGAGACATGTAGAGACAGACAGGTAATCAGTCTATCACAGGGCTGACATGTAGAGACAGACAGGCAACCAGTCTATCACAGGGCTGACATGTAGAGACAGACAGGTAACCAGTCTATCACAGGGCCGACATGTAGAGACAGACAGGTAACCAGTCTATCACAGGGAGACATGTAGAGACAGACAGGTAACCAGTCTATCACAGGGAGACATGTAGAGACAGACAGGTAACCAGTCTATCATGGGGCCGACATGTAGAGACAGACAGGTAACCAGTCTATCACAGGGAGACATGTATAGACAGACAGGTAACCAGTCTATCACAGGGCTGACATGTAGAGACAGACAGGTAACCAGTCTATCACAGGGAGACATGTAGAGACAGACAGGCAACCAGTCTATCACAGGGCTGACATGTAGAGACAGACAGGTAACCAGTCTATCACAGGGCCGACATGTAGAGACAGACAGGTAACCAGTCTATCACAGGGAGACATGTAGAGACAGACAGGTAACCAGTCTATCACAGGGACACATGTAGAGACAGACAGGTAACCAGTCTATCATGGGGCCGACATGTAGAGACAGACAGGTAACCAGTCTATCACAGGGAGACATGTAGAGACAGACAGGTAACCAGTCTATCACAGGGGGACATGTAGAGACAGACAGGTAACCAGTCTATCACAGGGAGACATGTAGAGACAGACAGGTAACCAGTCTATCACAGGGAGACATGTAGAGACAGACAGGTAACCAGTCTATCACAGGGAGACATGTAAAGACAGACAGGTAACCAGTCTATCACAGGGAGACATGTAGAGACAGACAGGTGACCAGTCTATCACAGGGAGACATGTAGAGACAGACAGGTAACCAGTCTATCACAGGGAGACATGTAGAGACAGACAGGTAACCAGTCTATCACAGGGCTGACATGTAGAGACAGACAGGTAACCAGTCTATCACAGGGAGACATGTAGAGACAGACAGGTAACCAGTCTATCACAGGGAGACATGTACAGACAGACAGGTAACCAGTCTATCACAGGGAGACATGTAGAGACCGACAGGTAACCAGTCTATAACAGGGGGACATGTACAGACAGACAGGTAACCAGTCTATCACAGGGCTGACATGTAGAGACAGACAGGTAACCAGTCTATCATAGGGCTGACATGTAGAGACAGACAGGTGACCAGTCTATCACAGGGCTGACATGTAGAGACAGACAGGTAACCAGTCTATCACAGGGGGACATGTAGAGACAGACAGGTAACCAGTCTATCACAGGGAGACATGTAGAGACAGACAGGTAACCAGTCTATCACAGGGAGACATGTAGAGACAGACAGGTAACCAGTCTATCACAGGGAGACATGTAGAGACAGACAGGTAACCAGTCTATCACAGGGAGACATGTAAAGACAGATAGGTAACCAGTCTATCACAGGGAGACATGTAGAGACAGACAGGTGACCAGTCTATCACAGGGAGACATGTAGAGACAGACAGGTAACCAGTCTATCACAGGGAGACATGTAGAGACAGACAGGTAACCAGTCTATCACAGGGAGACATGTACAGACAGACAGGTAACCAGTCTATCACAGGGCTGACATGTAGAGACAGACAGGTAACCAGTCTATCACAGGGCTGACATGTAGAGACAGACAGGTAACCAGTCTATCATAGGGCTGACATGTAGAGACAGACAGGTAACCAGTCTATCACATGGAGACATGTGGAGACAGACAGGTAACCAGTCTATCACAGGGAGACATGTAGAGACAGACAGGTAACCAGTCTATCACAGGGAGACATGTAGAGACCGACAGGTAACCAGTCTATCACAGGGGGACATGTAGAGACAGACAGGTAACCAGTCTATCATAGGGCTGACATGTAGAGACAGACAGGTGACCAGTCTATCACAGGGCTGACATGTAGAGACAGACAGGTAACCAGTCTATCACAGGGAGACATGTAGAGACAGACAGGTAACCAGTCTATCACAGGGAGACATGTAGAGACAGACAGGTAATCAGTCTATCACAGGGCTGACATGTAGAGACAGACAGGCAACCAGTCTATCACAGGGCTGACATGTAGAGACAGACAGGTAACCAGTCTATCACAGGGCCGACATGTAGAGACAGACAGGTAACCATTCTATCACAGGGAGACATGTAGAGACAGACAGGTAACCAGTCTATCACAGGGAGACATGTAGAGACAGACAGGTAACCAGTCTATCATGGGGCCGACATGTAGAGACAGACAGGTAACCAGTCTATCACAGGGAGACATGTATAGACAGACAGGTAACCAGTCTATCATGGGGCCGACATGTAGAGACAGACAGGTAACCAGTCTATCACAGGGAGACATGTAGAGACAGACAGGTAACCAGTCTATCACAGGGGGACATGTAGAGACAGACAGGTAACCAGTCTATCACAGGGAGACATGTAGAGACAGACAGGTAACCAGTCTATCACAGGGAGACATGTAGAGACAGACAGGTAACCAGTCTATCACAGGGGGACATGTAGAGACAGACAGGTAACCAGTCTATCACAGGGAGACATGTAGAGACAGACAGGTAACCAGTCTATCACAGGGAGACATGTAGAGACAGACAGGTAACCAGTCTATCACAGGGAGACATGTAAAGACAGACAGGTAACCAGTCTATCACAGGGAGACATGTAGAGACAGACAGGTGACCAGTCTATCACAGGGAGACATGTAGAGACAGACAGGTAACCAGTCTATCACAGGGAGACATGTAGAGACAGACAGGTAACCAGTCTATCACAGGGCTGACATGTAGAGACAGACAGGTAACCAGTCTATCACAGGGAGACATGTAGAGACAGACAGGTAACCAGTCTATCACAGGGAGACATGTACAGACAGACAGGTAACCAGTCTATCACAGGGCTGACATGTAGAGACAGACAGGTCACCAGTCTATCACAGGGCTGACATGTAGAGACAGACAGGTAACCAGTCTATCATAGGGCTGACATGTAGAGACAGACAGGTAACCAGTCTATCACATGGAGACATGTGGAGACAGACACGTAACCAGTCTATCACATGGAGACATGTAGAGACAGACAGGTAACCAGTCTATCACAGGGAGACATGTAGAGACAGACAGGTAACCAGTCTATCACAGGGCCGACATGTAGAGACAGACAGGTAACCAGTCTATCACAGGGAGACATGTAGAGACAGACAGGTAACCAGTCTATCACAGGGAGACATGTAGAGACAGACAGGTAACCAGTCTATCACGGGGCCGACATGTAGAGACAGACAGGTAACCAGTCTATCACAGGGAGACATGTAGAGACAGACAGGTAACCAGTCTATCACAGGGGGACATGTAGAGACAGACAGGTAACCAGTCTATCACAGGGAGACATGTAGAGACAGACAGGTAACCAGTCTATCACAGGGAGACATGTAGAGACAGACAGGTAACCAGTCTATCACAGGGGGACATGTAGAGACAGACAGGTAACCAGTCTATCACAGGGAGACATGTAGAGACAGACAGGTAACCAGTCTATCACAGGGAAACATGTAGAGACAGACAGGTAACCAGTCTATCACAGGGAGACATGTAAAGACAGACAGGTAACCAGTCTATCACAGGGAGACATGTAGAGACAGACAGGTGACCAGTCTATCACAGGGAGACATGTAGAGACAGACAGGTAACCAGTCTATCACAGGGAGACATGTAGAGACAGACAGGTAACCAGTCTATCACAGGGCTGACATGTAGAGACAGACAGGTAACCAGTCTATCACAGGGAGACATGTAGAGACAGACAGGTAACCAGTCTATCACAGGGAGACATGTACAGACAGACAGGTAACCAGTCTATCACAGGGCTGACATGTAGAGACAGACAGGTAACCAGTCTATCACAGGGCTGACATGTACAGACAGACAGGTAACCAGTCTATCATAGGGCTGACATGTAGAGACAGACAGGTAACCAGTCTATCACAGGGAGACATGTAGAGACAGACAGGTAACCAGTCTATCACAGGGAGACATGTAAAGACAGATAGGTAACCAGTCTATCACAGGGAGACATGTAGAGACAGACAGGTGACCAGTCTATCACAGGGAGACAAGTAGAGACAGACAGGTAACCAGTCTATCACAGGGAGACATGTAGAGACAGACAGGTAACCAGTCTATCACAGGGAGACATGTACAGACAGACAGGTAACCAGTCTATCACAGGGCTGACATGTAGAGACAGACAGGTAACCAGTCTATCACAGGGCTGACATGTAGAGACAGACAGGTAACCAGTCTATCATAGGGCTGACATGTAGAGACAGACAGGTAACCAGTCTATCACATGGAGACATGTGGAGACAGACAGGTAACCAGTCTATCACAGGGAGACATGTAGAGACAGACAGGTAACCAGTCTATCACAGGGAGACATGTAGAGACCGACAGGTAACCAGTCTATCACAGGGGGACATGTAGAGACAGACAGGTAACCAGTCTATCATAGGGCTGACATGTAGAGACAGACAGGTGACCACTCTATCACAGGGCTGACATGTAGAGACAGACAGGTAACCAGTCTATCACAGGGAGACATGTAGAGACAGACAGGTAACCAGTCTATCACAGGGAGACATGAAGAGACAGACAGGTAATCAGTCTATCACAGGGCTGACATGTAGAGACAGACAGGCAACCAGTCTATCACAGGGCTGACATGTAGAGACAGACAGGTAACCAGTCTATCACAGGGCCGACATGTAGAGACAGACAGGTAACCAGTCTATCACAGGGAGACATGTAGAGACAGACAGGTAACCAGTCTATCACAGGGAGACATGTAGAGACAGACAGGTAACCAGTCTATCATGGGGCCGACATGTAGAGACAGACAGGTAACCAGTCTATCACAGGGAGACATGTATAGACAGACAGGTAACCAGTCTATCATGGGGCCGACATGTAGAGACAGACAGGTAACCAGTCTATCACAGGGAGACATGTAGAGACAGACAGGTAACCAGTCTATCACAGGGGGACATGTAGAGACAGACAGGTAACCAGTCTATCACAGGGAGACATGTAGAGACAGACAGGTAACCAGTCTATCACAGGGAGACATGTAGAGACAGACAGGTAACCAGTCTATCACAGGGGGACATGTAGAGACAGACAGGTAACCAGTCTATCACAGGGAGACATGTAGAGACAGACAGGTAACCAGTCTATCACAGGGAGACATGTAGAGACAGACAGGTAACCAGTCTATCACAGGGAGACATGTAAAGACAGACAGGTAACCAGTCTATCACAGGGAGACATGTAGAGACAGACAGGTGACCAGTCTATCACAGGGAGACATGTAGAGACAGACAGGTAACCAGTCTATCACAGGGAGACATGTAAAGACAGACAGGTAACCAGTCTATCACAGGGCTGACATGTAGAGACAGACAGGTAACCAGTCTATCACAGGGAGACATGTAGAGACAGACAGGTAACCAGTCTATCACAGGGAGACATGTACAGACAGACAGGTAACCAGTCTATCACAGGGCTGACATGTAGAGACAGACAGGTCACCAGTCTATCACAGGGCTGACATGTAGAGACAGACAGGTAACCAGTCTATCATAGGGCTGACATGTAGAGACAGACAGGTAACCAGTCTATCACATGGAGACATGTGGAGACAGACACGTAACCAGTCTATCACATGGAGACATGTAGAGACAGACAGGTAACCAGTCTATCACAGGGAGACATGTAGAGACAGACAGGTAACCAGTCTATCACAGGGCCGACATGTAGAGACAGACAGGTAACCAGTCTATCACAGGGAGACATGTAGAGACAGACAGGTAACCAGTCTATCACAGGGAGACATGTAGAGACAGACAGGTAACCAGTCTATCATGGGGCCGACATGTAGAGACAGACAGGTAACCAGTCTATCACAGGGAGACATGTAGAGACAGACAGGTAACCAGTCTATCACAGGGGGACATGTAGAGACAGACAGGTAACCAGTCTATCACAGGGAGACATGTAGAGACAGACAGGTAACCAGTCTATCACAGGGAGACATGTAGAGACAGACAGGTAACCAGTCTATCACAGGGGGACATGTAGAGACAGACAGGTAACCAGTCTATCACAGGGAGACATGTAGAGACAGACAGGTAACCAGTCTATCACAGGGAGACATGTAGAGACAGACAGGTAACCAGTCTATCACAGGGAGACATGTAAAGACAGACAGGTAACCAGTCTATCACAGGGAGACATGTAGAGACAGACAGGTGACCAGTCTATCACAGGGAGGCATGTAGAGACAGACAGGTAACCAGTCTATCACAGGGAGACATGTAGAGACAGACAGGTAACCAGTCTATCACAGGGCTGACATGTAGAGACAGACAGGTAACCAGTCTATCACAGGGAGACATGTAGAGACAGACAGGTAACCAGTCTATCACAGGGAGACATGTACAGACAGACAGGTAACCAGTCTATCACAGGGCTGACATGTAGAGACAGACAGGTAACCAGTCTATCACAGGGCTGACATATAGAGACAGACAGGTAACCAGTCTATCATAGGGCTGACATGTAGAGACAGACAGGTATCCAGTCTATCACAGGGAGACATGTAGAGACAGACAGGTAACCAGTCTATCACAGGGAGACATGTAAAGACAGATAGGTAACCAGTCTATCACAGGGAGACATGTAGAGACAGACAGGTGACCAGTCTATCACAGGGAGACATGTAGAGACAGACAGGTAACCAGTCTATCACAGGGAGACATGTAGAGACAGACAGGTAACCAGTCTATAACAGGGAGACATGTACAGACAGACAGGTAACCAGTCTATCACAGGGCTGACATGTAGAGACAGACAGGTAACCAGTCTATCACAGGGCTGACATGTAGAGACAGACAGGTAACCAGTCTATCATAGGGCTGACATGTAGAGACAGACAGGTAACCAGTCTATCACATGGAGACATGTGGAGACAGACAGGTAACCAGTCTATCACAGGGAGACATGTAGAGACAGACAGGTAACCAGTCTATCACAGGGAGACATGTAGAGACCGACAGGTAACCAGTCTATCACAGGGGGACATGTAGAGACAGACAGGTAACCAGTCTATCATAGGGCTGACATGTAGAGACAGACAGGTGACCAGTCTATCACAGGGCTGACATGTAGAGACAGACAGGTAACCAGTCTATCATAGGGAGACATGTAGAGACAGACAGGTAACCAGTCTATCACAGGGAGACATGTAGAGACAGACAGGTAATCAGTCTATCACAGGGCTGACATGTAGAGACAGACAGGCAACCAGTCTATCACAGGGCTGACATGTAGAGACAGACAGGTAACCAGTCTATCACAGGGCCGACATGTAGAGACAGACAGGTGACCAGTCTATCACAGGGAGACATGTAGAGACAGACAGGTAACCAGTCTATCACAGGGAGACATGTAGAGACAGACAGGTAACCAGTCTATCACAGGGAGACATGTAGAGACAGACAGGTAACCAGTCTATCACAGGGAGACATGTACAGACAGACAGGTAACCAGTCTATCACAGGGCTGACATGTAGAGACAGACAGGTAACCAGTCTATCACAGGGCTGACATGTAGAGACAGACAGGTAACCAGTCTATCATAGGGCTGACATGTAGAGACAGACAGGTAACCAGTCTATCACAGGGAGACATGTAGAGACAGACAGGTAACCAGTCTATCACAGGGAGACATGTAAAGACAGATAGGTAACCAGTCTATCACAGGGAGACATGTAGAGACAGACAGGTGACCAGTCTATCACAGGGAGACATGTAGAGACAGACAGGTAACCAGTCTATCACAGGGAGACATGTAGAGACAGACAGGTAACCAGTCTATCACAGGGAGACATGTACAGACAGACAGGTAACCAGTCTATCACAGGGCTGACATGTAGAGACAGACAGGTAACCAGTCTATCACAGGGCTGACATGTAGAGACAGACAGGTAACCAGTCTATAACAGGGCTGACATGTAGAGACAGACAGGTAACCAGTCTATCACATGGAGACATGTGGAGACAGACAGGTAACCAGTCTATCACAGGGAGACATGTAGAGACAGACAGGTAACCAGTCTATCACAGGGAGACATGTAGAGACCGACAGGTAACCAGTCTATCACAGGGGGACATGTAGAGACAGACAGGTAACCAGTCTATCATAGGGCTGACATGTAGAGACAGACAGGTGACCAGTCTATCACAGGGCTGACATGTAGAGACAGACAGGTAACCAGTCTATCACAGGGAGACATGTAGAGACAGACAGGTAACCAGTCTATCACAGGGAGACATGTAGAGACAGACAGGTAATCAGTCTATCACAGGGCTGACATGTAGAGACAGACAGGCAACCAGTCTATCACAGGGCTGACATGTAGAGACAGACAGGTAACCAGTCTATCACAGGGCCGACATGTAGAGACAGACAGGTAACCAGTCTATCACAGGGAGACATGTAGAGACAGACAGGTAACCAGTCTATCACAGGGAGACATGTAGAGACAGACAGGTAACCAGTCTATCATGGGGCCGACATGTAGAGACAGACAGGTAACCAGTCTATCACAGGGAGACATGTATAGACAGACAGGTAACCAGTCTATCATGGGGCCGACATGTAGAGACAGACAGGTAACCAGTCTATCACAGGGAGACATGTAGAGACAGACAGGTAACCAGTCTATCACAGGGGAACATGTAGAGACAGACAGGTAACCAGTCTATCACAGGGAGACATGTACAGACAGACAGGTAACCAGTCTATCACAGGGAGACATGTAGAGACAGACAGGTAACCAGTCTATCACAGGGGGACATGTAGAGACAGACAGGTAACCAGTCTATCACAGGGAGACATGTAGAGACAGACAGGTAACCAGTCTATCACAGGGAGACATGTAGAGACAGACAGGTAACCAGTCTATCACAGGGAGACATGTAAAGACAGACAGGTAACCAGTCTATCACAGGGAGACATGTAGAGACAGACAGGTAACCAGTCTATCACAGGGAGACATGTAGAGACAGACAGGTAACCAGTCTATCACAGGGAGACATGTAGAGACAGACAGGTAACCAGTCTATCACAGGGCTGACATGTAGAGACAGACAGGTAACCAGTCTATCACAGGGAGACATGTAGAGACAGACAGGTAACCAGTCTATCACAGGGAGACATGTACAGACAGACAGGTAACCAGTCTATCACAGGGCTGACATGTAGAGACAGACAGGTCACCAGTCTATCACAGGGCTGACATGTAGAGACAGACAGGTAACCAGTCTAGCATAGGGCTGACATGTAGAGACAGACAGGTAACCAGTCTATCACATGGAGACATGTGGAGACAGACACGTAACCAGTCTATCACATGGAGACATGTAGAGACAGACAGGTAACCAGTCTATCACAGGGAGACATGTAGAGACAGACAGGTAACCAGTCTATCACAGGGCCGACATGTAGAGACAGACAGGTAACCAGTCTATCACAGGGAGACATGTAGAGACAGACAGGTAACCAGTCTATCACAGGGAGACATGTAGAGACAGACAGGTAACCAGTCTATCATGGGGCCGACATGTAGAGACAGACAGGTAACCAGTCTATCACAGGGAGACATGTATAGACAGACAGGTAACCAGTCTATCACAGGGAGACATGTAGAGACAGACAGGTAACCAGTCTATCACAGGGCTGACATGTAGAGACAGACAGGTAACCAGTCTATCACAGGGAGACATGTAGAGACAGACAGGTAACCAGTCTATCACAGGGAGACATGTACAGACAGACAGGTAACCAGTCTATCACAGGGCTGACATGTAGAGACAGACAGGTCACCAGTCTATCACAGGGCTGACATGTAGAGACAGACAGGTAACCAGTCTATCATAGGGCTGACATGTAGAGACAGACAGGTAACCAGTCTATCACATGGAGACATGTGGAGACAGACACGTAACCAGTCTATCACATGGAGACATGTAGAGACAGACAGGTAACCAGTCTATCACAGGGAGACATGTAGAGACAGACAGGTAACCAGTCTATCACAGGGCCGACATGTAGAGACAGACAGGTAACCAGTCTATCACAGGGAGACATGTAGAGACAGACAGGTAACCAGTCTATCACAGGGAGACATGTAGAGACAGACAGGTAACCAGTCTATCATGGGGCCGACATGTAGAGGCAGACAGGTAACCAGTCTATCACAGGGAGACATGTAGAGACAGACAGGTAACCAGTCTATCACAGGGGGACATGTAGAGACAGACAGGTAACCAGTCTATCACAGGGAGACATGTAGAGACAGACAGGTAACCAGTCTATCACAGGGAGACATGTAGAGACAGACAGGTAACCAGTCTATCACAGGGGGACATGTAGAGACAGACAGGTAACCAGTCTATCACAGGGAGACATGTAGAGACAGACAGGTAACCAGTCTATCACAGGGAGACATGTAGAGACAGACAGGTAACCAGTCTATCACAGGGAGACATGTAAAGACAGACAGGTAACCAGTCTATCACAGGGAGACATGTAGAGACAGACAGGTGACCAGTCTATCACAGGGAGACATGTAGAGACAGACAGGTAACCAGTCTATCACAGGGAGACATGTAGAGACAGACAGGTAACCAGTCTATCACAGGGCTGACATGTAGAGACAGACAGGTAACCAGTCTATCACAGGGAGACATGTAGAGACAGACAGGTAACCAGTCTATCACAGGGAGACATGTACAGACAGACAGGTAACCAGTCTATCACAGGGCTGACATGTAGAGACAGACAGGTAACCAGTCTATCACAGGGCTGACATGTAGAGACAGACAGGTAACCAGTCTATCATAGGGCTGACATGTAGAGACAGACAGGTAACCAGTCTATCACATGGAGACATGTGGAGACAGACACGTAACCAGTCTATCACATGGAGACATGTAGAGACAGACAGGTAACCAGTCTATCACAGGGAGACATGTAGAGACCGACAGGTAACCAGTCTATCACAGGGGGACATGTAGAGACAGACAGGTAACCAGTCTATCACATGGAGACATGTGGAGACAGACAGGTAACCAGTCTATCACGGGGCCGACATGTAGAGACAGACAGGTAACCAGTCTATCACAGGGAGACATGTACAGACAGACAGGTAACCAGTCTATCACAGGGCTGACATGTAGAGACAGACAGGTCACCAGTCTATCACAGGGCTGACATGTAGAGACAGACAGGTAACCAGTCTATCATAGGGCTGACATGTAGAGACAGACAGGTAACCAGTCTATCACATGGAGACATGTGGAGACAGACACGTAACCAGTCTATCACATGGAGACATGTAGAGACAGACAGGTAACCAGTCTATCACAGGGAGACATGTAGAGACAGACAGGTAACCAGTCTATCACAGGGCCGACATGTAGAGACAGACAGGTAACCAGTCTATCACAGGGAGACATGTAGAGACAGACAGGTAACCAGTCTATCACAGGGAGACATGTAGAGACAGACAGGTAACCAGTCTATCATGGGGCCGACATGTAGAGGCAGACAGGTAACCAGTCTATCACAGGGAGACATGTAGAGACAGACAGGTAACCAGTCTATCACAGGGGGACATGTAGAGACAGACAGGTAACCAGTCTATCACAGGGAGACATGTAGAGACAGACAGGTAACCAGTCTATCACAGGGAGACATGTAGAGACAGACAGGTAACCAGTCTATCACAGGGGGACATGTAGAGACAGACAGGTAACCAGTCTATCACAGGGAGACATGTAGAGACAGACAGGTAACCAGTCTATCACAGGGAGACATGTAGAGACAGACAGGTAACCAGTCTATCACAGGGAGACATGTAAAGACAGACAGGTAACCAGTCTATCACAGGGAGACATGTAGAGACAGACAGGTGACCAGTCTATCACAGGGAGACATGTAGAGACAGACAGGTAACCAGTCTATCACAGGGAGACATGTAGATACAGACAGGTAACCAGTCTATCACAGGGCTGACATGTAGAGACAGACAGGTAACCAGTCTATCACAGGGAGACATGTAGAGACAGACAGGTAACCAGTCTATCACAGGGAGACATGTACAGACAGACAGGTAACCAGTCTATCACAGGGCTGACATGTAGAGACAGACAGGTAACCAGTCTATCACAGGGCTGACATGTAGAGACAGACAGGTAACCAGTCTATCATAGGGCTGACATGTAGAGACAGACAGGTAACCAGTCTATCACATGGAGACATGTGGAGACAGACACGTAACCAGTCTATCACATGGAGACATGTAGAGACAGACAGGTAACCAGTCTATCACAGGGAGACATGTAGAGACCGACAGGTAACCAGTCTATCACAGGGGGACATGTAGAGACAGACAGGTAACCAGTCTATCACATGGAGACATGTGGAGACAGACAGGTAACCAGTCTATCACGGGGCCGACATGTAGAGACAGACAGGTAACCAGTCTATCACAGGGAGACATGTAGAGACAGACAGGTAACCAGTCTATCACAGGGGGACATGTAGAGACAGACAGGTAACCAATCTATCACATGGAGACATGTGGAGACATACAGGTAACCAGTCTATCACAGGGAGACATGTAGAGACAGACAGGTAACCAGTCTATCACAGGGAGACATGTAGAGACAGACAGGTAACCAGTCTATCACAGGGAGACATGTAGAGACAGACAGGTAACCAGTCTATCACAGGGCCGACATTTAGAGACAGACAGGTAACCAGTCTATCACAGGGAGACATGTAGAGACAGACAGGTAACCAGTCTATCACAGGGCTGACATGTAGATACAGACAGGTGACCAGTCTATCACAGGGCTGACATGTAGAGAGAGACAGGTGACCAGTCTATCACAGGGCTGACATGTAGAGACAGACAGGTAACCAGTCTATCACAGGCTGACATGTAGAGACAGACAGGTGACCAGTCTATCACAGGGCTGACATGTAGAGACAGACAGGTAACCAGTCTATCACAGGGAGACATGTAGAGACAGACAGGTAACCAGTCTATCACAGGGAGACATGTAGAGACAGAAAGGTAACCAGTCTATCACAGGGCTGACATGTAGAGACAGACAGGCAACCAGTCTATAACAGGGCTGACATGTAGAGACAGACAGGTAACCAGTCTATCACAGGGAGACATGTAGAGAAAGACAGGTAACCAGTCTATCACAGGGGGACATGTAGAGACAGACAGGTGACCAGTCTATCACAGGGAGACATGTAGAGACAGACAGGTAACCAGTCTATCACAGGGAGACATGTAGAGACAGACAGGTAACCAGTCTATCACAGGGCTGACATGTAGAGACAGACAGGTGACCAGTCTATCACAGGGAGACATGTAGAGACAGACAGGTAACCAGTCTATCACAGGGAGACATGTAGAGACAGACAGGTAACCAGTCTATCACAGGGAGACATGTACAGACAGACAGGTAACCAGTCTATCACATGGAGACATGTAGAGACAGACAGGTAACCAGTCTATCACAGGGAGACATGTAGAGACCGACAGGTAACCAGTCTATCACAGGGGGACATGTAGAGACAGACAGGTAACCAGTCTATCACATGGAGACATGTGGAGACAGACAGGTAACCAGTCTATCACGGGGCCGACATGTAGAGACAGACAGGTAACCAGTCTATCACAGGGAGACATGTAGAGACAGACAGGTAACCAGTCTATCACAGGGGGACATGTAGAGACAGACAGGTAACCAATCTATCACATGGAGACATGTGGAGACATACAGGTAACCAGTCTATCACAGGGAGACATGTAGAGACAGACAGGTAACCAGTCTATCACAGGGAGACATGTAGAGACAGACAGGTAACCAGTCTATCACAGGGAGACATGTAGAGACAGACAGGTAACCAGTCTATCACAGGGCCGACATTTAGAGACAGACAGGTAACCAGTCTATCACAGGGAGACATGTAGAGACAGACAGGTAACCAGTCTATCACAGGGCTGACATGTAGATACAGACAGGTGACCAGTCTATCACAGGGCTGACATGTAGAGAGAGACAGGTGACCAGTCTATCACAGGGCTGACATGTAGAGACAGACAGGTAACCAGTCTATCACAGGCTGACATGTAGAGACAGACAGGTGACCAGTCTATCACAGGGCTGACATGTAGAGACAGACAGGTAACCAGTCTATCACAGGGAGACATGTAGAGACAGACAGGTAACCAGTCTATCACAGGGAGACATGTAGAGACAGAAAGGTAACCAGTCTATCACAGGGCTGACATGTAGAGACAGACAGGCAACCAGTCTATAACAGGGCTGACATGTAGAGACAGACAGGTAACCAGTCTATCACAGGGAGACATGTAGAGAAAGACAGGTAACCAGTCTATCACAGGGGGACATGTAGAGACAGACAGGTAACCAGTCTATCACAGGGAGACATGTAGAGACAGACAGGTAACCAGTCTATCACAGGGAGACATGTAGAGACAGACAGGTAACCAGTCTATCACAGGGAGACATGTAAAGACAGACAGGTAACCAGTCTATCACAGGGAGACATGTAGAGACAGACAGGTGACCAGTCTATCACAGGGAGACATGTAGAGACAGACAGGTAACCAGTCTATCACAGGGAGACATGTAGAGACAGACAGGTAACCAGTCTATCACAGGGCTGACATGTAGAGACAGACAGGTAACCAGTCTATCACAGGGAGACATGTAGAGACAGACAGGTAACCAGTCTATCACAGGGAGACATGTACAGACAGACAGGTAACCAGTCTATCACAGGGCTGACATGTAGAGACAGACAGGTAACCAGTCTATCACAGGGCTGACATGTAGAGACAGACAGGTAACCAGTCTATCATAGGGCTGACATGTAGAGACAGACAGGTAACCAGTCTATCACATGGAGACATGTGGAGACAGACACGTAACCAGTCTATCACATGGAGACATGTAGAGACAGACAGGTAACCAGTCTATCACAGGGAGACATGTAGAGACCGACAGGTAACCAGTCTATCACAGGGGGACATGTAGAGACAGACAGGTAACCAGTCTATCACATGGAGACATGTGGAGACAGACAGGTAACCAGTCTATCACGGGGCCGACATGTAGAGACAGACAGGTAACCAGTCTATCACAGGGAGACATGTACAGACAGACAGGTAACCAGTCTATCACAGGGCTGACATGTAGAGACAGACAGGTCACCAGTCTATCACAGGGCTGACATGTAGAGACAGACAGGTAACCAGTCTATCATAGGGCTGACATGTAGAGACAGACAGGTAACCAGTCTATCACATGGAGACATGTGGAGACAGACACGTAACCAGTCTATCACATGGAGACATGTAGAGACAGACAGGTAACCAGTCTATCACAGGGAGACATGTAGAGACAGACAGGTAACCAGTCTATCACAGGGCCGACATGTAGAGACAGACAGGTAACCAGTCTATCACAGGGAGACATGTAGAGACAGACAGGTAACCAGTCTATCACAGGGAGACATGTAGAGACAGACAGGTAACCAGTCTATCATGGGGCCGACATGTAGAGGCAGACAGGTAACCAGTCTATCACAGGGAGACATGTAGAGACAGACAGGTAACCAGTCTATCACAGGGGGACATGTAGAGACAGACAGGTAACCAGTCTATCACAGGGAGACATGTAGAGACAGACAGGTAACCAGTCTATCACAGGGAGACATGTAGAGACAGACAGGTAACCAGTCTATCACAGGGGGACATGTAGAGACAGACAGGTAACCAGTCTATCACAGGGAGACATGTAGAGACAGACAGGTAACCAGTCTATCACAGGGAGACATGTAGAGACAGACAGGTAACCAGTCTATCACAGGGAGACATGTAAAGACAGACAGGTAACCAGTCTATCACAGGGAGACATGTAGAGACAGACAGGTGACCAGTCTATCACAGGGAGACATGTAGAGACAGACAGGTAACCAGTCTATCACAGGGAGACATGTAGATACAGACAGGTAACCAGTCTATCACAGGGCTGACATGTAGAGACAGACAGGTAACCAGTCTATCACAGGGAGACATGTAGAGACAGACAGGTAACCAGTCTATCACAGGGAGACATGTACAGACAGACAGGTAACCAGTCTATCACAGGGCTGACATGTAGAGACAGACAGGTAACCAGTCTATCACAGGGCTGACATGTAGAGACAGACAGGTAACCAGTCTATCATAGGGCTGACATGTAGAGACAGACAGGTAACCAGTCTATCACATGGAGACATGTGGAGACAGACACGTAACCAGTCTATCACATGGAGACATGTAGAGACAGACAGGTAACCAGTCTATCACAGGGAGACATGTAGAGACCGACAGGTAACCAGTCTATCACAGGGGGACATGTAGAGACAGACAGGTAACCAGTCTATCACATGGAGACATGTGGAGACAGACAGGTAACCAGTCTATCACGGGGCCGACATGTAGAGACAGACAGGTAACCAGTCTATCACAGGGAGACATGTAGAGACAGACAGGTAACCAGTCTATCACAGGGGGACATGTAGAGACAGACAGGTAACCAATCTATCACATGGAGACATGTGGAGACATACAGGTAACCAGTCTATCACAGGGAGACATGTAGAGACAGACAGGTAACCAGTCTATCACAGGGAGACATGTAGAGACAGACAGGTAACCAGTCTATCACAGGGAGACATGTAGAGACAGACAGGTAACCAGTCTATCACAGGGCCGACATTTAGAGACAGACAGGTAACCAGTCTATCACAGGGAGACATGTAGAGACAGACAGGTAACCAGTCTATCACAGGGCTGACATGTAGATACAGACAGGTGACCAGTCTATCACAGGGCTGACATGTAGAGAGAGACAGGTGACCAGTCTATCACAGGGCTGACATGTAGAGACAGACAGGTAACCAGTCTATCACAGGCTGACATGTAGAGACAGACAGGTGACCAGTCTATCACAGGGCTGACATGTAGAGACAGACAGGTAACCAGTCTATCACAGGGAGACATGTAGAGACAGACAGGTAACCAGTCTATCACAGGGAGACATGTAGAGACAGAAAGGTAACCAGTCTATCACAGGGCTGACATGTAGAGACAGACAGGCAACCAGTCTATAACAGGGCTGACATGTAGAGACAGACAGGTAACCAGTCTATCACAGGGAGACATGTAGAGAAAGACAGGTAACCAGTCTATCACAGGGGGACATGTAGAGACAGACAGGTGACCAGTCTATCACAGGGAGACATGTAGAGACAGACAGGTAACCAGTCTATCACAGGGAGACATGTAGAGACAGACAGGTAACCAGTCTATCACAGGGCTGACATGTAGAGACAGACAGGTGACCAGTCTATCACAGGGAGACATGTAGAGACAGACAGGTAACCAGTCTATCACAGGGAGACATGTAGAGACAGACAGGTAACCAGTCTATCACAGGGAGACATGTACAGACAGACAGGTAACCAGTCTATCACATGGAGACATGTAGAGACAGACAGGTAACCAGTCTATCACAGGGAGACATGTAGAGACCGACAGGTAACCAGTCTATCACAGGGGGACATGTAGAGACAGACAGGTAACCAGTCTATCACATGGAGACATGTGGAGACAGACAGGTAACCAGTCTATCACGGGGCCGACATGTAGAGACAGACAGGTAACCAGTCTATCACAGGGAGACATGTAGAGACAGACAGGTAACCAGTCTATCACAGGGGGACATGTAGAGACAGACAGGTAACCAATCTATCACATGGAGACATGTGGAGACATACAGGTAACCAGTCTATCACAGGGAGACATGTAGAGACAGACAGGTAACCAGTCTATCACAGGGAGACATGTAGAGACAGACAGGTAACCAGTCTATCACAGGAAGACATGTAGAGACAGACAGGTAACCAGTCTATCACAGGGCCGACATTTAGAGACAGACAGGTAACCAGTCTATCACAGGGAGACATGTAGAGACAGACAGGTAACCAGTCTATCACAGGGCTGACATGTAGATACAGACAGGTGACCAGTCTATCACAGGGCTGACATGTAGAGAGAGACAGGTGACCAGTCTATCACAGGGCTGACATGTAGAGACAGACAGGTAACCAGTCTATCACAGGCTGACATGTAGAGACAGACAGGTGACCAGTCTATCACAGGGCTGACATGTAGAGACAGACAGGTAACCAGTCTATCACAGGGAGACATGTAGAGACAGACAGGTAACCAGTCTATCACAGGGAGACATGTAGAGACAGAAAGGTAACCAGTCTATCACAGGGCTGACATGTAGAGACAGACAGGCAACCAGTCTATAACAGGGCTGACATGTAGAGACAGACAGGTAACCAGTCTATCACAGGGAGACATGTAGAGAAAGACAGGTAACCAGTCTATCACAGGGGGACATGTAGAGACAGACAGGTGACCAGTCTATCACAGGGAGACATGTAGAGACAGACAGGTAACCAGTCTATCACAGGGAGACATGTAGAGACAGACAGGTAACCAGTCTATCACAGGGCTGACATGTAGAGACAGACAGGTGACCAGTCTATCACAGGGAGACATGTAGAGACAGACAGGTAACCAGTCTATCACAGGGAGACATGTAGAGACAGACAGGTAACCAGTCTATCACAGGGAGACATGTACAGACAGACAGGTAACCAGTCTATCACAGGGAGACATGTAGAGACAGACAGGTGACCAGTCTATCACAGGGAGACATGTAGAGACAGACAGGTAACCAGTCTATCACAGGGACACATGTAGAGACAGACAGGTAACCAGTCTATCACAGGGAGACATGTAGAGACAGACAGGTAACCAGTCTATCACAGGGCTGACATGTAGAGACAGACAGGCAACCAGTCTATCACAGGGCTGACATGTAGAGACAGACAGGTAACCAGTCTATCACAGGGCCGACATGTAGAGACAGACAGGTAACCAGTCTATCACAGGGAGACATGTAGAGACAGACAGGTAACCAGTCTATCACAGGGAGACATGTAGAGACAGACAGGTAACCAGTCTATCACAGGGGGACATGTAGAGACAGACAGGTAACCAGTCTATCACAGGGAGACATGTAGAGACAGACAGGTAACCAGTCTATCACAGAGAGACATGTAGAGACAGACAGGTAACCAGTCTATCACAGGGAGACATGTAAAGACAGACAGGTAACCAGTCTATCACAGGGAGACATGTAGAGACAGACAGGTAACCAGTCTATCACAGGTAGACATGTAGAGACAGACAGGTAACCAGTCTATCATGGGGCCGACATGTAGAGACAGACAGGTAACCAGTCTATCACAGGGAGACATGTAGAGACAGACAGGTAACCAGTCTATCACAGGGAGACATGTAGAGACAGACAGGTAACCAGTCTATCACAGGGAGACATGTACAGACAGACAGGTAACCAGTCTATCACAGGGAGACATGTAGAGACAGACAGGTGACCAGTCTATCACAGGGAGACATGTAGAGACAGACAGGTAACCAGTCTATCACAGGGAGACATGTAGAGACAGACAGGTAACCAGTCTATCACAGGGAGACATGTAGAGACAGACAGGTAACCAGTCTATCACAGGGAGACATGTACAGACAGACAGGTAACCAGTCTATCACAGGGCTGACATGTAGAGACAGACAGGTAACCAGTCTATCACAGGGCTGACATGTAGAGACAGACAGGTAACCAGTCTATCATAGGGCTGACATGTAGAGACAGACAGGTAACCAGTCTATCACATGGAGACATGTGGAGACAGACACGTAACCAGTCTATCACATGGAGACATGTAGAGACAGACAGGTAACCAGTCTATCACAGGGAGACATGTAGAGACCGACAGGTAACCAGTCTATCACAGGGGGACATGTAGAGACAGACAGGTAACCAGTCTATCACATGGAGACATGTGGAGACAGACAGGTAACCAGTCTATCACGGGGCCGACATGTAGAGACAGACAGGTAACCAGTCTATCACAGGGAGACATGTAGAGACAGACAGGTAACCAGTCTATCACAGGGGGACATGTAGAGACAGACAGGTAACCAATCTATCACATGGAGACATGTGGAGACATACAGGTAACCAGTCTATCACAGGGAGACATGTAGAGACAGACAGGTAACCAGTCTATCACAGGGAGACATGTAGAGACAGACAGGTAACCAGTCTATCACAGGGAGACATGTAGAGACAGACAGGTAACCAGTCTATCACAGGGCCGACATTTAGAGACAGACAGGTAACCAGTCTATCACAGGGAGACATGTAGAGACAGACAGGTAACCAGTCTATCACAGGGCTGACATGTAGATACAGACAGGTGACCAGTCTATCACAGGGCTGACATGTAGAGAGAGACAGGTGACCAGTCTATCACAGGGCTGACATGTAGAGACAGACAGGTAACCAGTCTATCACAGGCTGACATGTAGAGACAGACAGGTGACCAGTCTATCACAGGGCTGACATGTAGAGACAGACAGGTAACCAGTCTATCACAGGGAGACATGTAGAGACAGACAGGTAACCAGTCTATCACAGGGAGACATGTAGAGACAGAAAGGTAACCAGTCTATCACAGGGCTGACATGTAGAGACAGACAGGCAACCAGTCTATAACAGGGCTGACATGTAGAGACAGACAGGTAACCAGTCTATCACAGGGAGACATGTAGAGAAAGACAGGTAACCAGTCTATCACAGGGGGACATGTAGAGACAGACAGGTGACCAGTCTATCACAGGGAGACATGTAGAGACAGACAGGTAACCAGTCTATCACAGGGAGACATGTAGAGACAGACAGGTAACCAGTCTATCACAGGGCTGACATGTAGAGACAGACAGGTGACCAGTCTATCACAGGGAGACATGTAGAGACAGACAGGTAACCAGTCTATCACAGGGAGACATGTAGAGACAGACAGGTAACCAGTCTATCACAGGGAGACATGTACAGACAGACAGGTAACCAGTCTATCACATGGAGACATGTAGAGACAGACAGGTAACCAGTCTATCACAGGGAGACATGTAGAGACCGACAGGTAACCAGTCTATCACAGGGGGACATGTAGAGACAGACAGGTAACCAGTCTATCACATGGAGACATGTGGAGACAGACAGGTAACCAGTCTATCACGGGGCCGACATGTAGAGACAGACAGGTAACCAGTCTATCACAGGGAGACATGTAGAGACAGACAGGTAACCAGTCTATCACAGGGGGACATGTAGAGACAGACAGGTAACCAATCTATCACATGGAGACATGTGGAGACATACAGGTAACCAGTCTATCACAGGGAGACATGTAGAGACAGACAGGTAACCAGTCTATCACAGGGAGACATGTAGAGACAGACAGGTAACCAGTCTATCACAGGGAGACATGTAGAGACAGACAGGTAACCAGTCTATCACAGGGCCGACATTTAGAGACAGACAGGTAACCAGTCTATCACAGGGAGACATGTAGAGACAGACAGGTAACCAGTCTATCACAGGGCTGACATGTAGATACAGACAGGTGACCAGTCTATCACAGGGCTGACATGTAGAGAGAGACAGGTGACCAGTCTATCACAGGGCTGACATGTAGAGACAGACAGGTAACCAGTCTATCACAGGCTGACATGTACAGACAGACAGGTGACCAGTCTATCACAGGGCTGACATGTAGAGACAGACAGGTAACCAGTCTATCACAGGGAGACATGTAGAGACAGAAAGGTAACCAGTCTATCACAGGGCTGACATGTAGAGACAGACAGGCAACCAGTCTATAACAGGGCTGACATGTAGAGACAGACAGGTAACCAGTCTATCACAGGGAGACATGTAGAGAAAGACAGGTAACCAGTCTATCACAGGGGGACATGTAGAGACAGACAGGTGACCAGTCTATCACAGGGAGACATGTAGAGACAGACAGGTAACCAGTCTATCACAGGGAGACATGTAGAGACAGACAGGTAACCAGTCTATCACAGGGCTGACATGTAGAGACAGACAGGTGACCAGTCTATCACAGGGAGACATGTAGAGACAGACAGGTAACCAGTCTATCACAGGGAGACATGTAGAGACAGACAGGTAACCAGTCTATCACAGGGAGACATGTACAGACAGACAGGTAACCAGTCTATCACAGGGAGACATGTAGAGACAGACAGGTGACCAGTCTATCACAGGGAGACATGTAGAGACAGACAGGTAACCAGTCTATCACAGGGAGACATGTAGAGACAGACAGGTAACCAGTCTATCACAGGGAGACATGTAGAGACAGACAGGTAACCAGTCTATCACAGGGCTGACATGTAGAGACAGACAGGCAACCAGTCTATCACAGGGCTGACATGTAGAGACAGACAGGTAACCAGTCTATCACAGGGCCGACATGTAGAGACAGACAGGTAACCAGTCTATCACAGGGAGACATGTAGAGACAGACAGGTAACCAGTCTATCACAGGGAGACATGTAGAGACAGACAGGTAACCAGTCTATCACAGGGGGACATGTAGAGACAGACAGGTAACCAGTCTATCACAGGGAGACATGTAGAGACAGACAGGTAACCAGTCTATCACAGAGAGACATGTAGAGACAGACAGGTAACCAGTCTATCACAGGGAGACATGTAAAGACAGACAGGTAACCAGTCTATCACAGGGAGACATGTAGAGACAGACAGGTAACCAGTCTATCACAGGTAGACATGTAGAGACAGACAGGTAACCAGTCTATCATGGGGCCGACATGTAGAGACAGACAGGTAACCAGTCTATCACAGGGAGACATGTAGAGACAGACAGGTAACCAGTCTATCACAGGGAGACATGTAGAGACAGACAGGTAACCAGTCTATCACAGGGAGACATGTACAGACAGACAGGTAACCAGTCTATCACAGGGAGACATGTAGAGACAGACAGGTGACCAGTCTATCACAGGGAGACATGTAGAGACAGACAGGTAACCAGTCTATCACAGGGAGACATGTAGAGACAGACAGGTAACCAGTCTATCACAGGGAGACATGTAGAGACAGACAGGTAACCAGTCTATCACAGGGCTGACATGTAGAGACAGACAGGCAACCAGTCTATCACAGGGCTGACATGTAGAGACAGGCAGGTAACCAGTCTATCACAGGGCCGACATGTAGAGACAGACAGGTAACCAGTCTATCACAGGGAGACATGTAGAGACAGACAGGTAACCAGTCTATCACAGGGAGACATGTAGAGACAGACAGGTAACCAGTCTATCACAGGGGGACATGTAGAGACAGACAGGTAACCAGTCTATCATAGGGCTGACATGTAGAGACAGACAGGTGACCAGTCTATCACAGGGCTGACATGTAGAGACAGACAGGTAACCAGTCTATCATAGGGAGACATGTAGAGACAGACAGGTAACCAGTCTATCACAGGGAGACATGTAGAGACAGACAGGTAATCAGTCTATCACAGGGCTGACATGTAGAGACAGACAGGCAACCAGTCTATCACAGGGCTGACATGTAGAGACAGACAGGTAACCAGTCTATCACAGGGCCGACATGTAGAGACAGACAGGTAACCAGTCTATCACAGGGAGACATGTAGAGACAGACAGGTAACCAGTCTATCACAGGGAGACATGTACAGACAGACAGGTAACCAGTCTATCACAGGGCTGACATGTAGAGACAGACAGGTAACCAGTCTATCACAGGGAGACATGTAGAGACAGACAGGTAACCAGTCTATCACAGGGAGACATGTAGAGACAGACAGGTAACCAGTCTATCACAGGGAGACATGTAGAGACAGACAGGTAACCAGTCTATCACAGGGAGACATGTACAGACAGACAGGTAACCAGTCTATCACAGGGCTGACATGTAGAGACAGACAGGTAACCAGTCTATCACAGGGCTGACATGTAGAGACAGACAGGTAACCAGTCTATCATAGGGCTGACATGTAGAGACAGACAGGTAACCAGTCTATCACAGGGAGACATGTAGAGACAGACAGGTAACCAGTCTATCACAGGGAGACATGTAAAGACAGATAGGTAACCAGTCTATCACAGGGAGACATGTAGAGACAGACAGGTGACCAGTCTATCACAGGGAGACATGTAGAGACAGACAGGTAACCAGTCTATCACAGGGAGACATGTAGAGACAGACAGGTAACCAGTCTATCACAGGGAGACATGTACAGACAGACAGGTAACCAGTCTATCACAGGGCTGACATGTAGAGACAGACAGGTAACCAGTCTATCACAGGGCTGACATGTAGAGACAGACAGGTAACCAGTCTATCATAGGGCTGACATGTAGAGACAGACAGGTAACCAGTCTATCACATGGAGACATGTGGAGACAGACAGGTAACCAGTCTATCACAGGGAGACATGTAGAGACAGACAGGTAACCAGTCTATCACAGGGAGACATGTAGAGACCGACAGGTAACCAGTCTATCACAGGGGGACATGTAGAGACAGACAGGTAACCAGTCTATCATAGGGCTGACATGTAGAGACAGACAGGTGACCAGTCTATCACAGGGCTGACATGTAGAGACAGACAGGTAACCAGTCTATCACAGGGAGACATGTAGAGACAGACAGGTAACCAGTCTATCACAGGGAGACATGTAGAGACAGACAGGTAATCAGTCTATCACAGGGCTGACATGTAGAGACAGACAGGCAACCAGTCTATCACAGGGCTGACATGTAGAGACAGACAGGTAACCAGTCTATCACAGGGCCGACATGTAGAGACAGACAGGTAACCAGTCTATCACAGGGAGACATGTAGAGACAGACAGGTAACCAGTCTATCACAGGGAGACATGTAGAGACAGACAGGTAACCAGTCTATCATGGGGCCGACATGTAGAGACAGACAGGTAACCAGTCTATCACAGGGAGACATGTATAGACAGACAGGTAACCAGTCTATCATGGGGCCGACATGTAGAGACAGACAGGTAACCAGTCTATCACAGGGAGACATGTAGAGACAGACAGGTAACCAGTCTATCACAGGGGAACATGTAGAGACAGACAGGTAACCAGTCTATCACAGGGAGACATGTACAGACAGACAGGTAACCAGTCTATCACAGGAAGACATGTAGAGACAGACAGGTAACCAGTCTATCACAGGGGGACATGTAGAGACAGACAGGTAACCAGTCTATCACAGGGAGACATGTAGAGACAGACAGGTAACCAGTCTATCACAGGGAGACATGTAGAGACAGACAGGTAACCAGTCTATCACAGGGAGACATGTAAAGACAGACAGGTAACCAGTCTATCACAGGGAGACATGTAGAGACAGACAGGTAACCAGTCTATCACAGGGAGACATGTAGAGACAGACAGGTAACCAGTCTATCACAGGGAGACATGTAGAGACAGACAGGTAACCAGTCTATCACAGGGCTGACATGTAGAGACAGACAGGTAACCAGTCTATCACAGGGAGACATGTAGAGACAGACAGGTAACCAGTCTATCACAGGGAGACATGTACAGACAGACAGGTAACCAGTCTATCACAGGGCTGACATGTAGAGACAGACAGGTCACCAGTCTATCACAGGGCTGACATGTAGAGACAGACAGGTAACCAGTCTATCATAGGGCTGACATGTAGAGACAGACAGGTAACCAGTCTATCACATGGAGACATGTGGAGACAGACACGTAACCAGTCTATCACATGGAGACATGTAGAGACAGACAGGTAACCAGTCTATCACAGGGAGACATGTAGAGACAGACAGGTAACCAGTCTATCACAGGGCCGACATGTAGAGACAGACAGGTAACCAGTCTATCACAGGGAGACATGTAGAGACAGACAGGTAACCAGTCTATCACAGGGAGACATGTAGAGACAGACAGGTAACCAGTCTATCATGGGGCCGACATGTAGAGACAGACAGGTAACCAGTCTATCACAGGGAGACATGTATAGACAGACAGGTAACCAGTCTATCACAGGGAGACATGTAGAGACAGACAGGTAACCAGTCTATCACAGGGCTGACATGTAGAGACAGACAGGTAACCAGTCTATCACAGGGAGACATGTAGAGACAGACAGGTAACCAGTCTATCACAGGGAGACATGTACAGACAGACAGGTAACCAGTCTATCACAGGGCTGACATGTAGAGACAGACAGGTCACCAGTCTATCACAGGGCTGACATGTAGAGACAGACAGGTAACCAGTCTATCATAGGGCTGACATGTAGAGACAGACAGGTAACCAGTCTATCACATGGAGACATGTGGAGACAGACACGTAACCAGTCTATCACATGGAGACATGTAGAGACAGACAGGTAACCAGTCTATCACAGGGAGACATGTAGAGACAGACAGGTAACCAGTCTATCACAGGGCCGACATGTAGAGACAGACAGGTAACCAGTCTATCACAGGGAGACATGTAGAGACAGACAGGTAACCAGTCTATCACAGGGAGACATGTAGAGACAGACAGGTAACCAGTCTATCATGGGGCCGACATGTAGAGGCAGACAGGTAACCAGTCTATCACAGGGAGACATGTAGAGACAGACAGGTAACCAGTCTATCACAGGGGGACATGTAGAGACAGACAGGTAACCAGTCTATCACAGGGAGACATGTAGAGACAGACAGGTAACCAGTCTATCACAGGGAGACATGTAGAGACAGACAGGTAACCAGTCTATCACAGGGGGACATGTAGAGACAGACAGGTAACCAGTCTATCACAGGGAGACATGTAGAGACAGACAGGTAACCAGTCTATCACAGGGAGACATGTAGAGACAGACAGGTAACCAGTCTATCACAGGGAGACATGTAAAGACAGACAGGTAACCAGTCTATCACAGGGAGACATGTAGAGACAGACAGGTGACCAGTCTATCACAGGGAGACATGTAGAGACAGACAGGTAACCAGTCTATCACAGGGAGACATGTAGAGACAGACAGGTAACCAGTCTATCACAGGGCTGACATGTAGAGACAGACAGGTAACCAGTCTATCACAGGGAGACATGTAGAGACAGACAGGTAACCAGTCTATCACAGGGAGACATGTACAGACAGACAGGTAACCAGTCTATCACAGGGCTGACATGTAGAGACAGACAGGTAACCAGTCTATCACAGGGCTGACATGTAGAGACAGACAGGTAACCAGTCTATCATAGGGCTGACATGTAGAGACAGACAGGTAACCAGTCTATCACATGGAGACATGTGGAGACAGACACGTAACCAGTCTATCACATGGAGACATGTAGAGACAGACAGGTAACCAGTCTATCACAGGGAGACATGTAGAGACCGACAGGTAACCAGTCTATCACAGGGGGACATGTAGAGACAGACAGGTAACCAGTCTATCACATGGAGACATGTGGAGACAGACAGGTAACCAGTCTATCCCGGGGCCGACATGTAGAGACAGACAGGTAACCAGTCTATCACAGGGAGACATGTACAGACAGACAGGTAACCAGTCTATCACAGGGCTGACATGTAGAGACAGACAGGTCACCAGTCTATCACAGGGCTGACATGTAGAGACAGACAGGTAACCAGTCTATCATAGGGCTGACATGTAGAGACAGACAGGTAACCAGTCTATCACATGGAGACATGTGGAGACAGACACGTAACCAGTCTATCACATGGAGACATGTAGAGACAGACAGGTAACCAGTCTATCACAGGGAGACATGTAGAGACAGACAGGTAACCAGTCTATCACAGGGCCGACATGTAGAGACAGACAGGTAACCAGTCTATCACAGGGAGACATGTAGAGACAGACAGGTAACCAGTCTATCACAGGGAGACATGTAGAGACAGACAGGTAACCAGTCTATCATGGGGCCGACATGTAGAGGCAGACAGGTAACCAGTCTATCACAGGGAGACATGTAGAGACAGACAGGTAACCAGTCTATCACAGGGGGACATGTAGAGACAGACAGGTAACCAGTCTATCACAGGGAGACATGTAGAGACAGACAGGTAACCAGTCTATCACAGGGAGACATGTAGAGACAGACAGGTAACCAGTCTATCACAGGGGGACATGTAGAGACAGACAGGTAACCAGTCTATCACAGGGAGACATGTAGAGACAGACAGGTAACCAGTCTATCACAGGGAGACATGTAGAGACAGACAGGTAACCAGTCTATCACAGGGAGACATGTAAAGACAGACAGGTAACCAGTCTATCACAGGGAGACATGTAGAGACAGACAGGTGACCAGTCTATCACAGGGAGACATGTAGAGACAGACAGGTAACCAGTCTATCACAGGGAGACATGTAGAGACAGACAGGTAACCAGTCTATCACAGGGCTGACATGTAGAGACAGACAGGTAACCAGTCTATCACAGGGAGACATGTAGAGACAGACAGGTAACCAGTCTATCACAGGGAGACATGTACAGACAGACAGGTAACCAGTCTATCACAGGGCTGACATGTAGAGACAGACAGGTAACCAGTCTATCACAGGGCTGACATGTAGAGACAGACAGGTAACCAGTCTATCATAGGGCTGACATGTAGAGACAGACAGGTAACCAGTCTATCACAGGGCTGACATGTGGAGACAGACAGGTGACCAGTCTATCACAGGGCTGACATGTAGAGACAGACAGGTAACCAGTCTATCACAGGCTGACATGTAGAGACAGACAGGTGACCAGTCTATCACAGGGCTGACATGTAGAGACAGACAGGTAACCAGTCTATCACAGGGAGACATGTAGAGACAGACAGGTAACCAGTCTATCACAGGGAGACATGTAGAGACAGAAAGGTAACCAGTCTATCACAGGGCTGACATGTAGAGACAGACAGGCAACCAGTCTATAACAGGGCTGACATGTAGAGACAGACAGGTAACCAGTCTATCACAGGGAGACATGTAGAGAAAGACAGGTAACCAGTCTATCACAGGGGGACATGTAGAGACAGACAGGTGACCAGTCTATCACAGGGAGACATGTAGAGACAGACAGGTAACCAGTCTATCACAGGGAGACATGTAGAGACAGACAGGTAACCAGTCTATCACAGGGCTGACATGTAGAGACAGACAGGTGACCAGTCTATCACAGGGAGACATGTAGAGACAGACAGGTAACCAGTCTATCACAGGGAGACATGTAGAGACAGACAGGTAACCAGTCTATCACAGGGAGACATGTACAGACAGACAGGTAACCAGTCTATCACATGGAGACATGTAGAGACAGACAGGTAACCAGTCTATCACAGGGAGACATGTAGAGACCGACAGGTAACCAGTCTATCACAGGGGGACATGTAGAGACAGACAGGTAACCAGTCTATCACATGGAGACATGTGGAGACAGACAGGTAACCAGTCTATCACGGGGCCGACATGTAGAGACAGACAGGTAACCAGTCTATCACAGGGAGACATGTAGAGACAGACAGGTAACCAGTCTATCACAGGGGGACATGTAGAGACAGACAGGTAACCAATCTATCACATGGAGACATGTGGAGACATACAGGTAACCAGTCTATCACAGGGAGACATGTAGAGACAGACAGGTAACCAGTCTATCACAGGGAGACATGTAGAGACAGACAGGTAACCAGTCTATCACAGGGAGACATGTAGAGACAGACAGGTAACCAGTCTATCACAGGGCCGACATTTAGAGACAGACAGGTAACCAGTCTATCACAGGGAGACATGTAGAGACAGACAGGTAACCAGTCTATCACAGGGCTGACATGTAGATACAGACAGGTGACCAGTCTATCACAGGGCTGACATGTAGAGAGAGACAGGTGACCAGTCTATCACAGGGCTGACATGTAGAGACAGACAGGTAACCAGTCTATCACAGGCTGACATGTAGAGACAGACAGGTGACCAGTCTATCACAGGGCTGACATGTAGAGACAGACAGGTAACCAGTCTATCACAGGGAGACATGTAGAGACAGACAGGTAACCAGTCTATCACAGGGAGACATGTAGAGACAGAAAGGTAACCAGTCTATCACAGGGCTGACATGTAGAGACAGACAGGCAACCAGTCTATAACAGGGCTGACATGTAGAGACAGACAGGTAACCAGTCTATCACAGGGAGACATGTAGAGAAAGACAGGTAACCAGTCTATCACAGGGGGACATGTAGAGACAGACAGGTGACCAGTCTATCACAGGGAGACATGTAGAGACAGACAGGTAACCAGTCTATCACAGGGAGACATGTAGAGACAGACAGGTAACCAGTCTATCACAGGGCTGACATGTAGAGACAGACAGGTGACCAGTCTATCACAGGGAGACATGTAGAGACAGACAGGTAACCAGTCTATCACAGGGAGACATGTAGAGACAGACAGGTAACCAGTCTATCACAGGGAGACATGTACAGACAGACAGGTAACCAGTCTATCACAGGGAGACATGTAGAGACAGACAGGTGACCAGTCTATCACAGGGAGACATGTAGAGACAGACAGGTAACCAGTCTATCACAGGGACACATGTAGAGACAGACAGGTAACCAGTCTATCACAGGGAGACATGTAGAGACAGACAGGTAACCAGTCTATCACAGGGCTGACATGTAGAGACAGACAGGCAACCAGTCTATCACAGGGCTGACATGTAGAGACAGACAGGTAACCAGTCTATCACAGGGCCGACATGTAGAGACAGACAGGTAACCAGTCTATCACAGGGAGCCATGTAGAGACAGACAGGTAACCAGTCTATCACAGGGAGACATGTAGAGACAGACAGGTAACCAGTCTATCACAGGGGGACATGTAGAGACAGACAGGTAACCAGTCTATCACAGGGAGACATGTAGAGACAGACAGGTAACCAGTCTATCACAGAGAGACATGTAGAGACAGACAGGTAACCAGTCTATCACAGGGAGACATGTAAAGACAGACAGGTAACCAGTCTATCACAGGGAGACATGTAGAGACAGACAGGTAACCAGTCTATCACAGGTAGACATGTAGAGACAGACAGGTAACCAGTCTATCATGGGGCCGACATGTAGAGACAGACAGGTAACCAGTCTATCACAGGGAGACATGTAGAGACAGACAGGTAACCAGTCTATCACAGGGAGACATGTAGAGACAGACAGGTAACCAGTCTATCACAGGGAGACATGTACAGACAGACAGGTAACCAGTCTATCACAGGGAGACATGTAGAGACAGACAGGTGACCAGTCTATCACAGGGAGACATGTAGAGACAGACAGGTAACCAGTCTATCACAGGGAGACATGTAGAGACAGACAGGTAACCAGTCTATCACAGGGAGACATGTAGAGACAGACAGGTAACCAGTCTATCACAGGGAGACATGTACAGACAGACAGGTAACCAGTCTATCACAGGGCTGACATGTAGAGACAGACAGGTAACCAGTCTATCACAGGGCTGACATGTAGAGACAGACAGGTAACCAGTCTATCATAGGGCTGACATGTAGAGACAGACAGGTAACCAGTCTATCACATGGAGACATGTGGAGACAGACACGTAACCAGTCTATCACATGGAGACATGTAGAGACAGACAGGTAACCAGTCTATCACAGGGAGACATGTAGAGACCGACAGGTAACCAGTCTATCACAGGGGGACATGTAGAGACAGACAGGTAACCAGTCTATCACATGGAGACATGTGGAGACAGACAGGTAACCAGTCTATCACGGGGCCGACATGTAGAGACAGACAGGTAACCAGTCTATCACAGGGAGACATGTAGAGACAGACAGGTAACCAGTCTATCACAGGGGGACATGTAGAGACAGACAGGTAACCAATCTATCACATGGAGACATGTGGAGACATACAGGTAACCAGTCTATCACAGGGAGACATGTAGAGACAGACAGGTAACCAGTCTATCACAGGGAGACATGTAGAGACAGACAGGTAACCAGTCTATCACAGGGAGACATGTAGAGACAGACAGGTAACCAGTCTATCACAGGGCCGACATTTAGAGACAGACAGGTAACCAGTCTATCACAGGGAGACATGTAGAGACAGACAGGTAACCAGTCTATCACAGGGCTGACATGTAGATACAGACAGGTGACCAGTCTATCACAGGGCTGACATGTAGAGAGAGACAGGTGACCAGTCTATCACAGGGCTGACATGTAGAGACAGACAGGTAACCAGTCTATCACAGGCTGACATGTAGAGACAGACAGGTGACCAGTCTATCACAGGGCTGACATGTAGAGACAGACAGGTAACCAGTCTATCACAGGGAGACATGTAGAGACAGACAGGTAACCAGTCTATCACAGGGAGACATGTAGAGACAGAAAGGTAACCAGTCTATCACAGGGCTGACATGTAGAGACAGACAGGCAACCAGTCTATAACAGGGCTGACATGTAGAGACAGACAGGTAACCAGTCTATCACAGGGAGACATGTAGAGAAAGACAGGTAACCAGTCTATCACAGGGGGACATGTAGAGACAGACAGGTGACCAGTCTATCACAGGGAGACATGTAGAGACAGACAGGTAACCAGTCTATCACAGGGAGACATGTAGAGACAGACAGGTAACCAGTCTATCACAGGGCTGACATGTAGAGACAGACAGGTGACCAGTCTATCACAGGGAGACATGTAGAGACAGACAGGTAACCAGTCTATCACAGGGAGACATGTAGAGACAGACAGGTAACCAGTCTATCACAGGGAGACATGTACAGACAGACAGGTAACCAGTCTATCACATGGAGACATGTAGAGACAGACAGGTAACCAGTCTATCACAGGGAGACATGTAGAGACCGACAGGTAACCAGTCTATCACAGGGGGACATGTAGAGACAGACAGGTAACCAGTCTATCACATGGAGACATGTGGAGACAGACAGGTAACCAGTCTATCACGGGGCCGACATGTAGAGACAGACAGGTAACCAGTCTATCACAGGGAGACATGTAGAGACAGACAGGTAACCAGTCTATCACAGGGGGACATGTAGAGACAGACAGGTAACCAATCTATCACATGGAGACATGTGGAGACATACAGGTAACCAGTCTATCACAGGGAGACATGTAGAGACAGACAGGTAACCAGTCTATCACAGGGAGACATGTAGAGACAGACAGGTAACCAGTCTATCACAGGGAGACATGTAGAGACAGACAGGTAACCAGTCTATCACAGGGCCGACATTTAGAGACAGACAGGTAACCAGTCTATCACAGGGAGACATGTAGAGACAGACAGGTAACCAGTCTATCACAGGGCTGACATGTAGATACAGACAGGTGACCAGTCTATCACAGGGCTGACATGTAGAGAGAGACAGGTGACCAGTCTATCACAGGGCTGACATGTAGAGACAGACAGGTAACCAGTCTATCACAGGCTGACATGTACAGACAGACAGGTGACCAGTCTATCACAGGGCTGACATGTAGAGACAGACAGGTAACCAGTCTATCACAGGGAGACATGTAGAGACAGAAAGGTAACCAGTCTATCACAGGGCTGACATGTAGAGACAGACAGGCAACCAGTCTATAACAGGGCTGACATGTAGAGACAGACAGGTAACCAGTCTATCACAGGGAGACATGTAGAGAAAGACAGGTAACCAGTCTATCACAGGGGGACATGTAGAGACAGACAGGTGACCAGTCTATCACAGGGAGACATGTAGAGACAGACAGGTAACCAGTCTATCACAGGGAGACATGTAGAGACAGACAGGTAACCAGTCTATCACAGGGCTGACATGTAGAGACAGACAGGTGACCAGTCTATCACAGGGAGACATGTAGAGACAGACAGGTAACCAGTCTATCACAGGGAGACATGTAGAGACAGACAGGTAACCAGTCTATCACAGGGAGACATGTACAGACAGACAGGTAACCAGTCTATCACAGGGAGACATGTAGAGACAGACAGGTGACCAGTCTATCACAGGGAGACATGTAGAGACAGACAGGTAACCAGTCTATCACAGGGAGACATGTAGAGACAGACAGGTAACCAGTCTATCACAGGGAGACATGTAGAGACAGACAGGTAACCAGTCTATCACAGGGCTGACATGTAGAGACAGACAGGCAACCAGTCTATCACAGGGCTGACATGTAGAGACAGACAGGTAACCAGTCTATCACAGGGCCGACATGTAGAGACAGACAGGTAACCAGTCTATCACAGGGAGACATGTAGAGACAGACAGGTAACCAGTCTATCACAGGGAGACATGTAGAGACAGACAGGTAACCAGTCTATCACAGGGGGACATGTAGAGACAGACAGGTAACCAGTCTATCACAGGGAGACATGTAGAGAAAGACAGGTAACCAGTCTATCACAGGGGGACATGTAGAGACAGACAGGTGACCAGTCTATCACAGGGAGACATGTAGAGACAGACAGGTAACCAGTCTATCACAGGGAGACATGTAGAGACAGACAGGTAACCAGTCTATCACAGGGCTGACATGTAGAGACAGACAGGTGACCAGTCTATCACAGGGAGACATGTAGAGACAGACAGGTAACCAGTCTATCACAGGGAGACATGTAGAGACAGACAGGTAACCAGTCTATCACAGGGAGACATGTACAGACAGACAGGTAACCAGTCTATCACAGGGAGACATGTAGAGACAGACAGGTGACCAGTCTATCACAGGGAGACATGTAGAGACAGACAGGTAACCAGTCTATCACAGGGACACATGTAGAGACAGACAGGTAACCAGTCTATCACAGGGAGACATGTAGAGACAGACAGGTAACCAGTCTATCACAGGGCTGACATGTAGAGACAGACAGGCAACCAGTCTATCACAGGGCTGACATGTAGAGACAGACAGGTAACCAGTCTATCACAGGGCCGACATGTAGAGACAGACAGGTAACCAGTCTATCACAGGGAGACATGTAGAGACAGACAGGTAACCAGTCTATCACAGGGAGACATGTAGAGACAGACAGGTAACCAGTCTATCACAGGGGGACATGTAGAGACAGACAGGTAACCAGTCTATCACAGGGAGACATGTAGAGACAGACAGGTAACCAGTCTATCACAGAGAGACATGTAGAGACAGACAGGTAACCAGTCTATCACAGGGAGACATGTAAAGACAGACAGGTAACCAGTCTATCACAGGGAGACATGTAGAGACAGACAGGTAACCAGTCTATCACAGGTAGACATGTAGAGACAGACAGGTAACCAGTCTATCATGGGGCCGACATGTAGAGACAGACAGGTAACCAGTCTATCACAGGGAGACATGTAGAGACAGACAGGTAACCAGTCTATCACAGGGAGACATGTAGAGACAGACAGGTAACCAGTCTATCACAGGGAGACATGTACAGACAGACAGGTAACCAGTCTATCACAGGGAGACATGTAGAGACAGACAGGTGACCAGTCTATCACAGGGAGACATGTAGAGACAGACAGGTAACCAGTCTATCACAGGGAGACATGTAGAGACAGACAGGTAACCAGTCTATCACAGGGAGACATGTAGAGACAGACAGGTAACCAGTCTATCACAGGGAGACATGTACAGACAGACAGGTAACCAGTCTATCACAGGGCTGACATGTAGAGACAGACAGGTAACCAGTCTATCACAGGGCTGACATGTAGAGACAGACAGGTAACCAGTCTATCATAGGGCTGACATGTAGAGACAGACAGGTAACCAGTCTATCACATGGAGACATGTGGAGACAGACACGTAACCAGTCTATCACATGGAGACATGTAGAGACAGACAGGTAACCAGTCTATCACAGGGAGACATGTAGAGACCGACAGGTAACCAGTCTATCACAGGGGGACATGTAGAGACAGACAGGTAACCAGTCTATCACATGGAGACATGTGGAGACAGACAGGTAACCAGTCTATCACGGGGCCGACATGTAGAGACAGACAGGTAACCAGTCTATCACAGGGAGACATGTAGAGACAGACAGGTAACCAGTCTATCACAGGGGGACATGTAGAGACAGACAGGTAACCAATCTATCACATGGAGACATGTGGAGACATACAGGTAACCAGTCTATCACAGGGAGACATGTAGAGACAGACAGGTAACCAGTCTATCACAGGGAGACATGTAGAGACAGACAGGTAACCAGTCTATCACAGGGAGACATGTAGAGACAGACAGGTAACCAGTCTATCACAGGGCCGACATTTAGAGACAGACAGGTAACCAGTCTATCACAGGGAGACATGTAGAGACAGACAGGTAACCAGTCTATCACAGGGCTGACATGTAGATACAGACAGGTGACCAGTCTATCACAGGGCTGACATGTAGAGAGAGACAGGTGACCAGTCTATCACAGGGCTGACATGTAGAGACAGACAGGTAACCAGTCTATCACAGGCTGACATGTAGAGACAGACAGGTGACCAGTCTATCACAGGGCTGACATGTAGAGACAGACAGGTAACCAGTCTATCACAGGGAGACATGTAGAGACAGACAGGTAACCAGTCTATCACAGGGAGACATGTAGAGACAGAAAGGTAACCAGTCTATCACAGGGCTGACATGTAGAGACAGACAGGCAACCAGTCTATAACAGGGCTGACATGTAGAGACAGACAGGTAACCAGTCTATCACAGGGAGACATGTAGAGAAAGACAGGTAACCAGTCTATCACAGGGGGACATGTAGAGACAGACAGGTGACCAGTCTATCACAGGGAGACATGTAGAGACAGACAGGTAACCAGTCTATCACAGGGAGACATGTAGAGACAGACAGGTAACCAGTCTATCACAGGGCTGACATGTAGAGACAGACAGGTGACCAGTCTATCACAGGGAGACATGTAGAGACAGACAGGTAACCAGTCTATCACAGGGAGACATGTAGAGACAGACAGGTAACCAGTCTATCACAGGGAGACATGTACAGACAGACAGGTAACCAGTCTATCACATGGAGACATGTAGAGACAGACAGGTAACCAGTCTATCACAGGGAGACATGTAGAGACCGACAGGTAACCAGTCTATCACAGGGGGACATGTAGAGACAGACAGGTAACCAGTCTATCACATGGAGACATGTGGAGACAGACAGGTAACCAGTCTATCACGGGGCCGACATGTAGAGACAGACAGGTAACCAGTCTATCACAGGGAGACATGTAGAGACAGACAGGTAACCAGTCTATCACAGGGGGACATGTAGAGACAGACAGGTAACCAATCTATCACATGGAGACATGTGGAGACATACAGGTAACCAGTCTATCACAGGGAGACATGTAGAGACAGACAGGTAACCAGTCTATCACAGGGAGACATGTAGAGACAGACAGGTAACCAGTCTATCACAGGGAGACATGTAGAGACAGACAGGTAACCAGTCTATCACAGGGCCGACATTTAGAGACAGACAGGTAACCAGTCTATCACAGGGAGACATGTAGAGACAGACAGGTAACCAGTCTATCACAGGGCTGACATGTAGATACAGACAGGTGACCAGTCTATCACAGGGCTGACATGTAGAGAGAGACAGGTGACCAGTCTATCACAGGGCTGACATGTAGAGACAGACAGGTAACCAGTCTATCACAGGCTGACATGTACAGACAGACAGGTGACCAGTCTATCACAGGGCTGACATGTAGAGACAGACAGGTAACCAGTCTATCACAGGGAGACATGTAGAGACAGAAAGGTAACCAGTCTATCACAGGGCTGACATGTAGAGACAGACAGGCAACCAGTCTATAACAGGGCTGACATGTAGAGACAGACAGGTAACCAGTCTATCACAGGGAGACATGTAGAGAAAGACAGGTAACCAGTCTATCACAGGGGGACATGTAGAGACAGACAGGTGACCAGTCTATCACAGGGAGACATGTAGAGACAGACAGGTAACCAGTCTATCACAGGGAGACATGTAGAGACAGACAGGTAACCAGTCTATCACAGGGCTGACATGTAGAGACAGACAGGTGACCAGTCTATCACAGGGAGACATGTAGAGACAGACAGGTAACCAGTCTATCACAGGGAGACATGTAGAGACAGACAGGTAACCAGTCTATCACAGGGAGACATGTACAGACAGACAGGTAACCAGTCTATCACAGGGAGACATGTAGAGACAGACAGGTGACCAGTCTATCACAGGGAGACATGTAGAGACAGACAGGTAACCAGTCTATCACAGGGAGACATGTAGAGACAGACAGGTAACCAGTCTATCACAGGGAGACATGTAGAGACAGACAGGTAACCAGTCTATCACAGGGCTGACATGTAGAGACAGACAGGCAACCAGTCTATCACAGGGCTGACATGTAGAGACAGACAGGTAACCAGTCTATCACAGGGCCGACATGTAGAGACAGACAGGTAACCAGTCTATCACAGGGAGACATGTAGAGACAGACAGGTAACCAGTCTATCACAGGGAGACATGTAGAGACAGACAGGTAACCAGTCTATCACAGGGGGACATGTAGAGACAGACAGGTAACCAGTCTATCACAGGGAGACATGTAGAGACAGACAGGTAACCAGTCTATCACAGAGAGACATGTAGAGACAGACAGGTAACCAGTCTATCACAGGGAGACATGTAAAGACAGACAGGTAACCAGTCTATCACAGGGAGACATGTAGAGACAGACAGGTAACCAGTCTATCACAGGTAGACATGTAGAGACAGACAGGTAACCAGTCTATCATGGGGCCGACATGTAGAGACAGACAGGTAACCAGTCTATCACAGGGAGACATGTAGAGACAGACAGGTAACCAGTCTATCACAGGGAGACATGTAGAGACAGACAGGTAACCAGTCTATCACAGGGAGACATGTACAGACAGACAGGTAACCAGTCTATCACAGGGAGACATGTAGAGACAGACAGGTGACCAGTCTATCACAGGGAGACATGTAGAGACAGACAGGTAACCAGTCTATCACAGGGAGACATGTAGAGACAGACAGGTAACCAGTCTATCACAGGGAGACATGTAGAGACAGACAGGTAACCAGTCTATCACAGGGCTGACATGTAGAGACAGACAGGCAACCAGTCTATCACAGGGCTGACATGTAGAGACAGGCAGGTAACCAGTCTATCACAGGGCCGACATGTAGAGACAGACAGGTAACCAGTCTATCACAGGGAGACATGTAGAGACAGACAGGTAACCAGTCTATCACAGGGAGACATGTAGAGACAGACAGGTAACCAGTCTATCACAGGGGGACATGTAGAGACAGACAGGTAACCAGTCTATCACAGAGAGACATGTAGAGACAGACAGGTAACCAGTCTATCACAGGGAGACATGTAAAGACAGACAGGTAACCAGTCTATCACAGGGAGACATGTAGAGACAGACAGGTAACCAGTCTATCACAGGTAGACATGTAGAGACAGACAGGTAACCAGTCTATCATGGGGCCGACATGTAGAGACAGACAGGTAACCAGTCTATCACAGGGAGACATGTAGAGACAGACAGGTAACCAGTCTATCACAGGGGGACATGTAGAGACAGACAGGTAACCAGTCTATCACAGGGAGACATGTAGAGACAGACAGGTAACCAGTCTATCACAGGGAGACATGTAGAGACAGACAGGTAACCAGTCTATCACATGGAGACATGTGGAGACAGACAGGTAACCAGTCTATCACAGGGAGACATGTAGAGACAGACAGGTAACCAGTCTATCACAGGGAGACATGTAGAGACCGACAGGTAACCAGTCTATCACAGGGGGACATGTAGAGACAGACAGGTAACCAGTCTATCATAGGGCTGACATGTAGAGACAGACAGGTGACCAGTCTATCACAGGGCTGACATGTAGAGACAGACAGGTAACCAGTCTATCACAGGGAGACATGTAGAGACAGACAGGTAACCAGTCTATCACAGGGAGACATGTAGAGACAGACAGGTAATCAGTCTATCACAGGGCTGACATGTAGAGACAGACAGGCAACCAGTCTATCACAGGGCTGACATGTAGAGACAGACAGGTAACCAGTCTATCACAGGGCCGACATGTAGAGACAGACAGGTAACCAGTCTATCACAGGGAGACATGTAGAGACAGACAGGTAACCAGTCTATCACAGGGAGACATGTAGAGACAGACAGGTAACCAGTCTATCATGGGGCCGACATGTAGAGACAGACAGGTAACCAGTCTATCACAGGGAGACATGTAGAGACAGACAGGTAACCAGTCTATCACAGGGGGACATGTAGAGACAGACAGGTAACCAGTCTTTCACAGGGAGACATGTAGAGACAGACAGGTAACCAGTCTATCACAGGGAGACATGTAGAGACAGACAGGTAACCAGTCTATCACAGGGGGACATGTAGAGACAGACAGGTAACCAGTCTATCACAGGGAGACATGTAGAGACAGACAGGTAACCAGTCTATCACAGGGAGACATGTAGAGACAGACAGGTAACCAGTCTATCACAGGGAGACATGTAAAGACAGACAGGTAACCAGTCTATCACAGGGAGACATGTAGAGACAGACAGGTGACCAGTCTATCACAGGGAGACATGTAGAGACAGACAGGTAACCAGTCTATCACAGGGAGACATGTAGAGACAGACAGGTAACCAGTCTATCACAGGGCTGACATGTAGAGACAGACAGGTAACCAGTCTATCACAGGGAGACATGTAGAGACAGACAGGCAACCAGTCTATCACAGGGCTGACATGTAGAGACAGACAGGTAACCAGTCTATCACAGGGCCGACATGTAGAGACAGACAGGTAACCAGTCTATCACAGGGAGACATGTAGAGACAGACAGGTAACCAGTCTATCACAGGGACACATGTAGAGACAGACAGGTAACCAGTCTATCATGGGGCCGACATGTAGAGACAGACAGGTAACCAGTCTATCACAGGGAGACATGTAGAGACAGACAGGTAACCAGTCTATCACAGGGGGACATGTAGAGACAGACAGGTAACCAGTCTATCACAGGGAGACATGTAGAGACAGACAGGTAACCAGTCTATCACAGGGAGACATGTAGAGACAGACAGGTAACCAGTCTATCACAGGGAGACATGTAAAGACAGACAGGTAACCAGTCTATCACAGGGAGACATGTAGAGACAGACAGGTGACCAGTCTATCACAGGGAGACATGTAGAGACAGACAGGTAACCAGTCTATCACAGGGAGACATGTAGAGACAGACAGGTAACCAGTCTATCACAGGACTGACATGTAGAGACAGACAGGTAACCAGTCTATCACAGGGAGACATGTAGAGACAGACAGGTAACCAGTCTATCACAGGGAGACATGTACAGACAGACAGGTAACCAGTCTATCACAGGGAGACATGTAGAGACCGACAGGTAACCAGTCTATCACAGGGGGACATGTACAGACAGACAGGTAACCAGTCTATCACAGGGCTGACATGTAGAGACAGACAGGTAACCAGTCTATCATAGGGCTGACATGTAGAGACAGACAGGTGACCAGTCTATCACAGGGCTGACATGTAGAGACAGACAGGTAACCAGTCTATCACAGGGGGACATGTAGAGACAGACAGGTAACCAGTCTATCACAGGGAGACATGTAGAGACAGACAGGTAACCAGTCTATCACAGGGAGACATGTAGAGACAGACAGGTAACCAGTCTATCACAGGGAGACATGTAAAGACAGATAGGTAACCAGTCTATCACAGGGAGACATGTAGAGACAGACAGGTGACCAGTCTATCACAGGGAGACATGTAGAGACAGACAGGTAACCAGTCTATCACAGGGAGACATGTAGAGACAGACAGGTAACCAGTCTATCACAGGGAGACATGTAGAGACAGACAGGTAACCAGTCTATCACAGGGCTGACATGTAGAGACAGACAGGCAACCAGTCTATCACAGGGCTGACATGTAGAGACAGACAGGTAACCAGTCTATCACAGGGCCGACATGTAGAGACAGACAGGTAACCAGTCTATCACAGGGAGACATGTAGAGACAGACAGGTAACCAGTCTATCACAGGGAGACATGTAGAGACAGACAGGTAACCAGTCTATCACAGGGGGACATGTAGAGACAGACAGGTAACCAGTCTATCACAGGGAGACATGTAGAGACAGACAGGTAACCAGTCTATCACAGAGAGACATGTAGAGACAGACAGGTAACCAGTCTATCACAGGGAGACATGTAAAGACAGACAGGTAACCAGTCTATCACAGGGAGACATGTAGAGACAGACAGGTAACCAGTCTATCACAGGTAGACATGTAGAGACAGACAGGTAACCAGTCTATCATGGGGCCGACATGTAGAGACAGACAGGTAACCAGTCTATCACAGGGAGACATGTAGAGACAGACAGGTAACCAGTCTATCACAGGGAGACATGTAGAGACAGACAGGTAACCAGTCTATCACAGGGAGACATGTACAGACAGACAGGTAACCAGTCTATCACAGGGAGACATGTAGAGACAGACAGGTGACCAGTCTATCACAGGGAGACATGTAGAGACAGACAGGTAACCAGTCTATCACAGGGAGACATGTAGAGACAGACAGGTAACCAGTCTATCACAGGGAGACATGTAGAGACAGACAGGTAACCAGTCTATCACAGGGCTGACATGTAGAGACAGACAGGCAACCAGTCTATCACAGGGCTGACATGTAGAGACAGGCAGGTAACCAGTCTATCACAGGGCCGACATGTAGAGACAGACAGGTAACCAGTCTATCACAGGGAGACATGTAGAGACAGACAGGTAACCAGTCTATCACAGGGAGACATGTAGAGACAGACAGGTAACCAGTCTATCACAGGGGGACATGTAGAGACAGACAGGTAACCAGTCTATCACAGAGAGACATGTAGAGACAGACAGGTAACCAGTCTATCACAGGGAGACATGTAAAGACAGACAGGTAACCAGTCTATCACAGGGAGACATGTAGAGACAGACAGGTAACCAGTCTATCACAGGTAGACATGTAGAGACAGACAGGTAACCAGTCTATCATGGGGCTGACATGTAGAGACAGACAGGTGACCAGTCTATCACAGGGCTGACATGTAGAGACAGACAGGTAACCAGTCTATCACAGGGAGACATGTAGAGACAGACAGGTAACCAGTCTATCACAGGGAGACATGTAGAGACAGACAGGTAATCAGTCTATCACAGGGCTGACATGTAGAGACAGACAGGCAACCAGTCTATCACAGGGCTGACATGTAGAGACAGACAGGTAACCAGTCTATCACAGGGCCGACATGTAGAGACAGACAGGTAACCAGTCTATCACAGGGAGACATGTAGAGACAGACAGGTAACCAGTCTATCACAGGGAGACATGTAGAGACAGACAGGTAACCAGTCTATCATGGGGCCGACATGTAGAGACAGACAGGTAACCAGTCTATCACAGGGAGACATGTAGAGACAGACAGGTAACCAGTCTATCACAGGGGGACATGTAGAGACAGACAGGTAACCAGTCTTTCACAGGGAGACATGTAGAGACAGACAGGTAACCAGTCTATCACAGGGAGACATGTAGAGACAGACAGGTAACCAGTCTATCACAGGGGGACATGTAGAGACAGACAGGTAACCAGTCTATCACAGGGAGACATGTAGAGACAGACAGGTAACCAGTCTATCACAGGGAGACATGTAGAGACAGACAGGTAACCAGTCTATCACAGGGAGACATGTAAAGACAGACAGGTAACCAGTCTATCACAGGGAGACATGTAGAGACAGACAGGTGACCAGTCTATCACAGGGAGACATGTAGAGACAGACAGGTAACCAGTCTATCACAGGGAGACATGTAGAGACAGACAGGTAACCAGTCTATCACAGGGCTGACATGTAGAGACAGACAGGTAACCAGTCTATCACAGGGAGACATGTAGAGACAGACAGGCAACCAGTCTATCACAGGGCTGACATGTAGAGACAGACAGGTAACCAGTCTATCACAGGGCCGACATGTAGAGACAGACAGGTAACCAGTCTATCACAGGGAGACATGTAGAGACAGACAGGTAACCAGTCTATCACAGGGACACATGTAGAGACAGACAGGTAACCAGTCTATCATGGGGCCGACATGTAGAGACAGACAGGTAACCAGTCTATCACAGGGAGACATGTAGAGACAGACAGGTAACCAGTCTATCACAGGGGGACATGTAGAGACAGACAGGTAACCAGTCTATCACAGGGAGACATGTAGAGACAGACAGGTAACCAGTCTATCACAGGGAGACATGTAGAGACAGACAGGTAACCAGTCTATCACAGGGAGACATGTAAAGACAGACAGGTAACCAGTCTATCACAGGGAGACATGTAGAGACAGACAGGTGACCAGTCTATCACAGGGAGACATGTAGAGACAGACAGGTAACCAGTCTATCACAGGGAGACATGTAGAGACAGACAGGTAACCAGTCTATCACAGGACTGACATGTAGAGACAGACAGGTAACCAGTCTATCACAGGGAGACATGTAGAGACAGACAGGTAACCAGTCTATCACAGGGAGACATGTACAGACAGACAGGTAACCAGTCTATCACAGGGAGACATGTAGAGACAGACAGGTGACCAGTCTATCACAGGGAGACATGTAGAGACAGACAGGTAACCAGTCTATCACAGGGAGACATGTAGAGACAGACAGGTAACCAGTCTATCACAGGGAGACATGTAGAGACAGACAGGTAACCAGTCTATCACAGGGAGACATGTACAGACAGACAGGTAACCAGTCTATCACAGGGCTGACATGTAGAGACAGACAGGTAACCAGTCTATCACAGGGCTGACATGTAGAGACAGACAGGTAACCAGTCTATCATAGGGCTGACATGTAGAGACAGACAGGTAACCAGTCTATCACATGGAGACATGTGGAGACAGACACGTAACCAGTCTATCACATGGAGACATGTAGAGACAGACAGGTAACCAGTCTATCACAGGGAGACATGTAGAGACCGACAGGTAACCAGTCTATCACAGGGGGACATGTAGAGACAGACAGGTAACCAGTCTATCACATGGAGACATGTGGAGACAGACAGGTAACCAGTCTATCACGGGGCCGACATGTAGAGACAGACAGGTAACCAGTCTATCACAGGGAGACATGTAGAGACAGACAGGTAACCAGTCTATCACAGGGGGACATGTAGAGACAGACAGGTAACCAATCTATCACATGGAGACATGTGGAGACATACAGGTAACCAGTCTATCACAGGGAGACATGTAGAGACAGACAGGTAACCAGTCTATCACAGGGAGACATGTAGAGACAGACAGGTAACCAGTCTATCACAGGGAGACATGTAGAGACAGACAGGTAACCAGTCTATCACAGGGCCGACATTTAGAGACAGACAGGTAACCAGTCTATCACAGGGAGACATGTAGAGACAGACAGGTAACCAGTCTATCACAGGGCTGACATGTAGATACAGACAGGTGACCAGTCTATCACAGGGCTGACATGTAGAGAGAGACAGGTGACCAGTCTATCACAGGGCTGACATGTAGAGACAGACAGGTAACCAGTCTATCACAGGCTGACATGTAGAGACAGACAGGTGACCAGTCTATCACAGGGCTGACATGTAGAGACAGACAGGTAACCAGTCTATCACAGGGAGACATGTAGAGACAGACAGGTAACCAGTCTATCACAGGGAGACATGTAGAGACAGAAAGGTAACCAGTCTATCACAGGGCTGACATGTAGAGACAGACAGGCAACCAGTCTATAACAGGGCTGACATGTAGAGACAGACAGGTAACCAGTCTATCACAGGGAGACATGTAGAGAAAGACAGGTAACCAGTCTATCACAGGGGGACATGTAGAGACAGACAGGTGACCAGTCTATCACAGGGAGACATGTAGAGACAGACAGGTAACCAGTCTATCACAGGGAGACATGTAGAGACAGACAGGTAACCAGTCTATCACAGGGCTGACATGTAGAGACAGACAGGTGACCAGTCTATCACAGGGAGACATGTAGAGACAGACAGGTAACCAGTCTATCACAGGGAGACATGTAGAGACAGACAGGTAACCAGTCTATCACAGGGAGACATGTACAGACAGACAGGTAACCAGTCTATCACATGGAGACATGTAGAGACAGACAGGTAACCAGTCTATCACAGGGAGACATGTAGAGACCGACAGGTAACCAGTCTATCACAGGGGGACATGTAGAGACAGACAGGTAACCAGTCTATCACATGGAGACATGTGGAGACAGACAGGTAACCAGTCTATCACGGGGCCGACATGTAGAGACAGACAGGTAACCAGTCTATCACAGGGAGACATGTAGAGACAGACAGGTAACCAGTCTATCACAGGGGGACATGTAGAGACAGACAGGTAACCAATCTATCACATGGAGACATGTGGAGACATACAGGTAACCAGTCTATCACAGGGAGACATGTAGAGACAGACAGGTAACCAGTCTATCACAGGGAGACATGTAGAGACAGACAGGTAACCAGTCTATCACAGGGAGACATGTAGAGACAGACAGGTAACCAGTCTATCACAGGGCCGACATTTAGAGACAGACAGGTAACCAGTCTATCACAGGGAGACATGTAGAGACAGACAGGTAACCAGTCTATCACAGGGCTGACATGTAGATACAGACAGGTGACCAGTCTATCACAGGGCTGACATGTAGAGAGAGACAGGTGACCAGTCTATCACAGGGCTGACATGTAGAGACAGACAGGTAACCAGTCTATCACAGGCTGACATGTACAGACAGACAGGTGACCAGTCTATCACAGGGCTGACATGTAGAGACAGACAGGTAACCAGTCTATCACAGGGAGACATGTAGAGACAGAAAGGTAACCAGTCTATCACAGGGCTGACATGTAGAGACAGACAGGCAACCAGTCTATAACAGGGCTGACATGTAGAGACAGACAGGTAACCAGTCTATCACAGGGAGACATGTAGAGAAAGACAGGTAACCAGTCTATCACAGGGGGACATGTAGAGACAGACAGGTGACCAGTCTATCACAGGGAGACATGTAGAGACAGACAGGTAACCAGTCTATCACAGGGAGACATGTAGAGACAGACAGGTAACCAGTCTATCACAGGGCTGACATGTAGAGACAGACAGGTGACCAGTCTATCACAGGGAGACATGTAGAGACAGACAGGTAACCAGTCTATCACAGGGAGACATGTAGAGACAGACAGGTAACCAGTCTATCACAGGGAGACATGTACAGACAGACAGGTAACCAGTCTATCACAGGGAGACATGTAGAGACAGACAGGTGACCAGTCTATCACAGGGAGACATGTAGAGACAGACAGGTAACCAGTCTATCACAGGGAGACATGTAGAGACAGACAGGTAACCAGTCTATCACAGGGAGACATGTAGAGACAGACAGGTAACCAGTCTATCACAGGGCTGACATGTAGAGACAGACAGGCAACCAGTCTATCACAGGGCTGACATGTAGAGACAGACAGGTAACCAGTCTATCACAGGGCCGACATGTAGAGACAGACAGGTAACCAGTCTATCACAGGGAGACATGTAGAGACAGACAGGTAACCAGTCTATCACAGGGAGACATGTAGAGACAGACAGGTAACCAGTCTATCACAGGGGGACATGTAGAGACAGACAGGTAACCAGTCTATCACAGGGAGACATGTAGAGACAGACAGGTAACCAGTCTATCACAGAGAGACATGTAGAGACAGACAGGTAACCAGTCTATCACAGGGAGACATGTAAAGACAGACAGGTAACCAGTCTATCACAGGGAGACATGTAGAGACAGACAGGTAACCAGTCTATCACAGGTAGACATGTAGAGACAGACAGGTAACCAGTCTATCATGGGGCCGACATGTAGAGACAGACAGGTAACCAGTCTATCACAGGGAGACATGTAGAGACAGACAGGTAACCAGTCTATCACAGGGAGACATGTAGAGACAGACAGGTAACCAGTCTATCACAGGGAGACATGTACAGACAGACAGGTAACCAGTCTATCACAGGGAGACATGTAGAGACAGACAGGTGACCAGTCTATCACAGGGAGACATGTAGAGACAGACAGGTAACCAGTCTATCACAGGGAGACATGTAGAGACAGACAGGTAACCAGTCTATCACAGGGAGACATGTAGAGACAGACAGGTAACCAGTCTATCACAGGGCTGACATGTAGAGACAGACAGGCAACCAGTCTATCACAGGGCTGACATGTAGAGACAGGCAGGTAACCAGTCTATCACAGGGCCGACATGTAGAGACAGACAGGTAACCAGTCTATCACAGGGAGACATGTAGAGACAGACAGGTAACCAGTCTATCACAGGGAGACATGTAGAGACAGACAGGTAACCAGTCTATCACAGGGGGACATGTAGAGACAGACAGGTAACCAGTCTATCATAGGGCTGACATGTAGAGACAGACAGGTGACCAGTCTATCACAGGGCTGACATGTAGAGACAGACAGGTAACCAGTCTATCATAGGGAGACATGTAGAGACAGACAGGTAACCAGTCTATCACAGGGAGACATGTAGAGACAGACAGGTAATCAGTCTATCACAGGGCTGACATGTAGAGACAGACAGGCAACCAGTCTATCACAGGGCTGACATGTAGAGACAGACAGGTAACCAGTCTATCACAGGGCCGACATGTAGAGACAGACAGGTAACCAGTCTATCACAGGGAGACATGTAGAGACAGACAGGTAACCAGTCTATCACAGGGAGACATGTACAGACAGACAGGTAACCAGTCTATCACAGGGCTGACATGTAGAGACAGACAGGTAACCAGTCTATCACAGGGAGACATGTAGAGACAGACAGGTAACCAGTCTATCACAGGGAGACATGTAGAGACAGACAGGTAACCAGTCTATCACAGGGAGACATGTAGAGACAGACAGGTAACCAGTCTATCACAGGGAGACATGTACAGACAGACAGGTAACCAGTCTATCACAGGGCTGACATGTAGAGACAGACAGGTAACCAGTCTATCACAGGGCTGACATGTAGAGACAGACAGGTAACCAGTCTATCATAGGGCTGACATGTAGAGACAGACAGGTAACCAGTCTATCACAGGGAGACATGTAGAGACAGACAGGTAACCAGTCTATCACAGGGAGACATGTAAAGACAGATAGGTAACCAGTCTATCACAGGGAGACATGTAGAGACAGACAGGTGACCAGTCTATCACAGGGAGACATGTAGAGACAGACAGGTAACCAGTCTATCACAGGGAGACATGTAGAGACAGACAGGTAACCAGTCTATCACAGGGAGACATGTACAGACAGACAGGTAACCAGTCTATCACAGGGCTGACATGTAGAGACAGACAGGTAACCAGTCTATCACAGGGCTGACATGTAGAGACAGACAGGTAACCAGTCTATCATAGGGCTGACATGTAGAGACAGACAGGTAACCAGTCTATCACATGGAGACATGTGGAGACAGACAGGTAACCAGTCTATCACAGGGAGACATGTAGAGACAGACAGGTAACCAGTCTATCACAGGGAGACATGTAGAGACCGACAGGTAACCAGTCTATCACAGGGGGACATGTAGAGACAGACAGGTAACCAGTCTATCATAGGGCTGACATGTAGAGACAGACAGGTGACCAGTCTATCACAGGGCTGACATGTAGAGACAGACAGGTAACCAGTCTATCACAGGGAGACATGTAGAGACAGACAGGTAACCAGTCTATCACAGGGAGACATGTAGAGACAGACAGGTAATCAGTCTATCACAGGGCTGACATGTAGAGACAGACAGGCAACCAGTCTATCACAGGGCTGACATGTAGAGACAGACAGGTAACCAGTCTATCACAGGGCCGACATGTAGAGACAGACAGGTAACCAGTCTATCACAGGGAGACATGTAGAGACAGACAGGTAACCAGTCTATCACAGGGAGACATGTAGAGACAGACAGGTAACCAGTCTATCATGGGGCCGACATGTAGAGACAGACAGGTAACCAGTCTATCACAGGGAGACATGTATAGACAGACAGGTAACCAGTCTATCATGGGGCCGACATGTAGAGACAGACAGGTAACCAGTCTATCACAGGGAGACATGTAGAGACAGACAGGTAACCAGTCTATCACAGGGGAACATGTAGAGACAGACAGGTAACCAGTCTATCACAGGGAGACATGTACAGACAGACAGGTAACCAGTCTATCACAGGAAGACATGTAGAGACAGACAGGTAACCAGTCTATCACAGGGGGACATGTAGAGACAGACAGGTAACCAGTCTATCACAGGGAGACATGTAGAGACAGACAGGTAACCAGTCTATCACAGGGAGACATGTAGAGACAGACAGGTAACCAGTCTATCACAGGGAGACATGTAAAGACAGACAGGTAACCAGTCTATCACAGGGAGACATGTAGAGACAGACAGGTAACCAGTCTATCACAGGGAGACATGTAGAGACAGACAGGTAACCAGTCTATCACAGGGAGACATGTAGAGACAGACAGGTAACCAGTCTATCACAGGGCTGACATGTAGAGACAGACAGGTAACCAGTCTATCACAGGGAGACATGTAGAGACAGACAGGTAACCAGTCTATCACAGGGAGACATGTACAGACAGACAGGTAACCAGTCTATCACAGGGCTGACATGTAGAGACAGACAGGTCACCAGTCTATCACAGGGCTGACATGTAGAGACAGACAGGTAACCAGTCTATCATAGGGCTGACATGTAGAGACAGACAGGTAACCAGTCTATCACATGGAGACATGTGGAGACAGACACGTAACCAGTCTATCACATGGAGACATGTAGAGACAGACAGGTAACCAGTCTATCACAGGGAGACATGTAGAGACAGACAGGTAACCAGTCTATCACAGGGCCGACATGTAGAGACAGACAGGTAACCAGTCTATCACAGGGAGACATGTAGAGACAGACAGGTAACCAGTCTATCACAGGGAGACATGTAGAGACAGACAGGTAACCAGTCTATCATGGGGCCGACATGTAGAGACAGACAGGTAACCAGTCTATCACAGGGAGACATGTATAGACAGACAGGTAACCAGTCTATCACAGGGAGACATGTAGAGACAGACAGGTAACCAGTCTATCACAGGGCTGACATGTAGAGACAGACAGGTAACCAGTCTATCACAGGGAGACATGTAGAGACAGACAGGTAACCAGTCTATCACAGGGAGACATGTACAGACAGACAGGTAACCAGTCTATCACAGGGCTGACATGTAGAGACAGACAGGTCACCAGTCTATCACAGGGCTGACATGTAGAGACAGACAGGTAACCAGTCTATCATAGGGCTGACATGTAGAGACAGACAGGTAACCAGTCTATCACATGGAGACATGTGGAGACAGACACGTAACCAGTCTATCACATGGAGACATGTAGAGACAGACAGGTAACCAGTCTATCACAGGGAGACATGTAGAGACAGACAGGTAACCAGTCTATCACAGGGCCGACATGTAGAGACAGACAGGTAACCAGTCTATCACAGGGAGACATGTAGAGACAGACAGGTAACCAGTCTATCACAGGGAGACATGTAGAGACAGACAGGTAACCAGTCTATCATGGGGCCGACATGTAGAGGCAGACAGGTAACCAGTCTATCACAGGGAGACATGTAGAGACAGACAGGTAACCAGTCTATCACAGGGGGACATGTAGAGACAGACAGGTAACCAGTCTATCACAGGGAGACATGTAGAGACAGACAGGTAACCAGTCTATCACAGGGAGACATGTAGAGACAGACAGGTAACCAGTCTATCACAGGGGGACATGTAGAGACAGACAGGTAACCAGTCTATCACAGGGAGACATGTAGAGACAGACAGGTAACCAGTCTATCACAGGGAGACATGTAGAGACAGACAGGTAACCAGTCTATCACAGGGAGACATGTAAAGACAGACAGGTAACCAGTCTATCACAGGGAGACATGTAGAGACAGACAGGTGACCAGTCTATCACAGGGAGACATGTAGAGACAGACAGGTAACCAGTCTATCACAGGGAGACATGTAGAGACAGACAGGTAACCAGTCTATCACAGGGCTGACATGTAGAGACAGACAGGTAACCAGTCTATCACAGGGAGACATGTAGAGACAGACAGGTAACCAGTCTATCACAGGGAGACATGTACAGACAGACAGGTAACCAGTCTATCACAGGGCTGACATGTAGAGACAGACAGGTAACCAGTCTATCACAGGGCTGACATGTAGAGACAGACAGGTAACCAGTCTATCATAGGGCTGACATGTAGAGACAGACAGGTAACCAGTCTATCACATGGAGACATGTGGAGACAGACACGTAACCAGTCTATCACATGGAGACATGTAGAGACAGACAGGTAACCAGTCTATCACAGGGAGACATGTAGAGACCGACAGGTAACCAGTCTATCACAGGGGGACATGTAGAGACAGACAGGTAACCAGTCTATCACATGGAGACATGTGGAGACAGACAGGTAACCAGTCTATCCCGGGGCCGACATGTAGAGACAGACAGGTAACCAGTCTATCACAGGGAGACATGTACAGACAGACAGGTAACCAGTCTATCACAGGGCTGACATGTAGAGACAGACAGGTCACCAGTCTATCACAGGGCTGACATGTAGAGACAGACAGGTAACCAGTCTATCATAGGGCTGACATGTAGAGACAGACAGGTAACCAGTCTATCACATGGAGACATGTGGAGACAGACACGTAACCAGTCTATCACATGGAGACATGTAGAGACAGACAGGTAACCAGTCTATCACAGGGAGACATGTAGAGACAGACAGGTAACCAGTCTATCACAGGGCCGACATGTAGAGACAGACAGGTAACCAGTCTATCACAGGGAGACATGTAGAGACAGACAGGTAACCAGTCTATCACAGGGAGACATGTAGAGACAGACAGGTAACCAGTCTATCATGGGGCCGACATGTAGAGGCAGACAGGTAACCAGTCTATCACAGGGAGACATGTAGAGACAGACAGGTAACCAGTCTATCACAGGGGGACATGTAGAGACAGACAGGTAACCAGTCTATCACAGGGAGACATGTAGAGACAGACAGGTAACCAGTCTATCACAGGGAGACATGTAGAGACAGACAGGTAACCAGTCTATCACAGGGGGACATGTAGAGACAGACAGGTAACCAGTCTATCACAGGGAGACATGTAGAGACAGACAGGTAACCAGTCTATCACAGGGAGACATGTAGAGACAGACAGGTAACCAGTCTATCACAGGGAGACATGTAAAGACAGACAGGTAACCAGTCTATCACAGGGAGACATGTAGAGACAGACAGGTGACCAGTCTATCACAGGGAGACATGTAGAGACAGACAGGTAACCAGTCTATCACAGGGAGACATGTAGAGACAGACAGGTAACCAGTCTATCACAGGGCTGACATGTAGAGACAGACAGGTAACCAGTCTATCACAGGGAGACATGTAGAGACAGACAGGTAACCAGTCTATCACAGGGAGACATGTACAGACAGACAGGTAACCAGTCTATCACAGGGCTGACATGTAGAGACAGACAGGTAACCAGTCTATCACAGGGCTGACATGTAGAGACAGACAGGTAACCAGTCTATCATAGGGCTGACATGTAGAGACAGACAGGTAACCAGTCTATCACAGGGCTGACATGTGGAGACAGACAGGTGACCAGTCTATCACAGGGCTGACATGTAGAGACAGACAGGTAACCAGTCTATCACAGGCTGACATGTAGAGACAGACAGGTGACCAGTCTATCACAGGGCTGACATGTAGAGACAGACAGGTAACCAGTCTATCACAGGGAGACATGTAGAGACAGACAGGTAACCAGTCTATCACAGGGAGACATGTAGAGACAGAAAGGTAACCAGTCTATCACAGGGCTGACATGTAGAGACAGACAGGCAACCAGTCTATAACAGGGCTGACATGTAGAGACAGACAGGTAACCAGTCTATCACAGGGAGACATGTAGAGAAAGACAGGTAACCAGTCTATCACAGGGGGACATGTAGAGACAGACAGGTGACCAGTCTATCACAGGGAGACATGTAGAGACAGACAGGTAACCAGTCTATCACAGGGAGACATGTAGAGACAGACAGGTAACCAGTCTATCACAGGGCTGACATGTAGAGACAGACAGGTGACCAGTCTATCACAGGGAGACATGTAGAGACAGACAGGTAACCAGTCTATCACAGGGAGACATGTAGAGACAGACAGGTAACCAGTCTATCACAGGGAGACATGTACAGACAGACAGGTAACCAGTCTATCACATGGAGACATGTAGAGACAGACAGGTAACCAGTCTATCACAGGGAGACATGTAGAGACCGACAGGTAACCAGTCTATCACAGGGGGACATGTAGAGACAGACAGGTAACCAGTCTATCACATGGAGACATGTGGAGACAGACAGGTAACCAGTCTATCACGGGGCCGACATGTAGAGACAGACAGGTAACCAGTCTATCACAGGGAGACATGTAGAGACAGACAGGTAACCAGTCTATCACAGGGGGACATGTAGAGACAGACAGGTAACCAATCTATCACATGGAGACATGTGGAGACATACAGGTAACCAGTCTATCACAGGGAGACATGTAGAGACAGACAGGTAACCAGTCTATCACAGGGAGACATGTAGAGACAGACAGGTAACCAGTCTATCACAGGGAGACATGTAGAGACAGACAGGTAACCAGTCTATCACAGGGCCGACATTTAGAGACAGACAGGTAACCAGTCTATCACAGGGAGACATGTAGAGACAGACAGGTAACCAGTCTATCACAGGGCTGACATGTAGATACAGACAGGTGACCAGTCTATCACAGGGCTGACATGTAGAGAGAGACAGGTGACCAGTCTATCACAGGGCTGACATGTAGAGACAGACAGGTAACCAGTCTATCACAGGCTGACATGTAGAGACAGACAGGTGACCAGTCTATCACAGGGCTGACATGTAGAGACAGACAGGTAACCAGTCTATCACAGGGAGACATGTAGAGACAGACAGGTAACCAGTCTATCACAGGGAGACATGTAGAGACAGAAAGGTAACCAGTCTATCACAGGGCTGACATGTAGAGACAGACAGGCAACCAGTCTATAACAGGGCTGACATGTAGAGACAGACAGGTAACCAGTCTATCACAGGGAGACATGTAGAGAAAGACAGGTAACCAGTCTATCACAGGGGGACATGTAGAGACAGACAGGTGACCAGTCTATCACAGGGAGACATGTAGAGACAGACAGGTAACCAGTCTATCACAGGGAGACATGTAGAGACAGACAGGTAACCAGTCTATCACAGGGCTGACATGTAGAGACAGACAGGTGACCAGTCTATCACAGGGAGACATGTAGAGACAGACAGGTAACCAGTCTATCACAGGGAGACATGTAGAGACAGACAGGTAACCAGTCTATCACAGGGAGACATGTACAGACAGACAGGTAACCAGTCTATCACAGGGAGACATGTAGAGACAGACAGGTGACCAGTCTATCACAGGGAGACATGTAGAGACAGACAGGTAACCAGTCTATCACAGGGACACATGTAGAGACAGACAGGTAACCAGTCTATCACAGGGAGACATGTAGAGACAGACAGGTAACCAGTCTATCACAGGGCTGACATGTAGAGACAGACAGGCAACCAGTCTATCACAGGGCTGACATGTAGAGACAGACAGGTAACCAGTCTATCACAGGGCCGACATGTAGAGACAGACAGGTAACCAGTCTATCACAGGGAGCCATGTAGAGACAGACAGGTAACCAGTCTATCACAGGGAGACATGTAGAGACAGACAGGTAACCAGTCTATCACAGGGGGACATGTAGAGACAGACAGGTAACCAGTCTATCACAGGGAGACATGTAGAGACAGACAGGTAACCAGTCTATCACAGAGAGACATGTAGAGACAGACAGGTAACCAGTCTATCACAGGGAGACATGTAAAGACAGACAGGTAACCAGTCTATCACAGGGAGACATGTAGAGACAGACAGGTAACCAGTCTATCACAGGTAGACATGTAGAGACAGACAGGTAACCAGTCTATCATGGGGCCGACATGTAGAGACAGACAGGTAACCAGTCTATCACAGGGAGACATGTAGAGACAGACAGGTAACCAGTCTATCACAGGGAGACATGTAGAGACAGACAGGTAACCAGTCTATCACAGGGAGACATGTACAGACAGACAGGTAACCAGTCTATCACAGGGAGACATGTAGAGACAGACAGGTGACCAGTCTATCACAGGGAGACATGTAGAGACAGACAGGTAACCAGTCTATCACAGGGAGACATGTAGAGACAGACAGGTAACCAGTCTATCACAGGGAGACATGTAGAGACAGACAGGTAACCAGTCTATCACAGGGAGACATGTACAGACAGACAGGTAACCAGTCTATCACAGGGCTGACATGTAGAGACAGACAGGTAACCAGTCTATCACAGGGCTGACATGTAGAGACAGACAGGTAACCAGTCTATCATAGGGCTGACATGTAGAGACAGACAGGTAACCAGTCTATCACATGGAGACATGTGGAGACAGACACGTAACCAGTCTATCACATGGAGACATGTAGAGACAGACAGGTAACCAGTCTATCACAGGGAGACATGTAGAGACCGACAGGTAACCAGTCTATCACAGGGGGACATGTAGAGACAGACAGGTAACCAGTCTATCACATGGAGACATGTGGAGACAGACAGGTAACCAGTCTATCACGGGGCCGACATGTAGAGACAGACAGGTAACCAGTCTATCACAGGGAGACATGTAGAGACAGACAGGTAACCAGTCTATCACAGGGGGACATGTAGAGACAGACAGGTAACCAATCTATCACATGGAGACATGTGGAGACATACAGGTAACCAGTCTATCACAGGGAGACATGTAGAGACAGACAGGTAACCAGTCTATCACAGGGAGACATGTAGAGACAGACAGGTAACCAGTCTATCACAGGGAGACATGTAGAGACAGACAGGTAACCAGTCTATCACAGGGCCGACATTTAGAGACAGACAGGTAACCAGTCTATCACAGGGAGACATGTAGAGACAGACAGGTAACCAGTCTATCACAGGGCTGACATGTAGATACAGACAGGTGACCAGTCTATCACAGGGCTGACATGTAGAGAGAGACAGGTGACCAGTCTATCACAGGGCTGACATGTAGAGACAGACAGGTAACCAGTCTATCACAGGCTGACATGTAGAGACAGACAGGTGACCAGTCTATCACAGGGCTGACATGTAGAGACAGACAGGTAACCAGTCTATCACAGGGAGACATGTAGAGACAGACAGGTAACCAGTCTATCACAGGGAGACATGTAGAGACAGAAAGGTAACCAGTCTATCACAGGGCTGACATGTAGAGACAGACAGGCAACCAGTCTATAACAGGGCTGACATGTAGAGACAGACAGGTAACCAGTCTATCACAGGGAGACATGTAGAGAAAGACAGGTAACCAGTCTATCACAGGGGGACATGTAGAGACAGACAGGTGACCAGTCTATCACAGGGAGACATGTAGAGACAGACAGGTAACCAGTCTATCACAGGGAGACATGTAGAGACAGACAGGTAACCAGTCTATCACAGGGCTGACATGTAGAGACAGACAGGTGACCAGTCTATCACAGGGAGACATGTAGAGACAGACAGGTAACCAGTCTATCACAGGGAGACATGTAGAGACAGACAGGTAACCAGTCTATCACAGGGAGACATGTACAGACAGACAGGTAACCAGTCTATCACATGGAGACATGTAGAGACAGACAGGTAACCAGTCTATCACAGGGAGACATGTAGAGACCGACAGGTAACCAGTCTATCACAGGGGGACATGTAGAGACAGACAGGTAACCAGTCTATCACATGGAGACATGTGGAGACAGACAGGTAACCAGTCTATCACGGGGCCGACATGTAGAGACAGACAGGTAACCAGTCTATCACAGGGAGACATGTAGAGACAGACAGGTAACCAGTCTATCACAGGGGGACATGTAGAGACAGACAGGTAACCAATCTATCACATGGAGACATGTGGAGACATACAGGTAACCAGTCTATCACAGGGAGACATGTAGAGACAGACAGGTAACCAGTCTATCACAGGGAGACATGTAGAGACAGACAGGTAACCAGTCTATCACAGGGAGACATGTAGAGACAGACAGGTAACCAGTCTATCACAGGGCCGACATTTAGAGACAGACAGGTAACCAGTCTATCACAGGGAGACATGTAGAGACAGACAGGTAACCAGTCTATCACAGGGCTGACATGTAGATACAGACAGGTGACCAGTCTATCACAGGGCTGACATGTAGAGAGAGACAGGTGACCAGTCTATCACAGGGCTGACATGTAGAGACAGACAGGTAACCAGTCTATCACAGGCTGACATGTACAGACAGACAGGTGACCAGTCTATCACAGGGCTGACATGTAGAGACAGACAGGTAACCAGTCTATCACAGGGAGACATGTAGAGACAGAAAGGTAACCAGTCTATCACAGGGCTGACATGTAGAGACAGACAGGCAACCAGTCTATAACAGGGCTGACATGTAGAGACAGACAGGTAACCAGTCTATCACAGGGAGACATGTAGAGAAAGACAGGTAACCAGTCTATCACAGGGGGACATGTAGAGACAGACAGGTGACCAGTCTATCACAGGGAGACATGTAGAGACAGACAGGTAACCAGTCTATCACAGGGAGACATGTAGAGACAGACAGGTAACCAGTCTATCACAGGGCTGACATGTAGAGACAGACAGGTGACCAGTCTATCACAGGGAGACATGTAGAGACAGACAGGTAACCAGTCTATCACAGGGAGACATGTAGAGACAGACAGGTAACCAGTCTATCACAGGGAGACATGTACAGACAGACAGGTAACCAGTCTATCACAGGGAGACATGTAGAGACAGACAGGTGACCAGTCTATCACAGGGAGACATGTAGAGACAGACAGGTAACCAGTCTATCACAGGGAGACATGTAGAGACAGACAGGTAACCAGTCTATCACAGGGAGACATGTAGAGACAGACAGGTAACCAGTCTATCACAGGGCTGACATGTAGAGACAGACAGGCAACCAGTCTATCACAGGGCTGACATGTAGAGACAGACAGGTAACCAGTCTATCACAGGGCCGACATGTAGAGACAGACAGGTAACCAGTCTATCACAGGGAGACATGTAGAGACAGACAGGTAACCAGTCTATCACAGGGAGACATGTAGAGACAGACAGGTAACCAGTCTATCACAGGGGGACATGTAGAGACAGACAGGTAACCAGTCTATCACAGGGAGACATGTAGAGAAAGACAGGTAACCAGTCTATCACAGGGGGACATGTAGAGACAGACAGGTGACCAGTCTATCACAGGGAGACATGTAGAGACAGACAGGTAACCAGTCTATCACAGGGAGACATGTAGAGACAGACAGGTAACCAGTCTATCACAGGGCTGACATGTAGAGACAGACAGGTGACCAGTCTATCACAGGGAGACATGTAGAGACAGACAGGTAACCAGTCTATCACAGGGAGACATGTAGAGACAGACAGGTAACCAGTCTATCACAGGGAGACATGTACAGACAGACAGGTAACCAGTCTATCACAGGGAGACATGTAGAGACAGACAGGTGACCAGTCTATCACAGGGAGACATGTAGAGACAGACAGGTAACCAGTCTATCACAGGGACACATGTAGAGACAGACAGGTAACCAGTCTATCACAGGGAGACATGTAGAGACAGACAGGTAACCAGTCTATCACAGGGCTGACATGTAGAGACAGACAGGCAACCAGTCTATCACAGGGCTGACATGTAGAGACAGACAGGTAACCAGTCTATCACAGGGCCGACATGTAGAGACAGACAGGTAACCAGTCTATCACAGGGAGACATGTAGAGACAGACAGGTAACCAGTCTATCACAGGGAGACATGTAGAGACAGACAGGTAACCAGTCTATCACAGGGGGACATGTAGAGACAGACAGGTAACCAGTCTATCACAGGGAGACATGTAGAGACAGACAGGTAACCAGTCTATCACAGAGAGACATGTAGAGACAGACAGGTAACCAGTCTATCACAGGGAGACATGTAAAGACAGACAGGTAACCAGTCTATCACAGGGAGACATGTAGAGACAGACAGGTAACCAGTCTATCACAGGTAGACATGTAGAGACAGACAGGTAACCAGTCTATCATGGGGCCGACATGTAGAGACAGACAGGTAACCAGTCTATCACAGGGAGACATGTAGAGACAGACAGGTAACCAGTCTATCACAGGGAGACATGTAGAGACAGACAGGTAACCAGTCTATCACAGGGAGACATGTACAGACAGACAGGTAACCAGTCTATCACAGGGAGACATGTAGAGACAGACAGGTGACCAGTCTATCACAGGGAGACATGTAGAGACAGACAGGTAACCAGTCTATCACAGGGAGACATGTAGAGACAGACAGGTAACCAGTCTATCACAGGGAGACATGTAGAGACAGACAGGTAACCAGTCTATCACAGGGAGACATGTACAGACAGACAGGTAACCAGTCTATCACAGGGCTGACATGTAGAGACAGACAGGTAACCAGTCTATCACAGGGCTGACATGTAGAGACAGACAGGTAACCAGTCTATCATAGGGCTGACATGTAGAGACAGACAGGTAACCAGTCTATCACATGGAGACATGTGGAGACAGACACGTAACCAGTCTATCACATGGAGACATGTAGAGACAGACAGGTAACCAGTCTATCACAGGGAGACATGTAGAGACCGACAGGTAACCAGTCTATCACAGGGGGACATGTAGAGACAGACAGGTAACCAGTCTATCACATGGAGACATGTGGAGACAGACAGGTAACCAGTCTATCACGGGGCCGACATGTAGAGACAGACAGGTAACCAGTCTATCACAGGGAGACATGTAGAGACAGACAGGTAACCAGTCTATCACAGGGGGACATGTAGAGACAGACAGGTAACCAATCTATCACATGGAGACATGTGGAGACATACAGGTAACCAGTCTATCACAGGGAGACATGTAGAGACAGACAGGTAACCAGTCTATCACAGGGAGACATGTAGAGACAGACAGGTAACCAGTCTATCACAGGGAGACATGTAGAGACAGACAGGTAACCAGTCTATCACAGGGCCGACATTTAGAGACAGACAGGTAACCAGTCTATCACAGGGAGACATGTAGAGACAGACAGGTAACCAGTCTATCACAGGGCTGACATGTAGATACAGACAGGTGACCAGTCTATCACAGGGCTGACATGTAGAGAGAGACAGGTGACCAGTCTATCACAGGGCTGACATGTAGAGACAGACAGGTAACCAGTCTATCACAGGCTGACATGTAGAGACAGACAGGTGACCAGTCTATCACAGGGCTGACATGTAGAGACAGACAGGTAACCAGTCTATCACAGGGAGACATGTAGAGACAGACAGGTAACCAGTCTATCACAGGGAGACATGTAGAGACAGAAAGGTAACCAGTCTATCACAGGGCTGACATGTAGAGACAGACAGGCAACCAGTCTATAACAGGGCTGACATGTAGAGACAGACAGGTAACCAGTCTATCACAGGGAGACATGTAGAGAAAGACAGGTAACCAGTCTATCACAGGGGGACATGTAGAGACAGACAGGTGACCAGTCTATCACAGGGAGACATGTAGAGACAGACAGGTAACCAGTCTATCACAGGGAGACATGTAGAGACAGACAGGTAACCAGTCTATCACAGGGCTGACATGTAGAGACAGACAGGTGACCAGTCTATCACAGGGAGACATGTAGAGACAGACAGGTAACCAGTCTATCACAGGGAGACATGTAGAGACAGACAGGTAACCAGTCTATCACAGGGAGACATGTACAGACAGACAGGTAACCAGTCTATCACATGGAGACATGTAGAGACAGACAGGTAACCAGTCTATCACAGGGAGACATGTAGAGACCGACAGGTAACCAGTCTATCACAGGGGGACATGTAGAGACAGACAGGTAACCAGTCTATCACATGGAGACATGTGGAGACAGACAGGTAACCAGTCTATCACGGGGCCGACATGTAGAGACAGACAGGTAACCAGTCTATCACAGGGAGACATGTAGAGACAGACAGGTAACCAGTCTATCACAGGGGGACATGTAGAGACAGACAGGTAACCAATCTATCACATGGAGACATGTGGAGACATACAGGTAACCAGTCTATCACAGGGAGACATGTAGAGACAGACAGGTAACCAGTCTATCACAGGGAGACATGTAGAGACAGACAGGTAACCAGTCTATCACAGGGAGACATGTAGAGACAGACAGGTAACCAGTCTATCACAGGGCCGACATTTAGAGACAGACAGGTAACCAGTCTATCACAGGGAGACATGTAGAGACAGACAGGTAACCAGTCTATCACAGGGCTGACATGTAGATACAGACAGGTGACCAGTCTATCACAGGGCTGACATGTAGAGAGAGACAGGTGACCAGTCTATCACAGGGCTGACATGTAGAGACAGACAGGTAACCAGTCTATCACAGGCTGACATGTACAGACAGACAGGTGACCAGTCTATCACAGGGCTGACATGTAGAGACAGACAGGTAACCAGTCTATCACAGGGAGACATGTAGAGACAGAAAGGTAACCAGTCTATCACAGGGCTGACATGTAGAGACAGACAGGCAACCAGTCTATAACAGGGCTGACATGTAGAGACAGACAGGTAACCAGTCTATCACAGGGAGACATGTAGAGAAAGACAGGTAACCAGTCTATCACAGGGGGACATGTAGAGACAGACAGGTGACCAGTCTATCACAGGGAGACATGTAGAGACAGACAGGTAACCAGTCTATCACAGGGAGACATGTAGAGACAGACAGGTAACCAGTCTATCACAGGGCTGACATGTAGAGACAGACAGGTGACCAGTCTATCACAGGGAGACATGTAGAGACAGACAGGTAACCAGTCTATCACAGGGAGACATGTAGAGACAGACAGGTAACCAGTCTATCACAGGGAGACATGTACAGACAGACAGGTAACCAGTCTATCACAGGGAGACATGTAGAGACAGACAGGTGACCAGTCTATCACAGGGAGACATGTAGAGACAGACAGGTAACCAGTCTATCACAGGGAGACATGTAGAGACAGACAGGTAACCAGTCTATCACAGGGAGACATGTAGAGACAGACAGGTAACCAGTCTATCACAGGGCTGACATGTAGAGACAGACAGGCAACCAGTCTATCACAGGGCTGACATGTAGAGACAGACAGGTAACCAGTCTATCACAGGGCCGACATGTAGAGACAGACAGGTAACCAGTCTATCACAGGGAGACATGTAGAGACAGACAGGTAACCAGTCTATCACAGGGAGACATGTAGAGACAGACAGGTAACCAGTCTATCACAGGGGGACATGTAGAGACAGACAGGTAACCAGTCTATCACAGGGAGACATGTAGAGACAGACAGGTAACCAGTCTATCACAGAGAGACATGTAGAGACAGACAGGTAACCAGTCTATCACAGGGAGACATGTAAAGACAGACAGGTAACCAGTCTATCACAGGGAGACATGTAGAGACAGACAGGTAACCAGTCTATCACAGGTAGACATGTAGAGACAGACAGGTAACCAGTCTATCATGGGGCCGACATGTAGAGACAGACAGGTAACCAGTCTATCACAGGGAGACATGTAGAGACAGACAGGTAACCAGTCTATCACAGGGAGACATGTAGAGACAGACAGGTAACCAGTCTATCACAGGGAGACATGTACAGACAGACAGGTAACCAGTCTATCACAGGGAGACATGTAGAGACAGACAGGTGACCAGTCTATCACAGGGAGACATGTAGAGACAGACAGGTAACCAGTCTATCACAGGGAGACATGTAGAGACAGACAGGTAACCAGTCTATCACAGGGAGACATGTAGAGACAGACAGGTAACCAGTCTATCACAGGGCTGACATGTAGAGACAGACAGGCAACCAGTCTATCACAGGGCTGACATGTAGAGACAGGCAGGTAACCAGTCTATCACAGGGCCGACATGTAGAGACAGACAGGTAACCAGTCTATCACAGGGAGACATGTAGAGACAGACAGGTAACCAGTCTATCACAGGGAGACATGTAGAGACAGACAGGTAACCAGTCTATCACAGGGGGACATGTAGAGACAGACAGGTAACCAGTCTATCACAGAGAGACATGTAGAGACAGACAGGTAACCAGTCTATCACAGGGAGACATGTAAAGACAGACAGGTAACCAGTCTATCACAGGGAGACATGTAGAGACAGACAGGTAACCAGTCTATCACAGGTAGACATGTAGAGACAGACAGGTAACCAGTCTATCATGGGGCCGACATGTAGAGACAGACAGGTAACCAGTCTATCACAGGGAGACATGTAGAGACAGACAGGTAACCAGTCTATCACAGGGGGACATGTAGAGACAGACAGGTAACCAGTCTATCACAGGGAGACATGTAGAGACAGACAGGTAACCAGTCTATCACAGGGAGACATGTAGAGACAGACAGGTAACCAGTCTATCACATGGAGACATGTGGAGACAGACAGGTAACCAGTCTATCACAGGGAGACATGTAGAGACAGACAGGTAACCAGTCTATCACAGGGAGACATGTAGAGACCGACAGGTAACCAGTCTATCACAGGGGGACATGTAGAGACAGACAGGTAACCAGTCTATCATAGGGCTGACATGTAGAGACAGACAGGTGACCAGTCTATCACAGGGCTGACATGTAGAGACAGACAGGTAACCAGTCTATCACAGGGAGACATGTAGAGACAGACAGGTAACCAGTCTATCACAGGGAGACATGTAGAGACAGACAGGTAATCAGTCTATCACAGGGCTGACATGTAGAGACAGACAGGCAACCAGTCTATCACAGGGCTGACATGTAGAGACAGACAGGTAACCAGTCTATCACAGGGCCGACATGTAGAGACAGACAGGTAACCAGTCTATCACAGGGAGACATGTAGAGACAGACAGGTAACCAGTCTATCACAGGGAGACATGTAGAGACAGACAGGTAACCAGTCTATCATGGGGCCGACATGTAGAGACAGACAGGTAACCAGTCTATCACAGGGAGACATGTAGAGACAGACAGGTAACCAGTCTATCACAGGGGGACATGTAGAGACAGACAGGTAACCAGTCTTTCACAGGGAGACATGTAGAGACAGACAGGTAACCAGTCTATCACAGGGAGACATGTAGAGACAGACAGGTAACCAGTCTATCACAGGGGGACATGTAGAGACAGACAGGTAACCAGTCTATCACAGGGAGACATGTAGAGACAGACAGGTAACCAGTCTATCACAGGGAGACATGTAGAGACAGACAGGTAACCAGTCTATCACAGGGAGACATGTAAAGACAGACAGGTAACCAGTCTATCACAGGGAGACATGTAGAGACAGACAGGTGACCAGTCTATCACAGGGAGACATGTAGAGACAGACAGGTAACCAGTCTATCACAGGGAGACATGTAGAGACAGACAGGTAACCAGTCTATCACAGGGCTGACATGTAGAGACAGACAGGTAACCAGTCTATCACAGGGAGACATGTAGAGACAGACAGGCAACCAGTCTATCACAGGGCTGACATGTAGAGACAGACAGGTAACCAGTCTATCACAGGGCCGACATGTAGAGACAGACAGGTAACCAGTCTATCACAGGGAGACATGTAGAGACAGACAGGTAACCAGTCTATCACAGGGACACATGTAGAGACAGACAGGTAACCAGTCTATCATGGGGCCGACATGTAGAGACAGACAGGTAACCAGTCTATCACAGGGAGACATGTAGAGACAGACAGGTAACCAGTCTATCACAGGGGGACATGTAGAGACAGACAGGTAACCAGTCTATCACAGGGAGACATGTAGAGACAGACAGGTAACCAGTCTATCACAGGGAGACATGTAGAGACAGACAGGTAACCAGTCTATCACAGGGAGACATGTAAAGACAGACAGGTAACCAGTCTATCACAGGGAGACATGTAGAGACAGACAGGTGACCAGTCTATCACAGGGAGACATGTAGAGACAGACAGGTAACCAGTCTATCACAGGGAGACATGTAGAGACAGACAGGTAACCAGTCTATCACAGGACTGACATGTAGAGACAGACAGGTAACCAGTCTATCACAGGGAGACATGTAGAGACAGACAGGTAACCAGTCTATCACAGGGAGACATGTACAGACAGACAGGTAACCAGTCTATCACAGGGAGACATGTAGAGACCGACAGGTAACCAGTCTATCACAGGGGGACATGTACAGACAGACAGGTAACCAGTCTATCACAGGGCTGACATGTAGAGACAGACAGGTAACCAGTCTATCATAGGGCTGACATGTAGAGACAGACAGGTGACCAGTCTATCACAGGGCTGACATGTAGAGACAGACAGGTAACCAGTCTATCACAGGGGGACATGTAGAGACAGACAGGTAACCAGTCTATCACAGGGAGACATGTAGAGACAGACAGGTAACCAGTCTATCACAGGGAGACATGTAGAGACAGACAGGTAACCAGTCTATCACAGGGAGACATGTAAAGACAGATAGGTAACCAGTCTATCACAGGGAGACATGTAGAGACAGACAGGTGACCAGTCTATCACAGGGAGACATGTAGAGACAGACAGGTAACCAGTCTATCACAGGGAGACATGTAGAGACAGACAGGTAACCAGTCTATCACAGGGAGACATGTAGAGACAGACAGGTAACCAGTCTATCACAGGGCTGACATGTAGAGACAGACAGGCAACCAGTCTATCACAGGGCTGACATGTAGAGACAGACAGGTAACCAGTCTATCACAGGGCCGACATGTAGAGACAGACAGGTAACCAGTCTATCACAGGGAGACATGTAGAGACAGACAGGTAACCAGTCTATCACAGGGAGACATGTAGAGACAGACAGGTAACCAGTCTATCACAGGGGGACATGTAGAGACAGACAGGTAACCAGTCTATCACAGGGAGACATGTAGAGACAGACAGGTAACCAGTCTATCACAGAGAGACATGTAGAGACAGACAGGTAACCAGTCTATCACAGGGAGACATGTAAAGACAGACAGGTAACCAGTCTATCACAGGGAGACATGTAGAGACAGACAGGTAACCAGTCTATCACAGGTAGACATGTAGAGACAGACAGGTAACCAGTCTATCATGGGGCCGACATGTAGAGACAGACAGGTAACCAGTCTATCACAGGGAGACATGTAGAGACAGACAGGTAACCAGTCTATCACAGGGAGACATGTAGAGACAGACAGGTAACCAGTCTATCACAGGGAGACATGTACAGACAGACAGGTAACCAGTCTATCACAGGGAGACATGTAGAGACAGACAGGTGACCAGTCTATCACAGGGAGACATGTAGAGACAGACAGGTAACCAGTCTATCACAGGGAGACATGTAGAGACAGACAGGTAACCAGTCTATCACAGGGAGACATGTAGAGACAGACAGGTAACCAGTCTATCACAGGGCTGACATGTAGAGACAGACAGGCAACCAGTCTATCACAGGGCTGACATGTAGAGACAGGCAGGTAACCAGTCTATCACAGGGCCGACATGTAGAGACAGACAGGTAACCAGTCTATCACAGGGAGACATGTAGAGACAGACAGGTAACCAGTCTATCACAGGGAGACATGTAGAGACAGACAGGTAACCAGTCTATCACAGGGGGACATGTAGAGACAGACAGGTAACCAGTCTATCACAGAGAGACATGTAGAGACAGACAGGTAACCAGTCTATCACAGGGAGACATGTAAAGACAGACAGGTAACCAGTCTATCACAGGGAGACATGTAGAGACAGACAGGTAACCAGTCTATCACAGGTAGACATGTAGAGACAGACAGGTAACCAGTCTATCATGGGGCTGACATGTAGAGACAGACAGGTGACCAGTCTATCACAGGGCTGACATGTAGAGACAGACAGGTAACCAGTCTATCACAGGGAGACATGTAGAGACAGACAGGTAACCAGTCTATCACAGGGAGACATGTAGAGACAGACAGGTAATCAGTCTATCACAGGGCTGACATGTAGAGACAGACAGGCAACCAGTCTATCACAGGGCTGACATGTAGAGACAGACAGGTAACCAGTCTATCACAGGGCCGACATGTAGAGACAGACAGGTAACCAGTCTATCACAGGGAGACATGTAGAGACAGACAGGTAACCAGTCTATCACAGGGAGACATGTAGAGACAGACAGGTAACCAGTCTATCATGGGGCCGACATGTAGAGACAGACAGGTAACCAGTCTATCACAGGGAGACATGTAGAGACAGACAGGTAACCAGTCTATCACAGGGGGACATGTAGAGACAGACAGGTAACCAGTCTTTCACAGGGAGACATGTAGAGACAGACAGGTAACCAGTCTATCACAGGGAGACATGTAGAGACAGACAGGTAACCAGTCTATCACAGGGGGACATGTAGAGACAGACAGGTAACCAGTCTATCACAGGGAGACATGTAGAGACAGACAGGTAACCAGTCTATCACAGGGAGACATGTAGAGACAGACAGGTAACCAGTCTATCACAGGGAGACATGTAAAGACAGACAGGTAACCAGTCTATCACAGGGAGACATGTAGAGACAGACAGGTGACCAGTCTATCACAGGGAGACATGTAGAGACAGACAGGTAACCAGTCTATCACAGGGAGACATGTAGAGACAGACAGGTAACCAGTCTATCACAGGGCTGACATGTAGAGACAGACAGGTAACCAGTCTATCACAGGGAGACATGTAGAGACAGACAGGCAACCAGTCTATCACAGGGCTGACATGTAGAGACAGACAGGTAACCAGTCTATCACAGGGCCGACATGTAGAGACAGACAGGTAACCAGTCTATCACAGGGAGACATGTAGAGACAGACAGGTAACCAGTCTATCACAGGGACACATGTAGAGACAGACAGGTAACCAGTCTATCATGGGGCCGACATGTAGAGACAGACAGGTAACCAGTCTATCACAGGGAGACATGTAGAGACAGACAGGTAACCAGTCTATCACAGGGGGACATGTAGAGACAGACAGGTAACCAGTCTATCACAGGGAGACATGTAGAGACAGACAGGTAACCAGTCTATCACAGGGAGACATGTAGAGACAGACAGGTAACCAGTCTATCACAGGGAGACATGTAAAGACAGACAGGTAACCAGTCTATCACAGGGAGACATGTAGAGACAGACAGGTGACCAGTCTATCACAGGGAGACATGTAGAGACAGACAGGTAACCAGTCTATCACAGGGAGACATGTAGAGACAGACAGGTAACCAGTCTATCACAGGACTGACATGTAGAGACAGACAGGTAACCAGTCTATCACAGGGAGACATGTAGAGACAGACAGGTAACCAGTCTATCACAGGGAGACATGTACAGACAGACAGGTAACCAGTCTATCACAGGGAGACATGTAGAGACCGACAGGTAACCAGTCTATCACAGGGGGACATGTGCAGACAGACAGGTAACCAGTCTATCACAGGGCTGACATGTAGAGACAGACAGGTAACCAGTCTATCATAGGGCTGACATGTAGAGACAGACAGGTGACCAGTCTATCACAGGGCTGACATGTAGAGACAGACAGGTAACCAGTCTATCACAGGGGGACATGTAGAGACAGACAGGTAACCAGTCTATCACAGGGAGACATGTAGAGACAGACAGGTAACCAGTCTATCACAGGGAGACATGTAGAGACAGACAGGTAACCAGTCTATCACAGGGAGACATGTAAAGACAGATAGGTAACCAGTCTATCACAGGGAGACATGTAGAGACAGACAGGTGACCAGTCTATCACAGGGAGACATGTAGAGACAGACAGGTAACCAGTCTATCACAGGGAGACATGTAGAGACAGACAGGTAACCAGTCTATCACAGGGAGACATGTACAGACAGACAGGTAACCAGTCTATCACAGGGCTGACATGTAGAGACAGACAGGTAACCAGTCTATCACAGGGCTGACATGTAGAGACAGACAGGTAACCAGTCTATCATAGGGCTGACATGTAGAGACAGACAGGTAACCAGTCTATCACATGGAGACATGTGGAGACAGACAGGTAACCAGTCTATCACAGGGAGACATGTAGAGACAGACAGGTAACCAGTCTATCACAGGGAGACATGTAGAGACCGACAGGTAACCAGTCTATCACAGGGGGACATGTAGAGACAGACAGGTAACCAGTCTATCATAGGGCTGACATGTAGAGACAGACAGGTGACCAGTCTATCACAGGGCTGACATGTAGAGACAGACAGGTAACCAGTCTATCACAGGGAGACATGTAGAGACAGACAGGTAACCAGTCTATCACAGGGAGACATGTAGAGACAGACAGGTAATCAGTCTATCACAAGGCTGACATGTAGAGACAGACAGGCAACCAGTCTATCACAGGGCTGACATGTAGAGACAGACAGGTAACCAGTCTATCACAGGGCCGACATGTAGAGACAGACAGGTAACCAGTCTATCACAGGGAGACATGTAGAGACAGACAGGTAACCAGTCTATCACAGGGAGACATGTAGAGACAGACAGGTAACCAGTCTATCATGGGGCCGACATGTAGAGACAGACAGGTAACCAGTCTATCACAGGGAGACATGTAGAGACAGACAGGTAACCAGTCTATCACAGGGGGACATGTAGAGACAGACAGGTAACCAGTCTTTCACAGGGAGACATGTAGAGACAGACAGGTAACCAGTCTATCACAGGGAGACATGTAGAGACAGACAGGTAACCAGTCTATCACAGGGGGACATGTAGAGACAGACAGGTAACCAGTCTATCACAGGGAGACATGTAGAGACAGACAGGTAACCAGTCTATCACAGGGCCGACATGTAGAGACAGACAGGTAACCAGTCTATCACAGGGAGACATGTAGAGACAGACAGGTAACCAGTCTATCACAGGGAGACATGTAGAGACAGACAGGTAACCAGTCTATCATGGGGCCGACATGTAGAGACAGACAGGTAACCAGTCTATCACAGGGAGACATGTAGAGACAGACAGGTAACCAGTCTATCACAGGGGGACATGTAGAGACAGACAGGTAACCAGTCTTTCACAGGGAGACATGTAGAGACAGACAGGTAACCAGTCTATCACAGGGAGACATGTAGAGACAGACAGGTAACCAGTCTATCACAGGGGGACATGTAGAGACAGACAGGTAACCAGTCTATCACAGGGAGACATGTAGAGACAGACAGGTAACCAGTCTATCACAGGGAGACATGTAGAGACAGACAGGTAACCAGTCTATCACAGGGAGACATGTAAAGACAGACAGGTAACCAGTCTATCACAGGGAGACATGTAGAGACAGACAGGTGACCAGTCTATCACAGGGAGACATGTAGAGACAGACAGGTAACCAGTCTATCACAGGGAGACATGTAGAGACAGACAGGTAACCAGTCTATCACAGGGAGACATGTAGAGACCGACAGGTAACCAGTCTATCACAGGGGGACATGTACAGACAGACAGGTAACCAGTCTATCACAGGGCTGACATGTAGAGACAGACAGGTAACCAGTCTATCATAGGGCTGACATGTAGAGACAGACAGGTGACCAGTCTATCACAGGGCTGACATGTAGAGACAGACAGGTAACCAGTCTATCACAGGGGGACATGTAGAGACAGACAGGTAACCAGTCTATCACAGGGAGACATGTAGAGACAGACAGGTAACCAGTCTATCACAGGGAGACATATAGAGACAGACAGGTAACCAGTCTATCACAGGGAGACATGTAAAGACAGATAGGTAACCAGTCTATCACAGGGAGACATGTAGAGACAGACAGGTGACCAGTCTATCACAGGGAGACATGTAGAGACAGACAGGTAACCAGTCTATCACAGGGAGACATGTAGAGACAGACAGGTAACCAGTCTATCACAGGGAGACATGTACAGACAGACAGGTAACCAGTCTATCACAGGGCTGACATGTAGAGACAGACAGGTAACCAGTCTATCACAGGGCTGACATGTAGAGACAGACAGGTAACCAGTCTATCACAGGGCTGACATGTAGAGACAGACAGGTAACCAGTCTATCACATGGAGACATGTGGAGACAGACAGGTAACCAGTCTATCACAGGGAGACATGTAGAGACAGACAGGTAACCAGTCTATCACAGGGAGACATGTAGAGACCGACAGGTAACCAGTCTATCACAGGGGGACATGTAGAGACAGACAGGTAACCAGTCTATCATAGGGCTGACATGTAGAGACAGACAGGTGACCAGTCTATCACAGGGCTGACATGTAGAGACAGACAGGTAACCAGTCTATCACAGGGAGACATGTAGAGACAGACAGGTAACCAGTCTATCACAGGGAGACATGTAGAGACAGACAGGTAATCAGTCTATCACAAGGCTGACATGTAGAGACAGACAGGCAACCAGTCTATCACAGGGCTGACATGTAGAGACAGACAGGTAACCAGTCTATCACAGGGCCGACATGTAGAGACAGACAGGTAACCAGTCTATCACAGGGAGACATGTAGAGACAGACAGGTAACCAGTCTATCACAGGGAGACATGTAGAGACAGACAGGTAACCAGTCTATCATGGGGCCGACATGTAGAGACAGACAGGTAACCAGTCTATCACAGGGAGACATGTAGAGACAGACAGGTAACCAGTCTATCACAGGGGGACATGTAGAGACAGACAGGTAACCAGTCTTTCACAGGGAGACATGTAGAGACAGACAGGTAACCAGTCTATCACAGGGAGACATGTAGAGACAGACAGGTAACCAGTCTATCACAGGGGGACATGTAGAGACAGACAGGTAACCAGTCTATCACAGGGAGACATGTAGAGACAGACAGGTAACCAGTCTATCACAGGGAGACATGTAGAGACAGACAGGTAACCAGTCTATCACAGGGAGACATGTAAAGACAGACAGGTAACCAGTCTATCACAGGGAGACATGTAGAGACAGACAGGTGACCAGTCTATCACAGGGAGACATGTAGAGACAGACAGGTAACCAGTCTATCACAGGGAGACATGTAGAGACAGACAGGTAACCAGTCTATCACAGGGCTGACATGTAGAGACAGACAGGTAACCAGTCTATCACAGGGAGACATGTAGAGACAGACAGGCAACCAGTCTATCACAGGGCTGACATGTAGAGACAGACAGGTAACCAGTCTATCACAGGGCCGACATGTAGAGACAGACAGGTAACCAGTCTATCACAGGGAGACATGTAGAGACAGACAGGTAACCAGTCTATCACAGGGACACATGTAGAGACAGACAGGTAACCAGTCTATCATGGGGCCGACATGTAGAGACAGACAGGTAACCAGTCTATCACAGGGAGACATGTAGAGACAGACAGGTAACCAGTCTATCACAGGGGGACATGTAGAGACAGACAGGTAACCAGTCTATCACAGGGAGACATGTAGAGACAGACAGGTAACCAGTCTATCACAGGGAGACATGTAGAGACAGACAGGTAACCAGTCTATCACAGGGAGACATGTAAAGACAGACAGGTAACCAGTCTATCACAGGGAGACATGTAGAGACAGACAGGTGACCAGTCTATCACAGGGAGACATGTAGAGACAGACAGGTAACCAGTCTATCACAGGGAGACATGTAGAGACAGACAGGTAACCAGTCTATCACAGGGCTGACATGTAGAGACAGACAGGTAACCAGTCTATCACAGGGAGACATGTAGAGACAGACAGGTAACCAGTCTATCACAGGGAGACATGTACAGACAGACAGGTAACCAGTCTATCACAGGGAGACATGTAGAGACCGACAGGTAACCAGTCTATCACAGGGGGACATGTACAGACAGACAGGTAACCAGTCTATCACAGGGCTGACATGTAGAGACAGACAGGTAACCAGTCTATCATAGGGCTGACATGTAGAGACAGACAGGTGACCAGTCTATCACAGGGCTGACATGTAGAGACAGACAGGTAACCAGTATATCACAGGGGGACATGTAGAGACAGACAGGTAACCAGTCTATCACAGGGAGACATGTAGAGACAGACAGGTAACCAGTCTATCACAGGGAGACATGTAGAGACAGACAGGTAACCAGTCTATCACAGGGAGACATGTAAAGACAGACAGGTAACCAGTCTATCACAGGGAGACATGTAGAGACAGACAGGTGACCAGTCTATCACAGGGAGACATGTAGAGACAGACAGGTAACCAGTCTATCACAGGGAGACATGTAGAGACAGACAGGTAACCAGTCTATCACAGGGAGACATGTACAGACAGACAGGTAACCAGTCTATCACAGGGCTGACATGTAGAGACAGACAGGTAACCAGTCTATCACAGGGCTGACATGTAGATACAGACAGGTAACCAGTCTATCATAGGGCTGACATGTAGAGACAGACAGGTAACCAGTCTATCACATGGAGACATGTGGAGACAGACAGGTAACCAGTCTATCACAGGGAGACATGTAGAGACAGACAGGTAACCAGTCTATCACAGGGAGACATGTAGAGACCGACAGGTAACCAGTCTATCACAGGGGGACATGTAGAGACAGACAGGTAACCAGTCTATCATAGGGCTGACATGTAGAGACAGACAGGTGACCAGTCTATCACAGGGCTGACATGTAGAGACAGACAGGTAACCAGTCTATCACAGGGAGACATGTAGAGACAGACAGGTAACCAGTCTATCACAGGGAGACATGTAGAGACAGACAGGTAATCAGTCTATCACAGGGCTGACATGTAGAGACAGACAGGCAACCAGTCTATCACAGGGCTGACATGTAGAGACAGACAGGTAACCAGTCTATCACAGGGCCGACATGTAGAGACAGACAGGTAACCAGTCTATCACAGGGAGACATGTAGAGACAGACAGGTAACCAGTCTATCACAGGGAGACATGTAGAGACAGACAGGTAACCAGTCTATCATGGGGCCGACATGTAGAGACAGACAGGTAACCAGTCTATCACAGGGAGACATGTAGAGACAGACAGGTAACCAGTCTATCACAGGGGGACATGTAGAGACAGACAGGTAACCAGTCTTTCACAGGGAGACATGTAGAGACAGACAGGTAACCAGTCTATCACAGGGAGACATGTAGAGACAGACAGGTAACCAGTCTATCACAGGGGGACATGTAGAGACAGACAGGTAACCAGTCTATCACAGGGAGACATGTAGAGACAGACAGGTAACCAGTCTATCACAGGGAGACATGTAGAGACAGACAGGTAACCAGTCTATCACAGGGAGACATGTAAAGACAGACAGGTAACCAGTCTATCACAGGGAGACATGTAGAGACAGACAGGTGACCAGTCTATCACAGGGAGACATGTAGAGACAGACAGGTAACCAGTCTATCACAGGGAGACATGTAGAGACAGACAGGTAACCAGTCTATCACAGGGCTGACATGTAGAGACAGACAGGTAACCAGTCTATCACAGGGAGACATGTAGAGACAGACAGGCAACCAGTCTATCACAGGGCTGACATGTAGAGACAGACAGGTAACCAGTCTATCACAGGGCTGACATGTAGAGACAGACAGGTAACCAGTCTATCATAGGGCTGACATGTAGAGACAGACAGGTAACCAGTCTATCACATGGAGACATGTGGAGACAGACACGTAACCAGTCTATCACATGGAGACATGTAGAGACAGACAGGTAACCAGTCTATCACAGGGAGACATGTAGAGACCGACAGGTAACCAGTCTATCACAGGGGGACATGTAGAGACAGACAGGTAACCAGTCTATCACATGGAGACATGTGGAGACAGACAGGTAACCAGTCTATCACAGGGGGACATGTAGAGACAGACAGGTAACCAATCTATCACATGGAGACATGTGGAGACAGACAGGTAACCAGTCTATCACAGGGAGACATGTAGAGACAGACAGGTAACCAGTCTATCACAGGGAGACATGTAGAGACAGACAGGTAACCAGTCTATCACAGGGAGACATGTAGAGACAGACAGGTAACCAGTCTATCACAGGGCCGACATTTAGAGACAGACAGGTAACCAGTCTATCACAGGGAGACATGTAGAGACAGACAGGTAACCAGTCTATCACAGGGCTGACATGTAGAGACAGACAGGTGACCAGTCTATCACAGGGCTGACATGTAGAGAGAGACAGGTGACCAGTCTATCACAGGGCTGACATGTAGAGACAGACAGGTAACCAGTCTATCACAGGCTGACATGTAGAGACAGACAGGTGACCAGTCTATCACAGGGAGACATGTAGAGACCGACAGGTAACCAGTCTATCACAGGGGGACATGTAGAGACAGACAGGTAACCAGTCTATCATAGGGCTGACATGTAGAGACAGACAGGTGACCAGTCTATCACAGGGCTGACATGTAGAGACAGACAGGTAACCAGTCTATCACAGGGAGACATGTAGAGACAGACAGGTAACCAGTCTATCACAGGGAGACATGTAGAGACAGACAGGTAACCAGTCTATCACGGGGCCGACATGGAGAGACAGACAGGTAACCAGTCTATCACAGGGAGACATGTAGAGACAGACAGGTAACCAGTCTATCACAGGGGGACATGTAGAGACAGACAGGTAACCAGTCTATCACAGGGAGACATGTAGAGACAGACAGGTAACCAGTCTATCACATGGAGACATGTAGAGACAGACAGGTAACCAGTCTATCACAGGGGGACATGTAGAGACAGACAGGTAACCAGTCTATCACAGGGAGACATGTAGAGACAGACAGGTAACCAGTCTATCACAGGGAGACATGGAGAGACAGACAGGTAACCAGTCTATCACAGGGAGACATGTAAAGACAGACAGGTAACCAGTCTATCACAGGGAGACATGTAGAGACAGACAGGTGACCACTCTATCACAGGGAGACATGTAGAGACAGACAGGTAACCAGTCTATCACAGGGGGACATGTAGAGACAGACAGGTAACCAGTCTATCACAGGGAGACATGTAGAGACAGATAGGTAACCAGTCTATCACAGGGAGACATGTAGAGACAGACAGGTAACCAGTCTATCACGGGGCCGACATGTAGAGACAGACAGGTAACCAGTCTATCACAGGGAGACATGTAGAGACAGACAGGTAACCAGTCTATCACAGGGCTGACATGTAGAGACAGACAGGTAACCAGTCTATCATAGGGCTGACATGTAGAGACAGACAGGTAACCAGTCTATCACATGGAGACATGTGGAGACAGACACGTAACCAGTCTATCACATGGAGACATGTAGAGACAGACAGGTAACCAGTCTATCACAGGGAGACATGTAGAGACCGACAGGTAACCAGTCTATCACAGGGGGACATGTAGAGACAGACAGGTAACCAGTCTATCACATGGAGACATGTGGAGACAGACAGGTAACCAGTCTATCACGGGGCCGACATGTAGAGACAGACAGGTAACCAGTCTATCACAGGGAGACATGTAGAGACAGACAGGTAACCAGTCTATCACAGGGGGACATGTAGAGACAGACAGGTAACCAATCTATCACATGGAGACATGTGGAGACAGACAGGTAACCAGTCTCTCACAGGTAGACATGTAGAGACAGACAGGTAACCAGTCTATCACAGGGAGACATGTAGAGACAGACAGGTAACCAGTCTATCACAGGGAGACATGTAGAGACAGACAGGTAACCAGTCTATCACAGGGCCGACATTTAGAGACAGACAGGTAACCAGTCTATCACAGGGAGACATGTAGAGACAGACAGGTAACCAGTCTATCACAGGGCTGACATGTAGAGACAGACAGGTGACCAGTCTATCACAGGGCTGACATGTAGAGAGAGACAGGTGACCAGTCTATCACAGGGCTGACATGTAGAGACAGACAGGTAACCAGTCTATCACAGGCTGACATGTAGAGACAGACAGGTGACCAGTCTATCACAGGGAGACATGTAGAGACCGACAGGTAACCAGTCTATCACAGGGGGACATGTAGAGACAGACAGGTAACCAGTCTATCATAGGGCTGACATGTAGAGACAGACAGGTGACCAGTCTATCACAGGGCTGACATGTAGAGACAGACAGGTAACCAGTCTATCACAGGGAGACATGTAGAGACAGACAGGTAACCAGTCTATCACAGGGGGACATGTAGAGACAGACAGGTAACCAGTCTTTCACAGGGAGACATGTAGAGACAGACAGGTAACCAGTCTATCACAGGGAGACATGTAGAGACAGACAGGTAACCAGTCTATCACAGGGGGACATGTAGAGACAGACAGGTAACCAGTCTATCACAGGGAGACATGTAGAGACAGACAGGTAACCAGTCTATCACAGGGAGACATGTAGAGACAGACAGGTAACCAGTCTATCACAGGGAGACATGTAAAGACAGACAGGTAACCAGTCTATCACAGGGAGACATGTAGAGACCGACAGGTGACCAGTCTATCACAGGGAGACATGTAGAGACAGACAGGTAACCAGTCTATCACAGGGAGACATGTAGAGACAGACAGGTAACCAGTCTATCACAGGGCTGACATGTAGAGACAGACAGGTAACCAGTCTATCACAGGGAGACATGTAGAGACAGACAGGCAACCAGTCTATCACAGGGCTGACTTGTAGAGACAGACAGGTAACCAGTCTATCACAGGGCCGACATGTAGAGACAGACAGGTAACCAGTCTATCACAGGGAGACATGTGGAGACAGACAGGTAACCAGTCTATCACAGGGAGACATGTAGAGACCGACAGGTAACCAGTCTATCACAGGGGGACATGTAGAGACAGACAGGTAACCAGTCTATCACAGGGAGACATGTAGAGACAGACAGGTAACCAGTCTATCACAGGGAGACATGGAGAGACAGACAGGTAACCAGTCTATCACAGGGAGACATGTAAAGACAGACAGGTAACCAGTCTATCACAGGGAGACATGTAGAGACAGACAGGTGACCACTCTATCACAGGGAGACATGTAGAGACAGACAGGTAACCAGTCTATCACAGGGGGACATGTAGAGACAGACAGGTAACCAGTCTATCACAGGGAGACATGTAGAGACAGATAGGTAACCAGTCTATCACAGGGAGACATGTAGAGACAGACAGGTAACCAGTCTATCACGGGGCCGACATGTAGAGACAGACAGGTAACCAGTCTATCACAGGGAGACATGTAGAGACAGACAGGTAACCAGTCTATCACAGGGCTGACATGTAGAGACAGACAGGTAACCAGTCTATCATAGGGCTGACATGTAGAGACAGACAGGTAACCAGTCTATCACATGGAGACATGTGGAGACAGACACGTAACCAGTCTATCACATGGAGACATGTAGAGACAGACAGGTAACCAGTCTATCACAGGGAGACATGTAGAGACAGGCAGGTAACCAGTCTATCACAGGGCCGACATGTAGAGACAGACAGGTAACCAGTCTATCACAGGGAGACATGTAGAGACAGACAGGTAACCAGTCTATCACAGGGAGACATGTAGAGACAGACAGGTAACCAGTCTATCACAGGGGGACATGTAGAGACAGACAGGTAACCAGTCTATCACAGAGAGACATGTAGAGACAGACAGGTAACCAGTCTATCACAGGGAGACATGTAAAGACAGACAGGTAACCAGTCTATCACAGGGAGACATGTAGAGACAGACAGGTAACCAGTCTATCACAGGTAGACATGTAGAGACAGACAGGTAACCAGTCTATCATGGGGCCGACATGTAGAGACAGACAGGTAACCAGTCTATCACAGGGAGACATGTAGAGACAGACAGGTAACCAGTCTATCACAGGGGGACATGTAGAGACAGACAGGTAACCAGTCTATCACAGGGAGACATGTAGAGACAGACAGGTAACCAGTCTATCACAGGGAGACATGTAGAGACAGACAGGTAACCAGTCTATCACATGGAGACATGTGGAGACAGACAGGTAACCAGTCTATCACAGGGAGACATGTAGAGACAGACAGGTAACCAGTCTATCACAGGGAGACATGTAGAGACCGACAGGTAACCAGTCTATCACAGGGGGACATGTAGAGACAGACAGGTAACCAGTCTATCATAGGGCTGACATGTAGAGACAGACAGGTGACCAGTCTATCACAGGGCTGACATGTAGAGACAGACAGGTAACCAGTCTATCACAGGGAGACATGTAGAGACAGACAGGTAACCAGTCTATCACAGGGAGACATGTAGAGACAGACAGGTAATCAGTCTATCACAGGGCTGACATGTAGAGACAGACAGGCAACCAGTCTATCACAGGGCTGACATGTAGAGACAGACAGGTAACCAGTCTATCACAGGGCCGACATGTAGAGACAGACAGGTAACCAGTCTATCATAGGGAGACATGTAGAGACAGACAGGTAACCAGTCTATCACAGGGAGACATGTAGAGACAGACAGGTAACCAGTCTATCATGGGGCCGACATGTAGAGACAGACAGGTAACCAGTCTATCACAGGGAGACATGTAGAGACAGACAGGTAACCAGTCTATCACAGGGGGACATGTAGAGACAGACAGGTAACCAGTCTTTCACAGGGAGACATGTAGAGACAGACAGGTAACCAGTCTATCACAGGGAGACATGTAGAGACAGACAGGTAACCAGTCTATCACAGGGGGACATGTAGAGACAGACAGGTAACCAGTCTATCACAGGGAGACATGTAGAGACAGACAGGTAACCAGTCTATCACAGGGAGACATGTAGAGACAGACAGGTAACCAGTCTATCACAGGGAGACATGTAAAGACAGACAGGTAACCAGTCTATCACAGGGAGACATGTAGAGACAGACAGGTGACCAGTCTATCACAGGGAGACATGTAGAGACAGACAGGTAACCAGTCTATCACAGGGAGACATGTAGAGACAGACAGGTAACCAGTCTATCACAGGGCTGACATGTAGAGACAGACAGGTAACCAGTCTATCACAGGGAGACATGTAGAGACAGACAGGTAACCAGTCTATCACAGGGCTGACATGTAGAGACAGACAGGTAACCAGTCTATCACAGGGAGACATGTAGAGACAGACAGGTGACCAGTCTATCACAGGGAGACATGTAGAGACAGACAGGTAACCAGTCTATCACAGGGAGACATGTAGAGACAGACAGGTAACCAGTCTATCACAGGGAGACATGTAGAGACCGACAGGTAACCAGTCTATCACAGGGGGACATGTACAGACAGACAGGTAACCAGTCTATCACAGGGCTGACATGTAGAGACAGACAGGTAACCAGTCTATCATAGGGCTGACATGTAGAGACAGACAGGTGACCAGTCTATCACAGGGCTGACATGTAGAGACAGACAGGTAACCAGTCTATCACAGGGGGACATGTAGAGACAGACAGGTAACCAGTCTATCACAGGGAGACATGTAGAGACAGACAGGTAACCAGTCTATCACAGGGAGACATGTAGAGACAGACAGGTAACCAGTCTATCACAGGGAGACATGTAAAGACAGATAGGTAACCAGTCTATCACAGGGAGACATGTAGAGACAGACAGGTGACCAGTCTATCACAGGGAGACATGTAGAGACAGACAGGTAACCAGTCTATCACAGGGAGACATGTAGAGACAGACAGGTAACCAGTCTATCACAGGGAGACATGTACAGACAGACAGGTAACCAGTCTATCACAGGGCTGACATGTAGAGACAGACAGGTAACCAGTCTATCACAGGGCTGACATGTAGAGACAGACAGGTAACCAGTCTATCACAGGGCTGACATGTAGAGACAGACAGGTAACCAGTCTATCACATGGAGACATGTGGAGACAGACAGGTAACCAGTCTATCACAGGGAGACATGTAGAGACAGACAGGTAACCAGTCTATCACAGGGAGACATGTAGAGACCGACAGGTAACCAGTCTATCACAGGGGGACATGTAGAGACAGACAGGTAACCAGTCTATCATAGGGCTGACATGTAGAGACAGACAGGTGACCAGTCTATCACAGGGCTGACATGTAGAGACAGACAGGTAACCAGTCTATCACAGGGAGACATGTAGAGACAGACAGGTAACCAGTCTATCACAGGGAGACATGTAGAGACAGACAGGTAATCAGTCTATCACAAGGCTGACATGTAGAGACAGACAGGCAACCAGTCTATCACAGGGCTGACATGTAGAGACAGACAGGTAACCAGTCTATCACAGGGCCGACATGTAGAGACAGACAGGTAACCAGTCTATCACAGGGAGACATGTAGAGACAGACAGGTAACCAGTCTATCACAGGGAGACATGTAGAGACAGACAGGTAACCAGTCTATCATGGGGCCGACATGTAGAGACAGACAGGTAACCAGTCTATCACAGGGAGACATGTAGAGACAGACAGGTAACCAGTCTATCACAGGGGGACATGTAGAGACAGACAGGTAACCAGTCTTTCACAGGGAGACATGTAGAGACAGACAGGTAACCAGTCTATCACAGGGAGACATGTAGAGACAGACAGGTAACCAGTCTATCACAGGGGGACATGTAGAGACAGACAGGTAACCAGTCTATCACAGGGAGACATGTAGAGACAGACAGGTAACCAGTCTATCACAGGGAGACATGTAGAGACAGACAGGTAACCAGTCTATCACAGGGAGACATGTAAAGACAGACAGGTAACCAGTCTATCACAGGGAGACATGTAGAGACAGACAGGTGACCAGTCTATCACAGGGAGACATGTAGAGACAGACAGGTAACCAGTCTATCACAGGGAGACATGTAGAGACAGACAGGTAACCAGTCTATCACAGGGCTGACATGTAGAGACAGACAGGTAACCAGTCTATCACAGGGAGACATGTAGAGACAGACAGGCAACCAGTCTATCACAGGGCTGACATGTAGAGACAGACAGGTAACCAGTCTATCACAGGGCCGACATGTAGAGACAGACAGGTAACCAGTCTATCACAGGGAGACATGTAGAGACAGACAGGTAACCAGTCTATCACAGGGACACATGTAGAGACAGACAGGTAACCAGTCTATCATGGGGCCGACATGTAGAGACAGACAGGTAACCAGTCTATCACAGGGAGACATGTAGAGACAGACAGGTAACCAGTCTATCACAGGGGGACATGTAGAGACAGACAGGTAACCAGTCTATCACAGGGAGACATGTAGAGACAGACAGGTAACCAGTCTATCACAGGGAGACATGTAGAGACAGACAGGTAACCAGTCTATCACAGGGAGACATGTAAAGACAGACAGGTAACCAGTCTATCACAGGGAGACATGTAGAGACAGACAGGTGACCAGTCTATCACAGGGAGACATGTAGAGACAGACAGGTAACCAGTCTATCACAGGGAGACATGTAGAGACAGACAGGTAACCAGTCTATCACAGGTCTGACATGTAGAGACAGACAGGTAACCAGTCTATCACAGGGAGACATGTAGAGACAGACAGGTAACCAGTCTATCACAGGGAGACATGTACAGACAGACAGGTAACCAGTCTATCACAGGGAGACATGTAGAGACCGACAGGTAACCAGTCTATCACAGGGGGACATGTACAGACAGACAGGTAACCAGTCTATCACAGGGCTGACATGTAGAGACAGACAGGTAACCAGTCTATCATAGGGCTGACATGTAGAGACAGACAGGTGACCAGTCTATCACAGGGCTGACATGTAGAGACAGACAGGTAACCAGTATATCACAGGGGGACATGTAGAGACAGACAGGTAACCAGTCTATCACAGGGAGACATGTAGAGACAGACAGGTAACCAGTCTATCACAGGGAGACATGTAGAGACAGACAGGTAACCAGTCTATCACAGGGAGACATGTAAAGACAGACAGGTAACCAGTCTATCACAGGGAGACATGTAGAGACAGACAGGTGACCAGTCTATCACAGGGAGACATGTAGAGACAGACAGGTAACCAGTCTATCACAGGGAGACATGTAGAGACAGACAGGTAACCAGTCTATCACAGGGAGACATGTACAGACAGACAGGTAACCAGTCTATCACAGGGCTGACATGTAGAGACAGACAGGTAACCAGTCTATCACAGGGCTGACATGTAGATACAGACAGGTAACCAGTCTATCATAGGGCTGACATGTAGAGACAGACAGGTAACCAGTCTATCACATGGAGACATGTGGAGACAGACAGGTAACCAGTCTATCACAGGGAGACATGTAGAGACAGACAGGTAACCAGTCTATCACAGGGAGACATGTAGAGACCGACAGGTAACCAGTCTATCACAGGGGGACATGTAGAGACAGACAGGTAACCAGTCTATCATAGGGCTGACATGTAGAGACAGACAGGTGACCAGTCTATCACAGGGCTGACATGTAGAGACAGACAGGTAACCAGTCTATCACAGGGAGACATGTAGAGACAGACAGGTAACCAGTCTATCACAGGGAGACATGTAGAGACAGACAGGTAATCAGTCTATCACAGGGCTGACATGTAGAGACAGACAGGCAACCAGTCTATCACAGGGCTGACATGTAGAGACAGACAGGTAACCAGTCTATCACAGGGCCGACATGTAGAGACAGACAGGTAACCAGTCTATCACAGGGAGACATGTAGAGACAGACAGGTAACCAGTCTATCACAGGGAGACATGTAGAGACAGACAGGTAACCAGTCTATCATGGGGCCGACATGTAGAGACAGACAGGTAACCAGTCTATCACAGGGAGACATGTAGAGACAGACAGGTAACCAGTCTATCACAGGGGGACATGTAGAGACAGACAGGTAACCAGTCTTTCACAGGGAGACATGTAGAGACAGACAGGTAACCAGTCTATCACAGGGAGACATGTAGAGACAGACAGGTAACCAGTCTATCACAGGGGGACATGTAGAGACAGACAGGTAACCAGTCTATCACAGGGAGACATGTAGAGACAGACAGGTAACCAGTCTATCACAGGGAGACATGTAGAGACAGACAGGTAACCAGTCTATCACAGGGAGACATGTAAAGACAGACAGGTAACCAGTCTATCACAGGGAGACATGTAGAGACAGACAGGTGACCAGTCTATCACAGGGAGACATGTAGAGACAGACAGGTAACCAGTCTATCACAGGGAGACATGTAGAGACAGACAGGTAACCAGTCTATCACAGGGCTGACATGTAGAGACAGACAGGTAACCAGTCTATCACAGGGAGACATGTAGAGACAGACAGGCAACCAGTCTATCACAGGGCTGACATGTAGAGACAGACAGGTAACCAGTCTATCACAGGGCCGACATGTAGAGACAGACAGGTAACCAGTCTATCACAGGGAGACATGTAGAGACAGACAGGTAACCAGTCTATCTCAGGGACACATGTAGAGACAGACAGGTAACCAGTCTATCATGGGGCCGACATGTAGAGACAGACAGGTAACCAGTCTATCACAGGGAGACATGTAGAGACAGACAGGTAACCAGTCTATCACAGGGGGACATGTAGAGACAGACAGGTAACCAGTCTATCACAGGGAGACATGTAGAGACAGACAGGTAACCAGTCTATCACAGGGAGACATGTAGAGACAGACAGGTAACCAGTCTATCACAGGGAGACATGTAAAGACAGACAGGTGACCAGTCTATCACAGGGAGACATGTAGAGACAGACAGGTGACCAGTCTATCACAGGGAGACATGTAGAGACAGACAGGTAACCAGTCTATCACAGGGAGACATGTAGAGACAGACAGGTAACCAGTCTATCACAGGGCTGACATGTAGAGACAGACAGGTAACCAGTCTATCACAGAGAGACATGTAGAGACAGACAGGTAACCAGTCTATCACAGGGAGACATGTACAGACAGACAGGTAACCAGTCTATCACAGGGCTGACATGTAGAGACAGACAGGTAACCAGTCTATCACAGGGCTGACATGTAGAGACAGACAGGTAACCAGTCTATCATAGGGCTGACATGTAGAGACAGACAGGTAACCAGTCTATCACATGGAGACATGTGGAGACAGACACGTAACCAGTCTATCACAGGGAGACATGTAGAGACAGACAGGTAACCAGTCTATCACAGGGAGACATGTAGAGACCGACAGGTAACCAGTCTATCACAGGGGGACATGTAGAGACAGACAGGTAACCAGTCTATCACATGGAGACATGTGGAGACAGACAGGTAACCAGTCTATCACAGGGAGACATGTAGAGACCGACAGGTAACCAGTCTATCACAGGGAGACATGTAGAGACAGACAGGTAACCAGTCTATCACAGGGAGACATGTAGAGACAGATAGGTAACCAGTCTATCACGGGGCCGACATGGAGAGACAGACAGGTAACCAGTCTATCACAGGGAGACATGTAGAGACAGACAGGTAACCAGTCTATCACAGGGGGACATGTAGAGACAGACAGGTAACCAGTCTATCACAGGGAGACATGTAGAGACAGACAGGTAACCAGTCTATCACATGGAGACATGTAGAGACAGACAGGTAACCAGTCTATCACAGGGGGACATGTAGAGACAGACAGGTAACCAGTCTATCACAGGGAGACATGTAGAGACAGACAGGTAACCAGTCTATCACAGGGAGACATGGAGAGACAGACAGGTAACCAGTCTATCACAGGGAGACATGTAAAGACAGACAGGTAACCAGTCTATCACAGGGAGACATGTAGAGACAGACAGGTGACCACTCTATCACAGGGAGACATGTAGAGACAGACAGGTAACCAGTCTATCACAGGGGGACATGTAGAGACAGACAGGTAACCAGTCTATCACAGGGAGACATGTAGAGACAGATAGGTAACCAGTCTATCACAGGGAGACATGTAGAGACAGACAGGTAACCAGTCTATCACGGGGCCGACATGTAGAGACAGACAGGTAACCAGTCTATCACAGGGAGACATGTAGAGACAGACAGGTAACCAGTCTATCACAGGGCTGACATGTAGAGACAGACAGGTAACCAGTCTATCATAGGGCTGACATGTAGAGACAGACAGGTAACCAGTCTATCACATGGAGACATGTGGAGACAGACACGTAACCAGTCTATCACATGGAGACATGTAGAGACAGACAGGTAACCAGTCTATCACAGGGAGACATGTAGAGACCGACAGGTAACCAGTCTATCACAGGGGGACATGTAGAGACAGACAGGTAACCAGTCTATCACATGGAGACATGTGGAGACAGACAGGTAACCAGTCTATCACGGGGCCGACATGTAGAGACAGACAGGTAACCAGTCTATCACAGGGAGACATGTAGAGACAGACAGGTAACCAGTCTATCACAGGGGGACATGTAGAGACAGACAGGTAACCAATCTATCACATGGAGACATGTGGAGACAGACAGGTAACCAGTCTATCACAGGGAGACATGTAGAGACAGACAGGTAACCAGTCTATCACAGGGAGACATGTAGAGACAGACAGGTAACCAGTCTATCACAGGGAGACATGTAGAGACAGACAGGTAACCAGTCTATCACAGGGCCGACATTTAGAGACAGACAGGTAACCAGTCTATCACAGGGAGACATGTAGAGACAGACAGGTAACCAGTCTATCACAGGGCTGACATGTAGAGACAGACAGGTGACCAGTCTATCACAGGGCTGACATGTAGAGAGAGACAGGTGACCAGTCTATCACAGGGCTGACATGTAGAGACAGACAGGTAACCAGTCTATCACAGGCTGACATGTAGAGACAGACAGGTGACCAGTCTATCACAGGGAGACATGTAGAGACCGACAGGTAACCAGTCTATCACAGGGGGACATGTAGAGACAGACAGGTAACCAGTCTATCATAGGGCTGACATGTAGAGACAGACAGGTGACCAGTCTATCACAGGGCTGACATGTAGAGACAGACAGGTAACCAGTCTATCACAGGGAGACATGTAGAGACAGACAGGTAACCAGTCTATCACAGGGGGACATGTAGAGACAGACAGGTAACCAGTCTTTCACAGGGAGACATGTAGAGACAGACAGGTAACCAGTCTATCACAGGGAGACATGTAGAGACAGACAGGTAACCAGTCTATCACAGGGGGACATGTAGAGACAGACAGGTAACCAGTCTATCACAGGGAGACATGTAGAGACAGACAGGTAACCAGTCTATCACAGGGAGACATGTAGAGACAGACAGGTAACCAGTCTATCACAGGGAGACATGTAAAGACAGACAGGTAACCAGTCTATCACAGGGAGACATGTAGAGACCGACAGGTGACCAGTCTATCACAGGGAGACATGTAGAGACAGACAGGTAACCAGTCTATCACAGGGAGACATGTAGAGACAGACAGGTAACCAGTCTATCACAGGGCTGACATGTAGAGACAGACAGGTAACCAGTCTATCACAGGGAGACATGTAGAGACAGACAGGCAACCAGTCTATCACAGGGCTGACATGTAGAGACAGACAGGTAACCAGTCTATCACAGGGCCGACATGTAGAGACAGACAGGTAACCAGTCTATCACAGGGAGACATGTGGAGACAGACAGGTAACCAGTCTATCACAGGGAGACATGTAGAGACCGACAGGTAACCAGTCTATCACAGGGAGACATGTAGAGACAGACAGGTAACCAGTCTATCACAGGGAGACATGTAGAGACAGACAGGTAACCAGTCTATCACGGGGCCGACATGGAGAGACAGACAGGTAACCAGTCTATCACAGGGAGACATGTAGAGACAGACAGGTAACCAGTCTATCACAGGGGGACATGTAGAGACAGACAGGTAACCAGTCTATCACAGGGAGACATGTAGAGACAGACAGGTAACCAGTCTATCACATGGAGATATGTAGAGACAGACAGGTAACCAGTCTATCACAGGGGGACATGTAGAGACAGACAGGTAACCAGTCTATCACAGGGAGACATGTAGAGACAGACAGGTAACCAGTCTATCACAGGGAGACATGGAGAGACAGACAGGTAACCAGTCTATCACAGGGAGACATGTAAAGACAGACAGGTAACCAGTCTATCACAGGGAGACATGTAGAGACAGACAGGTGACCACTCTATCACAGGGAGACATGTAGAGACAGACAGGTAACCAGTCTATCACAGGGGGACATGTAGAGACAGACAGGTAACCAGTCTATCACAGGGAGACATGTAGAGACAGATAGGTAACCAGTCTATCACAGGGAGACATGTAGAGACAGACAGGTAACCAGTCTATCACGGGGCCGACATGTAGAGACAGACAGGTAACCAGTCTATCACAGGGAGACATGTAGAGACAGACAGGTAACCAGTCTATCACAGGGCTGACATGTAGAGACAGACAGGTAACCAGTCTATCATAGGGCTGACATGTAGAGACAGACAGGTAACCAGTCTATCACATGGAGACATGTGGAGACAGACACGTAACCAGTCTATCACATGGAGACATGTAGAGACAGACAGGTAACCAGTCTATCACAGGGAGACATGTAGAGACCGACAGGTAACCAGTCTATCACAGGGGGACATGTAGAGACAGACAGGTAACCAGTCTATCACATGGAGACATGTGGAGACAGACAGGTAACCAGTCTATCACGGGGCCGACATGTAGAGACAGACAGGTAACCAGTCTATCACAGGGAGACATGTAGAGACAGACAGGTAACCAGTCTATCACAGGGGGACATGTAGAGACAGACAGGTAACCAATCTATCACATGGAGACATGTGGAGACAGACAGGTAACCAGTCTATCACAGGGAGACATGTAGAGACAGACAGGTAACCAGTCTATCACAGGGAGACATGTAGAGACAGACAGGTAACCAGTCTATCACAGGGAGACATGTAGAGACAGACAGGTAACCAGTCTATCACAGGGCCGACATTTAGAGACAGACAGGTAACCAGTCTATCACAGGGAGACATGTAGAGACAGACAGGTAACCAGTCTATCACAGGGCTGACATGTAGAGACAGACAGGTGACCAGTCTATCACAGGGGGACATGTACAGACAGACAGGTAACCAGTCTATCACAGGGCTGACATGTAGAGACAGACAGGTAACCAGTCTATCATAGGGCTGACATGTAGAGACAGACAGGTGACCAGTCTATCACAGGGCTGACATGTAGAGACAGACAGGTAACCAGTCTATCACAGGGGGACATGTAGAGACAGACAGGTAACCAGTCTATCACAGGGAGACATGTAGAGACAGACAGGTAACCAGTCTATCACAGGGAGACATGTAGAGACAGACAGGTAACCAGTCTATCACAGGGAGACATGTAAAGACAGATAGGTAACCAGTCTATCACAGGGAGACATGTAGAGACAGACAGGTGACCAGTCTATCACAGGGAGACATGTAGAGACAGACAGGTAACCAGTCTATCACAGGGAGACATGTAGAGACAGACAGGTAACCAGTCTATCACAGGGAGACATGTACAGACAGACAGGTAACCAGTCTATCACAGGGCTGACATGTAGAGACAGACAGGTAACCAGTCTATCACAGGGCTGACATGTAGAGACAGACAGGTAACCAGTCTATCACAGGGCTGACATGTAGAGACAGACAGGTAACCAGTCTATCACATGGAGACATGTAGAGACAGACAGGTAACCAGTCTATCACAGGGAGACATGTAGAGACCGACAGGTAACCAGTCTATCACAGGGGGACATGTAGAGACAGACAGGTAACCAGTCTATCATAGGGCTGACATGTAGAGACAGACAGGTGACCAGTCTATCACAGGGCTGACATGTAGAGACAGACAGGTAACCAGTCTATCACAGGGAGACATGTAGAGACAGACAGGTAACCAGTCTATCACAGGGAGACATGTAGAGACAGACAGGTAATCAGTCTATCACAAGGCTGACATGTAGAGACAGACAGGCAACCAGTCTATCACAGGGCTGACATGTAGAGACAGACAGGTAACCAGTCTATCACAGGGCCGACATGTAGAGACAGACAGGTAACCAGTCTATCATAGGGCTGACATGTAGAGACAGACAGGTGACCAGTCTATCACAGGGCTGACATGTAGAGACAGACAGGTAACCAGTCTATCACAGGGGGACATGTAGAGACAGACAGGTAACCAGTCTATCACAGGGAGACATGTAGAGACAGACAGGTAACCAGTCTATCACAGGGAGACATGTAGAGACAGACAGGTAACCAGTCTATCACAGGGAGACATGTAAAGACAGATAGGTAACCAGTCTATCACAGGGAGACATGTAGAGACAGACAGGTGACCAGTCTATCACAGGGAGACATGTAGAGACAGACAGGTAACCAGTCTATCACAGGGAGACATGTAGAGACAGACAGGTAACCAGTCTATCACAGGGAGACATGTACAGACAGACAGGTAACCAGTCTATCACAGGGCTGACATGTAGAGACAGACAGGTAACCAGTCTATCACAGGGCTGACATGTAGAGACAGACAGGTAACCAGTCTATCACAGGGCTGACATGTAGAGACAGACAGGTAACCAGTCTATCACATGGAGACATGTAGAGACAGACAGGTAACCAGTCTATCACAGGGAGACATGTAGAGACCGACAGGTAACCAGTCTATCACAGGGGGACATGTAGAGACAGACAGGTAACCAGTCTATCATAGGGCTGACATGTAGAGACAGACAGGTGACCAGTCTATCACAGGGCTGACATGTAGAGACAGACAGGTAACCAGTCTATCACAGGGAGACATGTAGAGACAGACAGGTAACCAGTCTATCACAGGGAGACATGTAGAGACAGACAGGTAATCAGTCTATCACAAGGCTGACATGTAGAGACAGACAGGCAACCAGTCTATCACAGGGCTGACATGTAGAGACAGACAGGTAACCAGTCTATCACAGGGCCGACATGTAGAGACAGACAGGTAACCAGTCTATCACAGGGAGACATGTAGAGACAGACAGGTAACCAGTCTATCACAGGGAGACATGTAGAGACAGACAGGTAACCAGTCTATCATGGGGCCGACATGTAGAGACAGACAGGTAACCAGTCTATCACAGGGAGACATGTAGAGACAGACAGGTAACCAGTCTATCACAGGGGGACATGTAGAGACAGACAGGTAACCAGTCTTTCACAGGGAGACATGTAGAGACAGACAGGTAACCAGTCTATCACAGGGAGACATGTAGAGACAGACAGGTAACCAGTCTATCACAGGGGGACATGTAGAGACAGACAGGTAACCAGTCTATCACAGGGAGACATGTAGAGACAGACAGGTAACCAGTCTATCACAGGGAGACATGTAGAGACAGACAGGTAACCAGTCTATCACAGGGAGACATGTAAAGACAGACAGGTAACCAGTCTATCACAGGGAGACATGTAGAGACAGACAGGTGACCAGTCTATCACAGGGAGACATGTAGAGACAGACAGGTAACCAGTCTATCACAGGGAGACATGTAGAGACAGACAGGTAACCAGTCTATCACAGGGCTGACATGTAGAGACAGACAGGTAACCAGTCTATCACAGGGAGACATGTAGAGACAGACAGGCAACCAGTCTATCACAGGGCTGACATGTAGAGACAGACAGGTAACCAGTCTATCACAGGGCCGACATGTAGAGACAGACAGGTAACCAGTCTATCACAGGGAGACATGTAGAGACAGACAGGTAACCAGTCTATCACAGGGACACATGTAGAGACAGACAGGTAACCAGTCTATCATGGGGCCGACATGTAGAGACAGACAGGTAACCAGTCTATCACAGGGAGACATGTAGAGACAGACAGGTAACCAGTCTATCACAGGGGGACATGTAGAGACAGACAGGTAACCAGTCTATCACAGGGAGACATGTAGAGACAGACAGGTAACCAGTCTATCACAGGGAGACATGTAGAGACAGACAGGTAACCAGTCTATCACAGGGAGACATGTAAAGACAGACAGGTAACCAGTCTATCACAGGGAGACATGTAGAGACAGACAGGTGACCAGTCTATCACAGGGAGACATGTAGAGACAGACAGGTAACCAGTCTATCACAGGGAGACATGTAGAGACAGACAGGTAACCAGTCTATCACAGGGCTGACATGTAGAGACAGACAGGTAACCAGTCTATCACAGGGAGACATGTAGAGACAGACAGGTAACCAGTCTATCACAGGGAGACATGTACAGACAGACAGGTAACCAGTCTATCACAGGGAGACATGTAGAGACCGACAGGTAACCAGTCTATCACAGGGGGACATGTACAGACAGACAGGTAACCAGTCTATCACAGGGCTGACATGTAGAGACAGACAGGTAACCAGTCTATCATAGGGCTGACATGTAGAGACAGACAGGTGACCAGTCTATCACAGGGCTGACATGTAGAGACAGACAGGTAACCAGTATATCACAGGGGGACATGTAGAGACAGACAGGTAACCAGTCTATCACAGGGAGACATGTAGAGACAGACAGGTAACCAGTCTATCACAGGGAGACATGTAGAGACAGACAGGTAACCAGTCTATCACAGGGAGACATGTAAAGACAGACAGGTAACCAGTCTATCACAGGGAGACATGTAGAGACAGACAGGTGACCAGTCTATCACAGGGAGACATGTAGAGACAGACAGGTAACCAGTCTATCACAGGGAGACATGTAGAGACAGACAGGTAACCAGTCTATCACAGGGAGACATGTACAGACAGACAGGTAACCAGTCTATCACAGGGCTGACATGTAGAGACAGACAGGTAACCAGTCTATCACAGGGCTGACATGTAGATACAGACAGGTAACCAGTCTATCATAGGGCTGACATGTAGAGACAGACAGGTAACCAGTCTATCACATGGAGACATGTGGAGACAGACAGGTAACCAGTCTATCACAGGGAGACATGTAGAGACAGACAGGTAACCAGTCTATCACAGGGAGACATGTAGAGACCGACAGGTAACCAGTCTATCACAGGGGGACATGTAGAGACAGACAGGTAACCAGTCTATCATAGGGCTGACATGTAGAGACAGACAGGTGACCAGTCTATCACAGGGCTGACATGTAGAGACAGACAGGTAACCAGTCTATCACAGGGAGACATGTAGAGACAGACAGGTAATCAGTCTATCACAGGGCTGACATGTAGAGACAGACAGGCAACCAGTCTATCACAGGGCTGACATGTAGAGACAGACAGGTAACCAGTCTATCACAGGGCCGACATGTAGAGACAGACAGGTAACCAGTCTATCACAGGGAGACATGTAGAGACAGACAGGTAACCAGTCTATCACAGGGAGACATGTAGAGACAGACAGGTAACCAGTCTATCATGGGGCCGACATGTAGAGACAGACAGGTAACCAGTCTATCACAGGGAGACATGTAGAGACAGACAGGTAACCAGTCTATCACAGGGGGACATGTAGAGACAGACAGGTAACCAGTCTTTCACAGGGAGACATGTAGAGACAGACAGGTAACCAGTCTATCACAGGGAGACATGTAGAGACAGACAGGTAACCAGTCTATCACAGGGGGACATGTAGAGACAGACAGGTAACCAGTCTATCACAGGGAGACATGTAGAGACAGACAGGTAACCAGTCTATCACAGGGAGACATGTAGAGACAGACAGGTAACCAGTCTATCACAGGGAGACATGTAAAGACAGACAGGTAACCAGTCTATCACAGGGAGACATGTAGAGACAGACAGGTGACCAGTCTATCACAGGGAGACATGTAGAGACAGACAGGTAACCAGTCTATCACAGGGAGACATGTAGAGACAGACAGGTAACCAGTCTATCACAGGGCTGACATGTAGAGACAGACAGGTAACCAGTCTATCACAGGGAGACATGTAGAGACAGACAGGCAACCAGTCTATCACAGGGCTGACATGTAGAGACAGACAGGTAACCAGTCTATCACAGGGCCGACATGTAGAGACAGACAGGTAACCAGTCTATCACAGGGAGACATGTAGAGACAGACAGGTAACCAGTCTATCTCAGGGACACATGTAGAGACAGACAGGTAACCAGTCTATCATGGGGCCGACATGTAGAGACAGACAGGTAACCAGTCTATCACAGGGAGACATGTAGAGACAGACAGGTAACCAGTCTATCACAGGGGGACATGTAGAGACAGACAGGTAACCAGTCTATCACAGGGAGACATGTAGAGACAGACAGGTAACCAGTCTATCACAGGGAGACATGTAGAGACAGACAGGTAACCAGTCTATCACAGGGAGACATGTAAAGACTGACAGGTAACCAGTCTATCACAGGGAGACATGTAGAGACAGACAGGTGACCAGTCTATCACAGGGAGACATGTAGAGACAGACAGGTAACCAGTCTATCACAGGGAGACATGTAGAGACAGACAGGTAACCAGTCTATCACAGGGCTGACATGTAGAGACAGACAGGTAACCAGTCTATCATAGGGCTGACATGTAGAGACAGACAGGTAACCAGTCTATCACATGGAGACATGTGGAGACAGACACGTAACCAGTCTATCACAGGGAGACATGTAGAGACAGACAGGTAACCAGTCTATCACAGGGAGACATGTAGAGACAGACAGGTGACCAGTCTATCACAGGGAGACATGTAGAGACAGACAGGTAACCAGTCTATCACAGGGAGACATGTAGAGACAGACAGGTAACCAGTCTATCACAGGGCTGACATGTAGAGACAGACAGGTAACCAGTCTATCATAGGGCTGACATGTAGAGACAGACAGGTAACCAGTCTATCACATGGAGACATGTGGAGACAGACACGTAACCAGTCTATCACAGGGAGACATGTAGAGACAGACAGGTAACCAGTCTATCACAGGGAGACATGTAGAGACCGACAGGTAACCAGTCTATCACAGGGGGACATGTAGAGACAGACAGGTAACCAGTCTATCACATGGAGACATGTGGAGACAGACAGGTAACCAGTCTATCACAGGGAGACATGTAGAGACCGACAGGTAACCAGTCTATCACAGGGAGACATGTAGAGACAGACAGGTAACCAGTCTATCACAGGGAGACATGTAGAGACAGATAGGTAACCAGTCTATCACGGGGCCGACATGGAGAGACAGACAGGTAACCAGTCTATCACAGGGAGACATGTAGAGACAGACAGGTAACCAGTCTATCACAGGGGGACATGTAGAGACAGACAGGTAACCAGTCTATCACAGGGAGACATGTAGAGACAGACAGGTAACCAGTCTATCACATGGAGACATGTAGAGACAGACAGGTAACCAGTCTATCACAGGGGGACATGTAGAGACAGACAGGTAACCAGTCTATCACAGGGAGACATGTAGAGACAGACAGGTAACCAGTCTATCACAGGGAGACATGGAGAGACAGACAGGTAACCAGTCTATCACAGGGAGACATGTAAAGACAGACAGGTAACCAGTCTATCACAGGGAGACATGTAGAGACAGACAGGTGACCACTCTATCACAGGGAGACATGTAGAGACAGACAGGTAACCAGTCTATCACAGGGGGACATGTAGAGACAGACAGGTAACCAGTCTATCACAGGGAGACATGTAGAGACAGATAGGTAACCAGTCTATCACAGGGAGACATGTAGAGACAGACAGGTAACCAGTCTATCACGGGGCCGACATGTAGAGACAGACAGGTAACCAGTCTATCACAGGGAGACATGTAGAGACAGACAGGTAACCAGTCTATCACAGGGCTGACATGTAGAGACAGACAGGTAACCAGTCTATCATAGGGCTGACATGTAGAGACAGACAGGTAACCAGTCTATCACATGGAGACATGTGGAGACAGACACGTAACCAGTCTATCACATGGAGACATGTAGAGACAGACAGGTAACCAGTCTATCACAGGGAGACATGTAGAGACCGACAGGTAACCAGTCTATCACAGGGGGACATGTAGAGACAGACAGGTAACCAGTCTATCACATGGAGACATGTGGAGACAGACAGGTAACCAGTCTATCACGGGGCCGACATGTAGAGACAGACAGGTAACCACTCTATCACAGGGAGACATGTAGAGACAGACAGGTAACCAGTCTATCACAGGGGGACATGTAGAGACAGACAGGTAACCAATCTATCACATGGAGACATGTGGAGACAGACAGGTAACCAGTCTATCACAGGGAGACATGTAGAGACAGACAGGTAACCAGTCTATCACAGGGAGACATGTAGAGACAGACAGGTAACCAGTCTATCACAGGGAGACATGTAGAGACAGACAGGTAACCAGTCTATCACAGGGCCGACATTTAGAGACAGACAGGTAACCAGTCTATCACAGGGAGACATGTAGAGACAGACAGGTAACCAGTCTATCACAGGGCTGACATGTAGAGACAGACAGGTGACCAGTCTATCACAGGGCTGACATGTAGAGAGAGACAGGTGACCAGTCTATCACAGGGCTGACATGTAGAGACAGACAGGTAACCAGTCTATCACAGGCTGACATGTAGAGACAGACAGGTGACCAGTCTATCACAGGGAGACATGTAGAGACCGACAGGTAACCAGTCTATCACAGGGGGACATGTAGAGACAGACAGGTAACCAGTCTATCATAGGGCTGACATGTAGAGACAGACAGGTGACCAGTCTATCACAGGGCTGACATGTAGAGACAGACAGGTAACCAGTCTATCACAGGGAGACATGTAGAGACAGACAGGTAACCAGTCTATCACAGGGGGACATGTAGAGACAGACAGGTAACCAGTCTTTCACAGGGAGACATGTAGAGACAGACAGGTAACCAGTCTATCACAGGGAGACATGTAGAGACAGACAGGTAACCAGTCTATCACAGGGGGACATGTAGAGACAGACAGGTAACCAGTCTATCACAGGGAGACATGTAGAGACAGACAGGTAACCAGTCTATCACAGGGAGACATGTAGAGACAGACAGGTAACCAGTCTATCACAGGGAGACATGTAAAGACAGACAGGTAACCAGTCTATCACAGGGAGACATGTAGAGACCGACAGGTGACCAGTCTATCACAGGGAGACATGTAGAGACAGACAGGTAACCAGTCTATCACAGGGAGACATGTAGAGACAGACAGGTAACCAGTCTATCACAGGGCTGACATGTAGAGACAGACAGGTAACCAGTCTATCACAGGGAGACATGTAGAGACAGACAGGCAACCAGTCTATCACAGGGCTGACATGTAGAGACAGACAGGTAACCAGTCTATCACAGGGCCGACATGTAGAGACAGACAGGTAACCAGTCTATCACAGGGAGACATGTGGAGACAGACAGGTAACCAGTCTATCACAGGGAGACATGTAGAGACCGACAGGTAACCAGTCTATCACAGGGAGACATGTAGAGACAGACAGGTAACCAGTCTATCACAGGGAGACATGTAGAGACAGACAGGTAACCAGTCTATCACGGGGCCGACATGGAGAGACAGACAGGTAACCAGTCTATCACAGGGAGACATATAGAGACAGACAGGTAACCAGTCTATCACAGGGGGACATGTAGAGACAGACAGGTAACCAGTCTATCACAGGGAGACATGTAGAGACAGACAGGTAACCAGTCTATCACATGGAGATATGTAGAGACAGACAGGTAACCAGTCTATCACAGGGGGACATGTAGAGACAGACAGGTAACCAGTCTATCACAGGGAGACATGTAGAGACAGACAGGTAACCAGTCTATCACAGGGAGACATGGAGAGACAGACAGGTAACCAGTCTATCACAGGGAGACATGTAAAGACAGACAGGTAACCAGTCTATCACAGGGAGACATGTAGAGACAGACAGGTGACCACTCTATCACAGGGAGACATGTAGAGACAGACAGGTAACCAGTCTATCACAGGGGGACATGTAGAGACAGACAGGTAACCAGTCTATCACAGGGAGACATGTAGAGACAGATAGGTAACCAGTCTATCACAGGGAGACATGTAGAGACAGACAGGTAACCAGTCTATCACGGGGCCGACATGTAGAGACAGACAGGTAACCAGTCTATCACAGGGAGACATGTAGAGACAGACAGGTAACCAGTCTATCACAGGGCTGACATGTAGAGACAGACAGGTAACCAGTCTATCATAGGGCTGACATGTAGAGACAGACAGGTAACCAGTCTATCACATGGAGACATGTGGAGACAGACACGTAACCAGTCTATCACATGGAGACATGTAGAGACAGACAGGTAACCAGTCTATCACAGGGAGACATGTAGAGACCGACAGGTAACCAGTCTATCACAGGGGGACATGTAGAGACAGACAGGTAACCAGTCTATCACATGGAGACATGTGGAGACAGACAGGTAACCAGTCTATCACGGGGCCGACATGTAGAGACAGACAGGTAACCAGTCTATCACAGGGAGACATGTAGAGACAGACAGGTAACCAGTCTATCACAGGGGGACATGTAGAGACAGACAGGTAACCAATCTATCACATGGAGACATGTGGAGACAGACAGGTAACCAGTCTATCACAGGGAGACATGTAGAGACAGACAGGTAACCAGTCTATCACAGGGAGACATGTAGAGACAGACAGGTAACCAGTCTATCACAGGGAGACATGTAGAGACAGACAGGTAACCAGTCTATCACAGGGCCGACATTTAGAGACAGACAGGTAACCAGTCTATCACAGGGAGACATGTAGAGACAGACAGGTAACCAGTCTATCACAGGGCTGACATGTAGAGACAGACAGGTGACCAGTCTATCACAGGGCTGACATGTAGAGAGAGACAGGTGACCAGTCTATCACAGGGCTGACATGTAGAGACAGACAGGTAACCAGTCTATCACAGGCTGACATGTAGAGACAGACAGGTGACCAGTCTATCACAGGGCTGACATGTAGAGACAGACAGGTAACCAGTCTATCACAGGGAGACATGTAGAGACAGACAGGTAACCAGTCTATCACAGGGAGACATGTAGAGACAGACAGGTAACCAGTCTATCACAGGGAGACATGTAGAGACAGACAGGTAACCAGTCTATCACAGGGCTGACATGTAGAGACAGACAGGCAACCAGTCTATCACAGGGCTGACATGTAGAGACAGACAGGTAACCAGTCTATCACAGGGCCGACATGTAGAGACAGACAGGTAACCAGTCTATCACAGGGAGACATGTAGAGACAGACAGGTAACCAGTCTATCACAGGGAGACATGTAGAGACAGACAGGTAACCAGTCTATCACAGGGGGACATGTAGAGACAGACAGGTAACCAGTCTATCACAGGGAGACATGTAGAGACAGACAGGTAACCAGTCTATCACAGGGAGACATGTAGAGACAGACAGGTAACCAGTCTATCACAGGGAGACATGTAAAGACAGACAGGTAACCAGTCTATCACAGGGAGACATGTAGAGACAGACAGGTGACCAGTCTATCACAGGGAGACATGTAGAGACAGACAGGTAACCAGTCTATCACAGGGAGACATGTAGAGACAGACAGGTAACCAGTCTATCACAGGGCTGACATGTAGAGACAGACAGGTAACCAGTCTATCACAGGGAGACATGTCGAGACAGACAGGTAACCAGTCTATCACAGGGAGACATGTACAGACAGACAGGTAACCAGTCTATCACAGGGAGACATGTAGAGACCGACAGGTAACCAGTCTATCACAGGGGGACATGTACAGACAGACAGGTAACCAGTCTATCACAGGGCTGACATGTAGAGACAGACAGGTAACCAGTCTATCATAGGGCTGACATGTAGAGACAGACAGGTGACCAGTCTATCACAGGGCTGACATGTAGAGACAGACAGGTAACCAGTCTATCACAGGGGGACATGTAGAGACAGACAGGTAACCAGTCTATCACAGGGAGACATGTAGAGACAGACAGGTAACCAGTCTATCACAGGGAGACATGTAGAGACAGACAGGTAACCAGTCTATCACAGGGAGACATGTAAAGACAGACAGGTGACCAGTCTATCACAGGGAGACATGTAGAGACAGACAGGTGACCAGTCTATCACAGGGAGACATGTAGAGACAGACAGGTAACCAGTCTATCACAGGGAGACATGTAGAGACAGACAGGTAACCAGTCTATCACAGGGAGACATGTACAGACAGACAGGTAACCAGTCTATCACAGGGCTGACATGTAGAGACAGACAGGTAACCAGTCTATCACAGGGCTGACATGTAGAGACAGACAGGTAACCAGTCTATCATAGGGCTGACATGTAGAGACAGACAGGTAACCAGTCTATCACATGGAGACATGTGGAGACAGACAGGTAACCAGTCTATCACAGGGAGACATGTAGAGACAGACAGGTAACCAGTCTATCACAGGGAGACATGTAGAGATCGACAGGTAACCAGTCTATCACAGGGGGACATGTAGAGACAGACAGGTAACCAGTCTATCATAGGGCTGACATGTAGAGACAGACAGGTGACCAGTCTATCACAGGGCTGACATGTAGAGACAGACAGGTAACCAGTCTATCACAGGGAGACATGTAGAGACAGACAGGTAACCAGTCTATCACAGGGGGACATGTAGAGACAGACAGGTAACCAGTCTTTCACAGGGAGACATGTAGAGACAGACAGGTAACCAGTCTATCACAGGGAGACATGTAGAGACAGACAGGTAACCAGTCTATCACAGGGGGACATGTAGAGACAGACAGGTAACCAGTCTATCACAGGGAGACATGTAGAGACAGACAGGTAACCAGTCTATCACAGGGAGACATGTAGAGACAGACAGGTAACCAGTCTATCACAGGGAGACATGTAAAGACAGACAGGTAACCAGTCTATCACAGGGAGACATGTAGAGACCGACAGGTGACCAGTCTATCACAGGGAGACATGTAGAGACAGACAGGTAACCAGTCTATCACAGGGAGACATGTAGAGACAGACAGGTAACCAGTCTATCACAGGGCTGACATGTAGAGACAGACAGGTAACCAGTCTATCACAGGGAGACATGTAGAGACAGACAGGCAACCAGTCTATCACAGGGCTGACATGTAGAGACAGACAGGTAACCAGTCTATCACAGGGCCGACATGTAGAGACAGACAGGTAACCAGTCTATCACAGGGAGACATGTAGAGACAGACAGGTAACCAGTCTATCACAGGGACACATGTAGAGACAGACAGGTAACCAGTCTATCATGGGGCCGACATGTAGAGACAGACAGGTAACCAGTCTATCACAGGGAGACATGTAGAGACAGACAGGTAACCAGTCTATCACAGGGGGACATGTAGAGACAGACAGGTAACCAGTCTATCACAGGGAGACATGTAGAGACAGACAGGTAACCAGTCTATCACAGGGAGACATGTAGAGACAGACAGGTAACCAGTCTATCACAGGGAGACATGTAAAGACAGACAGATAACCAGTCTATCACAGGGAGACATGTAGAGACAGACAGGTGACCAGTCTATCACAGGGAGACATGTAGAGACAGACAGGTAACCAGTCTATCACAGGGCTGACATGTAGAGACAGACAGGTAACCAGTCTATCACAGGGAGACATGTAGAGACAGACAGGTAACCAGTCTATCACAGGGAGACATATACAGACAGACAGGTAACCAGTCTATCACAGGGCTGACATGTAGAGACAGACAGGTAACCAGTCTATCACAGGGCTGACATGTAGAGACAGACAGGTAACCAGTCTATCATAGGGCTGACATGTAGAGACAGACAGGTAACCAGTCTATCACATGGAGACATGTGGAGACAGACACGTAACCAGTCTATCACAGGGAGACATGTAGAGACAGACAGGTAACCAGTCTATCACAGGGAGACATGTAGAGACCGACAGGTAACCAGTCTATCACAGGGGGACATGTAGAGACAGACAGGTAACCAGTCTATCACATGGAGACATGTGGAGACAGACAGGTAACCAGTCTATCACAGGGAGACATGTAGAGACCGACAGGTAACCAGTCTATCACAGGGAGACATGTAGAGACAGACAGGTAACCAGTCTATCACAGGGAGACATGTAGAGACAGACAGGTAACCAGTCTATCACGGGGCCGACATGGAGAGACAGACAGGTAACCAGTCTATCACAGGGAGACATGTAGAGACAGACAGGTAACCAGTCTATCACAGGGGGACATGTAGAGACAGACAGGTAACCAGTCTATCACAGGGAGACATGTAGAGACAGACAGGTAACCAGGCTATCACATGGAGACATGTAGAGACAGACAGGTAACCAGTCTATCACAGGGGGACATGTAGAGACAGACAGGTAACCAGTCTATCACAGGGAGACATGTAGAGACAGACAGGTAACCAGTCTATCACAGGGAGACATGGAGAGACAGACAGGTAACCAGTCTATCACAAGGAGACATGTAAAGACAGACAGGTAACCAGTCTATCACAGGGAGACATGTAGAGACAGACAGGTGACCAGTCTATCACAGGGAGACATGTAGAGACAGACAGGTAACCAGTCTATCACAGGGGGACATGTAGAGACAGACAGGTAACCAGTCTATCACAGGGAGACATGTAGAGACAGATAGGTAACCAGTCTATCACAGGGAGACATGTAGAGACAGACAGGTAACCAGTCTATCACGGGGCCGACATGTAGAGACAGACAGGTAAGCAGTCTATCACAGGGAGACATGTAGAGACAGACAGGTAACCAGTCTATCACAGGGGGACATGTAGAGACAGACAGGTAACCAATCTATCACATGGAGACATGTAGAGACAGACAGGTAACCGGTCTATCACAGGGAGACATGTAGAGACAGACAAGTAACCAGTCTATCATGGGGCCGACATGTAGAGACAGACAGGTAACCAGTCTATCACAGGGAGACATGTAGAGACAGACAGGTAACCAGTCTATCACAGGGAGACATATAGAGACAGACAGGTAACCAGTCTATCACAGGGAGACATGTACAGACAGACAGGTAACCAGTCTATCACAGGGAGACATGTAGAGACCGACAGGTAACCAGTCTATCACAGGGGGACATGTACAGACAGACAGGTAACCAGTCTATCACAGGGCTGACATGTAGAGACAGACAGGTAACCAGTCTATCATAGGGCTGACATGTAGAGACAGACAGGTGACCAGTCTATCACAGGGCTGACATGTAGAGACAGACAGGTAACCAGTCTATCACAGGGGGACATGTAGAGACAGACAGGTAACCAGTCTATCACAGGGAGACATGTAGAGACAGACAGGTAACCAGTCTATCACAGGGAGACATGTAGAGACAGACAGGTAACCAGTCTATCACAGGGAGACATGTAAAGACAGACAGGTAACCAGTCTATCACAGGGAGACATGTAGAGACAGACAGGTGACCAGTCTATCACAGGGAGACATGTAGAGACAGACAGGTAACCAGTCTATCACAGGGAGACATGTAGAGACAGACAGGTAACCAGTCTATCACAGGGAGACATGTACAGATAGACAGGTAACCAGTCTATCACAGGGCTGACATGTAGAGACAGACAGGTAACCAGTCTATCATAGGGCTGACATGTAGAGACAGACAGGTGACCAGTCTATCACAGGGCTGACATGTAGAGACAGACAGGTAACCAGTCTATCACAGGGGGACATGTAGAGACAGACAGGTAACCAATCTATCACATGGAGACATGTAGAGACAGACAGGTAACCAGTCTATCACAGGGAGACATGTAGAGACAGATAGGTAACCAGTCTATCACAGGGAGACATGTAGAGACAGACAGGTAACCAGTCTATCACGGGGCCGACATGTAGAGACAGACAGGTAAGCAGTCTATCACAGGGAGACATGTAGAGACAGACAGGTAACCAGTCTATCACAGGGGGACATGTAGAGACAGACAGGTAACCAATCTATCACATGGAGACATGTAGAGACAGACAGGTAACCGGTCTATCACAGGGAGACATGTAGAGACAGACAGGTAACCAGTCTATCATGGGGCCGACATGTAGAGACAGACAGGTAACCAGTCTATCACAGGGAGACATGTAGAGACAGACAGGTAACCAGTCTATCACAGGGAGACATATAGAGACAGACAGGTAACCAGTCTATCACAGGGAGACATGTACAGACAGACAGGTAACCAGTCTATCACAGGGAGACATGTAGAGACTGACAGGTAACCAGTCTATCACAGGGGGACATGTACAGACAGACAGGTAACCAGTCTATCACAGGGCTGACATGTAGAGACAGACAGGTAACCAGTCTATCATAGGGCTGACATGTAGAGACAGACAGGTGACCAGTCTATCACAGGGCTGACATGTAGAGACAGACAGGTAACCAGTCTATCACAGGGGGACATGTAGAGACAGACAGGTAACCAGTCTATCACAGGGAGACATGTAGAGACAGACAGGTAACCAGTCTATCACAGGGAGACATGTAGAGACAGACAGGTAACCAGTCTATCACAGGGAGACATGTAAAGACAGACAGGTAACCAGTCTATCACAGGGAGACATGTAGAGACAGACAGGTGACCAGTCTATCACAGGGAGACATGTAGAGACAGACAGGTAACCAGTCTATCACAGGGAGACATGTAGAGACAGACAGGTAACCAGTCTATCACAGGGAGACATGTACAGATAGACAGGTAACCAGTCTATCACAGGGCTGACATGTAGAGACAGACAGGTAACCAGTCTATCATAGGGCTGACATGTAGAGACAGACAGGTGACCAGTCTATCACAGGGCTGACATGTAGAGACAGACAGGTAACCAGTCTATCACAGGGAGACATGTAGAGACAGACAGGTAACCAGTCTATCACAGGGAGACATGTAGAGACAGACAGGTAACCAGTCTATCACAGGGGGACATGTAGAGACAGACAGGTAACCAGTCTATCACAGGGAGACATGTAGAGACAGACAGGTAACCAGTCTATCACAGGGAGACATGTAGAGACAGACAGGTAACCAGTCTATCACAGGGAGACATGTAAAGACAGACAGGTAACCAGTCTATCACAGGGAGACATGTAGAGACCGACAGGTGACCAGTCTATCACAGGGAGACATGTAGAGACAGACAGGTAACCAGTCTATCACAGGGAGACATGTAGAGACAGACAGGTAACCAGTCTATCACAGGGCTGACATGTAGAGACAGACAGGTAACCAGTCTATCACAGGGAGACATGTAGAGACAGACAGGCAACCAGTCTATCACAGGGCTGACATGTAGAGACAGACAGGTAACCAGTCTATCACAGGGCCGACATGTAGAGACAGACAGGTAACCAGTCTATCACAGGGAGACATGTAGAGACAGACAGGTAACCAGTCTATCACAGGGACACATGTAGAGACAGACAGGTAACCAGTCTATCATGGGGCCGACATGTAGAGACAGACAGGTAACCAGTCTATCACAGGGAGACATGTAGAGACAGACAGGTAACCAGTCTATCACAGGGGGACATGTAGAGACAGACAGGTAACCAGTCTATCACAGGGAGACATGTAGAGACAGACAGGTAACCAGTCTATCACAGGGAGACATGTAGAGACAGACAGGTAACCAGTCTATCACAGGGAGACATGTAAAGACAGACAGGTAACCAGTCTATCACAGGGAGACATGTAGAGACAGACAGGTGACCAGTCTATCACAGGGAGACATGTAGAGACAGACAGGTAACCAGTCTATCACAGGGCTGACATGTAGAGACAGACAGGTAACCAGTCTATCACAGGGAGACATGTAGAGACAGACAGGTAACCAGTCTATCACAGGGAGACATGTACAGACAGACAGGTAACCAGTCTATCACAGGGCTGACATGTAGAGACAGACAGGTAACCAGTCTATCACAGGGCTGACATGTAGAGACAGACAGGTAACCAGTCTATCATAGGGCTGACATGTAGAGACAGACAGGTGACCAGTCTATCACAGGGCTGACATGTAGAGACAGACAGGTAACCAGTCTATCACAGGGGGACATGTAGAGACAGACAGGTAACCAGTCTATCACAGGGAGACATGTACAGATAGACAGGTAACCAGTCTATCACAGGGCTGACATGTAGAGACAGACAGGTAACCAGTCTATCATAGGGCTGACATGTAGAGACAGACAGGTGACCAGTCTATCACAGGGCTGACATGTAGAGACAGACAGGTAACCAGTCTATCACAGGGAGACATGTAGAGACAGACAGGTAACCAGTCTATCACAGGGAGACATGTAGAGACAGACAGGTAACCAGTCTATCACAGGGGGACATGTAGAGACAGACAGGTAACCAGTCTATCACAGGGAGACATGTAGAGACAGACAGGTAACCAGTCTATCACAGGGAGACATGTAGAGACAGACAGGTAACCAGTCTATCACAGGGAGACATGTAAAGACAGACAGGTAACCAGTCTATCACAGGGAGACATGTAGAGACCGACAGGTGACCAGTCTATCACAGGGAGACATGTAGAGACAGACAGGTAACCAGTCTATCACAGGGAGACATGTAGAGACAGACAGGTAACCAGTCTATCACAGGGCTGACATGTAGAGACAGACAGGTAACCAGTCTATCACAGGGAGACATGTAGAGACAGACAGGCAACCAGTCTATCACAGGGCTGACATGTAGAGACAGACAGGTAACCAGTCTATCACAGGGCCGACATGTAGAGACAGACAGGTAACCAGTCTATCACAGGGAGACATGTAGAGACAGACAGGTAACCAGTCTATCACAGGGACACATGTAGAGACAGACAGGTAACCAGTCTATCATGGGGCCGACATGTAGAGACAGACAGGTAACCAGTCTATCACAGGGAGACATGTAGAGACAGACAGGTAACCAGTCTATCACAGGGGGACATGTAGAGACAGACAGGTAACCAGTCTATCACAGGGAGACATGTAGAGACAGACAGGTAACCAGTCTATCACAGGGAGACATGTAGAGACAGACAGGTAACCAGTCTATCACAGGGAGACATGTAGAGACAGACAGGTAACCAGTCTATCACAGGGAGACATGGAGAGACAGACAGGTAACCAGTCTATCACAGGGAGACATGTAAAGACAGACAGGTAACCAGTCTATCACAGGGAGACATGTAGAGACAGACAGGTGACCACTCTATCACAGGGAGACATGTAGAGACAGACAGGTAACCAGTCTATCACAGGGGGACATGTAGAGACAGACAGGTAACCAGTCTATCACAGGGAGACATGTAGAGACAGATAGGTAACCAGTCTATCACAGGGAGACATGTAGAGACAGACAGGTAACCAGTCTATCACGGGGCCGACATGTAGAGACAGACAGGTAACCAGTCTATCACAGGGAGACATGTAGAGACAGACAGGTAACCAGTCTATCACAGGGCTGACATGTAGAGACAGACAGGTAACCAGTCTATCATAGGGCTGACATGTAGAGACAGACAGGTAACCAGTCTATCACATGGAGACATGTGGAGACAGACACGTAACCAGTCTATCACATGGAGACATGTAGAGACAGACAGGTAACCAGTCTATCACAGGGAGACATGTAGAGACCGACAGGTAACCAGTCTATCACAGGGGGACATGTAGAGACAGACAGGTAACCAGTCTATCACATGGAGACATGTGGAGACAGACAGGTAACCAGTCTATCACGGGGCCGACATGTAGAGACAGACAGGTAACCAGTCTATCACAGGGAGACATGTAGAGACAGACAGGTAACCAGTCTATCACAGGGGGACATGTAGAGACAGACAGGTAACCAATCTATCACATGGAGACATGTGGAGACAGACAGGTAACCAGTCTATCACAGGGAGACATGTAGAGACAGACAGGTAACCAGTCTATCACAGGGAGACATGTAGAGACAGACAGGTAACCAGTCTATCACAGGGAGACATGTAGAGACAGACAGGTAACCAGTCTATCACAGGGCCGACATTTAGAGACAGACAGGTAACCAGTCTATCACAGGGAGACATGTAGAGACAGACAGGTAACCAGTCTATCACAGGGCTGACATGTAGAGACAGACAGGTGACCAGTCTATCACAGGGCTGACATGTAGAGAGAGACAGGTGACCAGTCTATCACAGGGCTGACATGTAGAGACAGACAGGTAACCAGTCTATCACAGGCTGACATGTAGAGACAGACAGGTGACCAGTCTATCACAGGGAGACATGTAGAGACCGACAGGTAACCAGTCTATCACAGGGGGACATGTAGAGACAGACAGGTAACCAGTCTATCATAGGGCTGACATGTAGAGACAGACAGGTGACCAGTCTATCACAGGGCTGACATGTAGAGACAGACAGGTAACCAGTCTATCACAGGGAGACATGTAGAGACAGACAGGTAACCAGTCTATCACAGGGGGACATGTAGAGACAGACAGGTAACCAGTCTTTCACAGGGAGACATGTAGAGACAGACAGGTAACCAGTCTATCACAGGGAGACATGTAGAGACAGACAGGTAACCAGTCTATCACAGGGGGACATGTAGAGACAGACAGGTAACCAGTCTATCACAGGGAGACATGTAGAGACAGACAGGTAACCAGTCTATCACAGGGAGACATGTAGAGACAGACAGGTAACCAGTCTATCACAGGGAGACATGTAAAGACAGACAGGTAACCAGTCTATCACAGGGAGACATGTAGAGACCGACAGGTGACCAGTCTATCACAGGGAGACATGTAGAGACAGACAGGTAACCAGTCTATCACAGGGAGACATGTAGAGACAGACAGGTAACCAGTCTATCACAGGGCTGACATGTAGAGACAGACAGGTAACCAGTCTATCACAGGGAGACATGTAGAGACAGACAGGCAACCAGTCTATCACAGGGCTGACATGTAGAGACAGACAGGTAACCAGTCTATCACAGGGCCGACATGTAGAGACAGACAGGTAACCAGTCTATCACAGGGAGACATGTGGAGACAGACAGGTAACCAGTCTATCACAGGGAGACATGTAGAGACCGACAGGTAACCAGTCTATCACAGGGAGACATGTAGAGACAGACAGGTAACCAGTCTATCACAGGGAGACATGTAGAGACAGACAGGTAACCAGTCTATCACGGGGCCGACATGGAGAGACAGACAGGTAACCAGTCTATCACAGGGAGACATATAGAGACAGACAGGTAACCAGTCTATCACAGGGGGACATGTAGAGACAGACAGGTAACCAGTCTATCACAGGGAGACATGTAGAGACAGACAGGTAACCAGTCTATCACATGGAGATATGTAGAGACAGACAGGTAACCAGTCTATCACAGGGGGACATGTAGAGACAGACAGGTAACCAGTCTATCACAGGGAGACATGTAGAGACAGACAGGTAACCAGTCTATCACAGGGAGACATGGAGAGACAGACAGGTAACCAGTCTATCACAGGGAGACATGTAAAGACAGACAGGTAACCAGTCTATCACAGGGAGACATGTAGAGACAGACAGGTGACCACTCTATCACAGGGAGACATGTAGAGACAGACAGGTAACCAGTCTATCACAGGGGGACATGTAGAGACAGACAGGTAACCAGTCTATCACAGGGAGACATGTAGAGACAGATAGGTAACCAGTCTATCACAGGGAGACATGTAGAGACAGACAGGTAACCAGTCTATCACGGGGCCGACATGTAGAGACAGACAGGTAACCAGTCTATCACAGGGAGACATGTAGAGACAGACAGGTAACCAGTCTATCACAGGGCTGACATGTAGAGACAGACAGGTAACCAGTCTATCATAGGGCTGACATGTAGAGACAGACAGGTAACCAGTCTATCACATGGAGACATGTGGAGACAGACACGTAACCAGTCTATCACATGGAGACATGTAGAGACAGACAGGTAACCAGTCTATCACAGGGAGACATGTAGAGACCGACAGGTAACCAGTCTATCACAGGGGGACATGTAGAGACAGACAGGTAACCAGTCTATCACATGGAGACATGTGGAGACAGACAGGTAACCAGTCTATCACGGGGCCGACATGTAGAGACAGACAGGTAACCAGTCTATCACAGGGAGACATGTAGAGACAGACAGGTAACCAGTCTATCACAGGGGGACATGTAGAGACAGACAGGTAACCAATCTATCACATGGAGACATGTGGAGACAGACAGGTAACCAGTCTATCACAGGGAGACATGTAGAGACAGACAGGTAACCAGTCTATCACAGGGAGACATGTAGAGACAGACAGGTAACCAGTCTATCACAGGGAGACATGTAGAGACAGACAGGTAACCAGTCTATCACAGGGCCGACATTTAGAGACAGACAGGTAACCAGTCTATCACAGGGAGACATGTAGAGACAGACAGGTAACCAGTCTATCACAGGGCTGACATGTAGAGACAGACAGGTGACCAGTCTATCACAGGGCTGACATGTAGAGAGAGACAGGTGACCAGTCTATCACAGGGCTGACATGTAGAGACAGACAGGTAACCAGTCTATCACAGGCTGACATGTAGAGACAGACAGGTGACCAGTCTATCACAGGGCTGACATGTAGAGACAGACAGGTAACCAGTCTATCACAGGGAGACATGTAGAGACAGACAGGTAACCAGTCTATCACAGGGAGACATGTAGAGACAGACAGGTAACCAGTCTATCACAGGGAGACATGTAGAGACAGACAGGTAACCAGTCTATCACAGGGCTGACATGTAGAGACAGACAGGCAACCAGTCTATCACAGGGCTGACATGTAGAGACAGACAGGTAACCAGTCTATCACAGGGAGACATGTAGAGACAGACAGGTAACCAGTCTATCACAGGGCTGACATGTAGAGACAGACAGGTAACCAGTCTATCACAGGGAGACATGTCGAGACAGACAGGTAACCAGTCTATCACAGGGAGACATGTACAGACAGACAGGTAACCAGTCTATCACAGGGAGACATGTAGAGACCGACAGGTAACCAGTCTATCACAGGGGGACATGTACAGACAGACAGGTAACCAGTCTATCACAGGGCTGACATGTAGAGACAGACAGGTAACCAGTCTATCATAGGGCTGACATGTAGAGACAGACAGGTGACCAGTCTATCACAGGGCTGACATGTAGAGACAGACAGGTAACCAGTCTATCACAGGGGGACATGTAGAGACAGACAGGTAACCAGTCTATCACAGGGAGACATGTAGAGACAGACAGGTAACCAGTCTATCACAGGGAGACATGTAGAGACAGACAGGTAACCAGTCTATCACAGGGAGACATGTAAAGACAGACAGGTGACCAGTCTATCACAGGGAGACATGTAGAGACAGACAGGTGACCAGTCTATCACAGGGAGACATGTAGAGACAGACAGGTAACCAGTCTATCACAGGGAGACATGTAGAGACAGACAGGTAACCAGTCTATCACAGGGAGACATGTACAGACAGACAGGTAACCAGTCTATCACAGGGCTGACATGTAGAGACAGACAGGTAACCAGTCTATCACAGGGCTGACATGTAGAGACAGACAGGTAACCAGTCTATCATAGGGCTGACATGTAGAGACAGACAGGTAACCAGTCTATCACATGGAGACATGTGGAGACAGACAGGTAACCAGTCTATCACAGGGAGACATGTAGAGACAGACAGGTAACCAGTCTATCACAGGGAGACATGTAGAGATCGACAGGTAACCAGTCTATCACAGGGGGACATGTAGAGACAGACAGGTAACCAGTCTATCATAGGGCTGACATGTAGAGACAGACAGGTGACCAGTCTATCACAGGGAGACATGTAGAGACAGACAGGTAACCAGTCTATCACAGGGAGACATGTAGAGACAGACAGGTAACCAGTCTATCACAGGGAGACATGTAGAGACAGACAGGTAACCAGTCTATCACAGGGCTGACATGTAGAGACAGACAGGCAACCAGTCTATCACAGGGCTGACATGTAGAGACAGACAGGTAACCAGTCTATCACAGGGAGACATGTAGAGACAGACAGGTAACCAGTCTATCACAGGGCTGACATGTAGAGACAGACAGGTAACCAGTCTATCACAGGGAGACATGTAGAGACAGACAGGTAACCAGTCTATCACAGGGAGACATGTAGAGACAGACAGGTAACCAGTCTATCACAGGGCTGACATGTAGAGACAGACAGGCAACCAGTCTATCACATGGCTGACATGTAGAGACAGACAGGTAACCAGTCTATCACAGGGAGACATGTAGAGACAGACAGGTAACCAGTCTATCACAGGGCTGACATGTAGAGACAGACAGGTAACCAGTCTATCACAGGGAGACATGTCGAGACAGACAGGTAACCAGTCTATCACAGGGAGACATGTACAGACAGACAGGTAACCAGTCTATCACAGGGAGACATGTAGAGACCGACAGGTAACCAGTCTATCACAGGGGGACATGTACAGACAGACAGGTAACCAGTCTATCACAGGGCTGACATGTAGAGACAGACAGGTAACCAGTCTATCATAGGGCTGACATGTAGAGACAGACAGGTGACCAGTCTATCACAGGGCTGACATGTAGAGACAGACAGGTAACCAGTCTATCACAGGGGGACATGTAGAGACAGACAGGTAACCAGTCTATCACAGGGAGACATGTAGAGACAGACAGGTAACCAGTCTATCACAGGGAGACATGTAGAGACAGACAGGTAACCAGTCTATCACAGGGAGACATGTAAAGACAGACAGGTGACCAGTCTATCACAGGGAGACATGTAGAGACAGACAGGTGACCAGTCTATCACAGGGAGACATGTAGAGACAGACAGGTAACCAGTCTATCACAGGGAGACATGTAGAGACAGACAGGTAACCAGTCTATCACAGGGAGACATGTACAGACAGACAGGTAACCAGTCTATCACAGGGCTGACATGTAGAGACAGACAGGTAACCAGTCTATCACAGGGCTGACATGTAGAGACAGACAGGTAACCAGTCTATCATAGGGCTGACATGTAGAGACAGACAGGTAACCAGTCTATCACATGGAGACATGTGGAGACAGACAGGTAACCAGTCTATCACAGGGAGACATGTAGAGACAGACAGGTAACCAGTCTATCACAGGGAGACATGTAGAGATCGACAGGTAACCAGTCTATCACAGGGGGACATGTAGAGACAGACAGGTAACCAGTCTATCATAGGGCTGACATGTAGAGACAGACAGGTGACCAGTCTATCACAGGGCTGACATGTAGAGACAGACAGGTAACCAGTCTATCACAGGGAGACATGTAGAGACAGACAGGTAACCAGTCTATCACAGGGGGACATGTAGAGACAGACAGGTAACCAGTCTTTCACAGGGAGACATGTAGAGACAGACAGGTAACCAGTCTATCACAGGGAGACATGTAGAGACAGACAGGTAACCAGTCTATCACAGGGGGACATGTAGAGACAGACAGGTAACCAGTCTATCACAGGGAGACATGTAGAGACAGACAGGTAACCAGTCTATCACAGGGAGACATGTAGAGACAGACAGGTAACCAGTCTATCACAGGGAGACATGTAAAGACAGACAGGTAACCAGTCTATCACAGGGAGACATGTAGAGACCGACAGGTGACCAGTCTATCACAGGGAGACATGTAGAGACAGACAGGTAACCAGTCTATCACAGGGAGACATGTAGAGACAGACAGGTAACCAGTCTATCACAGGGCTGACATGTAGAGACAGACAGGTAACCAGTCTATCACAGGGAGACATGTAGAGACAGACAGGCAACCAGTCTATCACAGGGCTGACATGTAGAGACAGACAGGTAACCAGTCTATCACAGGGCCGACATGTAGAGACAGACAGGTAACCAGTCTATCACAGGGAGACATGTAGAGACAGACAGGTAACCAGTCTATCACAGGGACACATGTAGAGACAGACAGGTAACCAGTCTATCATGGGGCCGACATGTAGAGACAGACAGGTAACCAGTCTATCACAGGGAGACATGTAGAGACAGACAGGTAACCAGTCTATCACAGGGGGACATGTAGAGACAGACAGGTAACCAGTCTATCACAGGGAGACATGTAGAGACAGACAGGTAACCAGTCTATCACAGGGAGACATGTAGAGACAGACAGGTAACCAGTCTATCACAGGGAGACATGTAAAGACAGACAGGTAACCAGTCTATCACAGGGAGACATGTAGAGACAGACAGGTGACCAGTCTATCACAGGGAGACATGTAGAGACAGACAGGTAACCAGTCTATCACAGGGCTGACATGTAGAGACAGACAGGTAACCAGTCTATCACAGGGAGACATGTAGAGACAGACAGGTAACCAGTCTATCACAGGGAGACATATACAGACAGACAGGTAACCAGTCTATCACAGGGCTGACATGTAGAGACAGACAGGTAACCAGTCTATCACAGGGCTGACATGTAGAGACAGACAGGTAACCAGTCTATCATAGGGCTGACATGTAGAGACAGACAGGTAACCAGTCTATCACATGGAGACATGTGGAGACAGACACGTAACCAGTCTATCACAGGGAGACATGTAGAGACAGACAGGTAACCAGTCTATCACAGGGAGACATGTAGAGACCGACAGGTAACCAGTCTATCACAGGGGGACATGTAGAGACAGACAGGTAACCAGTCTATCACATGGAGACATGTGGAGACAGACAGGTAACCAGTCTATCACAGGGAGACATGTAGAGACCGACAGGTAACCAGTCTATCACAGGGAGACATGTAGAGACAGACAGGTAACCAGTCTATCACAGGGAGACATGTAGAGACAGACAGGTAACCAGTCTATCACGGGGCCGACATGGAGAGACAGACAGGTAACCAGTCTATCACAGGGAGACATGTAGAGACAGACAGGTAACCAGTCTATCACAGGGGGACATGTAGAGACAGACAGGTAACCAGTCTTTCACAGGGAGACATGTAGAGACAGACAGGTAACCAGTCTATCACAGGGAGACATGTAGAGACAGACAGGTAACCAGTCTATCACAGGGGGACATGTAGAGACAGACAGGTAACCAGTCTATCACAGGGAGACATGTAGAGACAGACAGGTAACCAGTCTATCACAGGGAGACATGTAGAGACAGACAGGTAACCAGTCTATCACAGGGAGACATGTAAAGACAGACAGGTAACCAGTCTATCACAGGGAGACATGTAGAGACCGACAGGTGACCAGTCTATCACAGGGAGACATGTAGAGACAGACAGGTAACCAGTCTATCACAGGGAGACATGTAGAGACAGACAGGTAACCAGTCTATCACAGGGCTGACATGTAGAGACAGACAGGTAACCAGTCTATCACAGGGAGACATGTAGAGACAGACAGGCAACCAGTCTATCACAGGGCTGACATGTAGAGACAGACAGGTAACCAGTCTATCACAGGGCCGACATGTAGAGACAGACAGGTAACCAGTCTATCACAGGGAGACATGTGGAGACAGACAGGTAACCAGTCTATCACAGGGAGACATGTAGAGACCGACAGGTAACCAGTCTATCACAGGGAGACATGTAGAGACAGACAGGTAACCAGTCTATCACAGGGAGACATGTAGAGACAGACAGGTAACCAGTCTATCACGGGGCCGACATGGAGAGACAGACAGGTAACCAGTCTATCACAGGGAGACATATAGAGACAGACAGGTAACCAGTCTATCACAGGGGGACATGTAGAGACAGACAGGTAACCAGTCTATCACAGGGAGACATGTAGAGACAGACAGGTAACCAGTCTATCACATGGAGATATGTAGAGACAGACAGGTAACCAGTCTATCACAGGGGGACATGTAGAGACAGACAGGTAACCAGTCTATCACAGGGAGACATGTAGAGACAGACAGGTAACCAGTCTATCACAGGGAGACATGGAGAGACAGACAGGTAACCAGTCTATCACAGGGAGACATGTAAAGACAGACAGGTAACCAGTCTATCACAGGGAGACATGTAGAGACAGACAGGTGACCACTCTATCACAGGGAGACATGTAGAGACAGACAGGTAACCAGTCTATCACAGGGGGACATGTAGAGACAGACAGGTAACCAGTCTATCACAGGGAGACATGTAGAGACAGATAGGTAACCAGTCTATCACAGGGAGACATGTAGAGACAGACAGGTAACCAGTCTATCACGGGGCCGACATGTAGAGACAGACAGGTAACCAGTCTATCACAGGGAGACATGTAGAGACAGACAGGTAACCAGTCTATCACAGGGCTGACATGTAGAGACAGACAGGTAACCAGTCTATCATAGGGCTGACATGTAGAGACAGACAGGTAACCAGTCTATCACATGGAGACATGTGGAGACAGACACGTAACCAGTCTATCACATGGAGACATGTAGAGACAGACAGGTAACCAGTCTATCACAGGGAGACATGTAGAGACCGACAGGTAACCAGTCTATCACAGGGGGACATGTAGAGACAGACAGGTAACCAGTCTATCACATGGAGACATGTGGAGACAGACAGGTAACCAGTCTATCACGGGGCCGACATGTAGAGACAGACAGGTAACCAGTCTATCACAGGGAGACATGTAGAGACAGACAGGTAACCAGTCTATCACAGGGGGACATGTAGAGACAGACAGGTAACCAATCTATCACATGGAGACATGTGGAGACAGACAGGTAACCAGTCTATCACAGGGAGACATGTAGAGACAGACAGGTAACCAGTCTATCACAGGGAGACATGTAGAGACAGACAGGTAACCAGTCTATCACAGGGAGACATGTAGAGACAGACAGGTAACCAGTCTATCACAGGGCCGACATTTAGAGACAGACAGGTAACCAGTCTATCACAGGGAGACATGTAGAGACAGACAGGTAACCAGTCTATCACAGGGCTGACATGTAGAGACAGACAGGTGACCAGTCTATCACAGGGCTGACATGTAGAGAGAGACAGGTGACCAGTCTATCACAGGGCTGACATGTAGAGACAGACAGGTAACCAGTCTATCACAGGCTGACATGTAGAGACAGACAGGTGACCAGTCTATCACAGGGCTGACATGTAGAGACAGACAGGTAACCAGTCTATCACAGGGAGACATGTAGAGACAGACAGGTAACCAGTCTATCACAGGGAGACATGTAGAGACAGACAGGTAACCAGTCTATCACAGGGAGACATGTAGAGACAGACAGGTAACCAGTCTATCACAGGGCTGACATGTAGAGACAGACAGGCAACCAGTCTATCACAGGGCTGACATGTAGAGACAGACAGGTAACCAGTCTATCACAGGGAGACATGTAGAGACAGACAGGTAACCAGTCTATCACAGGGCTGACATGTAGAGACAGACAGGTAACCAGTCTATCACAGGGAGACATGTCGAGACAGACAGGTAACCAGTCTATCACAGGGAGACATGTACAGACAGACAGGTAACCAGTCTATCACAGGGAGACATGTAGAGACCGACAGGTAACCAGTCTATCACAGGGGGACATGTACAGACAGACAGGTAACCAGTCTATCACAGGGCTGACATGTAGAGACAGACAGGTAACCAGTCTATCATAGGGCTGACATGTAGAGACAGACAGGTGACCAGTCTATCACAGGGCTGACATGTAGAGACAGACAGGTAACCAGTCTATCACAGGGGGACATGTAGAGACAGACAGGTAACCAGTCTATCACAGGGAGACATGTAGAGACAGACAGGTAACCAGTCTATCACAGGGAGACATGTAGAGACAGACAGGTAACCAGTCTATCACAGGGAGACATGTAAAGACAGACAGGTGACCAGTCTATCACAGGGAGACATGTAGAGACAGACAGGTGACCAGTCTATCACAGGGAGACATGTAGAGACAGACAGGTAACCAGTCTATCACAGGGAGACATGTAGAGACAGACAGGTAACCAGTCTATCACAGGGAGACATGTACAGACAGACAGGTAACCAGTCTATCACAGGGCTGACATGTAGAGACAGACAGGTAACCAGTCTATCACAGGGCTGACATGTAGAGACAGACAGGTAACCAGTCTATCATAGGGCTGACATGTAGAGACAGACAGGTAACCAGTCTATCACATGGAGACATGTGGAGACAGACAGGTAACCAGTCTATCACAGGGAGACATGTAGAGACAGACAGGTAACCAGTCTATCACAGGGAGACATGTAGAGATCGACAGGTAACCAGTCTATCACAGGGGGACATGTAGAGACAGACAGGTAACCAGTCTATCATAGGGCTGACATGTAGAGACAGACAGGTGACCAGTCTATCACAGGGAGACATGTAGAGACAGACAGGTAACCAGTCTATCACAGGGAGACATGTAGAGACAGACAGGTAACCAGTCTATCACAGGGAGACATGTAGAGACAGACAGGTAACCAGTCTATCACAGGGCTGACATGTAGAGACAGACAGGCAACCAGTCTATCACAGGGCTGACATGTAGAGACAGACAGGTAACCAGTCTATCACAGGGAGACATGTAGAGACAGACAGGTAACCAGTCTATCACAGGGCTGACATGTAGAGACAGACAGGTAACCAGTCTATCACAGGGAGACATGTAGAGACAGACAGGTAACCAGTCTATCACAGGGAGACATGTAGAGACAGACAGGTAACCAGTCTATCACAGGGCTGACATGTAGAGACAGACAGGCAACCAGTCTATCACATGGCTGACATGTAGAGACAGACAGGTAACCAGTCTATCACAGGGAGACATGTAGAGACAGACAGGTAACCAGTCTATCACAGGGCTGACATGTAGAGACAGACAGGTAACCAGTCTATCACAGGGAGACATGTCGAGACAGACAGGTAACCAGTCTATCACAGGGAGACATGTACAGACAGACAGGTAACCAGTCTATCACAGGGAGACATGTAGAGACCGACAGGTAACCAGTCTATCACAGGGGGACATGTACAGACAGACAGGTAACCAGTCTATCACAGGGCTGACATGTAGAGACAGACAGGTAACCAGTCTATCATAGGGCTGACATGTAGAGACAGACAGGTGACCAGTCTATCACAGGGCTGACATGTAGAGACAGACAGGTAACCAGTCTATCACAGGGGGACATGTAGAGACAGACAGGTAACCAGTCTATCACAGGGAGACATGTAGAGACAGACAGGTAACCAGTCTATCACAGGGAGACATGTAGAGACAGACAGGTAACCAGTCTATCACAGGGAGACATGTAAAGACAGACAGGTGACCAGTCTATCACAGGGAGACATGTAGAGACAGACAGGTGACCAGTCTATCACAGGGAGACATGTAGAGACAGACAGGTAACCAGTCTATCACAGGGAGACATGTAGAGACAGACAGGTAACCAGTCTATCACAGGGAGACATGTACAGACAGACAGGTAACCAGTCTATCACAGGGCTGACATGTAGAGACAGACAGGTAACCAGTCTATCACAGGGCTGACATGTAGAGACAGACAGGTAACCAGTCTATCATAGGGCTGACATGTAGAGACAGACAGGTAACCAGTCTATCACATGGAGACATGTGGAGACAGACAGGTAACCAGTCTATCACAGGGAGACATGTAGAGACAGACAGGTAACCAGTCTATCACAGGGAGACATGTAGAGATCGACAGGTAACCAGTCTATCACAGGGGGACATGTAGAGACAGACAGGTAACCAGTCTATCATAGGGCTGACATGTAGAGACAGACAGGTGACCAGTCTATCACAGGGCTGACATGTAGAGACAGACAGGTAACCAGTCTATCACAGGGAGACATGTAGAGACAGACAGGTAACCAGTCTATCACAGGGGGACATGTAGAGACAGACAGGTAACCAGTCTTTCACAGGGAGACATGTAGAGACAGACAGGTAACCAGTCTATCACAGGGAGACATGTAGAGACAGACAGGTAACCAGTCTATCACAGGGGGACATGTAGAGACAGACAGGTAACCAGTCTATCACAGGGAGACATGTAGAGACAGACAGGTAACCAGTCTATCACAGGGAGACATGTAGAGACAGACAGGTAACCAGTCTATCACAGGGAGACATGTAAAGACAGACAGGTAACCAGTCTATCACAGGGAGACATGTAGAGACCGACAGGTGACCAGTCTATCACAGGGAGACATGTAGAGACAGACAGGTAACCAGTCTATCACAGGGAGACATGTAGAGACAGACAGGTAACCAGTCTATCACAGGGCTGACATGTAGAGACAGACAGGTAACCAGTCTATCACAGGGAGACATGTAGAGACAGACAGGCAACCAGTCTATCACAGGGCTGACATGTAGAGACAGACAGGTAACCAGTCTATCACAGGGCCGACATGTAGAGACAGACAGGTAACCAGTCTATCACAGGGAGACATGTAGAGACAGACAGGTAACCAGTCTATCACAGGGACACATGTAGAGACAGACAGGTAACCAGTCTATCATGGGGCCGACATGTAGAGACAGACAGGTAACCAGTCTATCACAGGGAGACATGTAGAGACAGACAGGTAACCAGTCTATCACAGGGGGACATGTAGAGACAGACAGGTAACCAGTCTATCACAGGGAGACATGTAGAGACAGACAGGTAACCAGTCTATCACAGGGAGACATGTAGAGACAGACAGGTAACCAGTCTATCACAGGGAGACATGTAAAGACAGACAGGTAACCAGTCTATCACAGGGAGACATGTAGAGACAGACAGGTGACCAGTCTATCACAGGGAGACATGTAGAGACAGACAGGTAACCAGTCTATCACAGGGCTGACATGTAGAGACAGACAGGTAACCAGTCTATCACAGGGAGACATGTAGAGACAGACAGGTAACCAGTCTATCACAGGGAGACATATACAGACAGACAGGTAACCAGTCTATCACAGGGCTGACATGTAGAGACAGACAGGTAACCAGTCTATCACAGGGCTGACATGTAGAGACAGACAGGTAACCAGTCTATCATAGGGCTGACATGTAGAGACAGACAGGTAACCAGTCTATCACATGGAGACATGTGGAGACAGACACGTAACCAGTCTATCACAGGGAGACATGTAGAGACAGACAGGTAACCAGTCTATCACAGGGAGACATGTAGAGACCGACAGGTAACCAGTCTATCACAGGGGGACATGTAGAGACAGACAGGTAACCAGTCTATCACATGGAGACATGTGGAGACAGACAGGTAACCAGTCTATCACAGGGAGACATGTAGAGACCGACAGGTAACCAGTCTATCACAGGGAGACATGTAGAGACAGACAGGTAACCAGTCTATCACAGGGAGACATGTAGAGACAGACAGGTAACCAGTCTATCACGGGGCCGACATGGAGAGACAGACAGGTAACCAGTCTATCACAGGGAGACATGTAGAGACAGACAGGTAACCAGTCTATCACAGGGGGACATGTAGAGACAGACAGGTAACCAGTCTATCACAGGGAGACATGTAGAGACAGACAGGTAACCAGGCTATCACATGGAGACATGTAGAGACAGACAGGTAACCAGTCTATCACAGGGGGACATGTAGAGACAGACAGGTAACCAGTCTATCACAGGGAGACATGTAGAGACAGACAGGTAACCAGTCTATCACAGGGAGACATGGAGAGACAGACAGGTAACCAGTCTATCACAGGGAGACATGTAAAGACAGACAGGTAACCAGTCTATCACAGGGAGACATGTAGAGACAGACAGGTGACCAGTCTATCACAGGGAGACATGTAGAGACAGACAGGTAACCAGTCTATCACAGGGGGACATGTAGAGACAGACAGGTAACCAGTCTATCACAGGGAGACATGTAGAGACAGATAGGTAACCAGTCTATCACAGGGAGACATGTAGAGACAGACAGGTAACCAGTCTATCACGGGGCCGACATGTAGAGACAGACAGGTAAGCAGTCTATCACAGGGAGACATGTAGAGACAGACAGGTAACCAGTCTATCACAGGGGGACATGTAGAGACAGACAGGTAACCAATCTATCACATGGAGACATGTAGAGACAGACAGGTAACCGGTCTATCACAGGGAGACATGTAGAGACAGACAGGTAACCAGTCTATCATGGGGCCGACATGTAGAGACAGACAGGTAACCAGTCTATCACAGGGAGACATGTAGAGACAGACAGGTAACCAGTCTATCACAGGGAGACATATAGAGACAGACAGGTAACCAGTCTATCACAGGGAGACATGTACAGACAGACAGGTAACCAGTCTATCACAGGGAGACATGTAGAGACCGACAGGTAACCAGTCTATCACAGGGGGACATGTACAGACAGACAGGTAACCAGTCTATCACAGGGCTGACATGTAGAGACAGACAGGTAACCAGTCTATCATAGGGCTGACATGTAGAGACAGACAGGTGACCAGTCTATCACAGGGCTGACATGTAGAGACAGACAGGTAACCAGTCTATCACAGGGGGACATGTAGAGACAGACAGGTAACCAGTCTATCACAGGGAGACATGTAGAGACAGACAGGTAACCAGTCTATCACAGGGAGACATGTAGAGACAGACAGGTAACCAGTCTATCACAGGGAGACATGTAAAGACAGACAGGTAACCAGTCTATCACAGGGAGACATGTAGAGACAGACAGGTGACCAGTCTATCACAGGGAGACATGTAGAGACAGACAGGTAACCAGTCTATCACAGGGAGACATGTAGAGACAGACAGGTAACCAGTCTATCACAGGGAGACATGTACAGATAGACAGGTAACCAGTCTATCACAGGGCTGACATGTAGAGACAGACAGGTAACCAGTCTATCATAGGGCTGACATGTAGAGACAGACAGGTGACCAGTCTATCACAGGGCTGACATGTAGAGACAGACAGGTAACCAGTCTATCACAGGGGGACATGTAGAGACAGACAGGTAACCAATCTATCACATGGAGACATGTAGAGACAGACAGGTAACCGGTCTATCACAGGGAGACATGTAGAGACAGATAGGTAACCAGTCTATCACAGGGAGACATGTAGAGACAGACAGGTAACCAGTCTATCACGGGGCCGACATGTAGAGACAGACAGGTAAGCAGTCTATCACAGGGAGACATGTAGAGACAGACAGGTAACCAGTCTATCACAGGGGGACATGTAGAGACAGACAGGTAACCAATCTATCACATGGAGACATGTAGAGACAGACAGGTAACCGGTCTATCACAGGGAGACATGTAGAGACAGACAGGTAACCAGTCTATCATGGGGCCGACATGTAGAGACAGACAGGTAACCAGTCTATCACAGGGAGACATGTAGAGACAGACAGGTAACCAGTCTATCACAGGGAGACATATAGAGACAGACAGGTAACCAGTCTATCACAGGGAGACATGTACAGACAGACAGGTAACCAGTCTATCACAGGGAGACATGTAGAGACCGACAGGTAACCAGTCTATCACAGGGGGACATGTACAGACAGACAGGTAACCAGTCTATCACAGGGCTGACATGTAGAGACAGACAGGTAACCAGTCTATCATAGGGCTGACATGTAGAGACAGACAGGTGACCAGTCTATCACAGGGCTGACATGTAGAGACAGACAGGTAACCAGTCTATCACAGGGGGACATGTAGAGACAGACAGGTAACCAGTCTATCACAGGGAGACATGTAGAGACAGACAGGTAACCAGTCTATCACAGGGAGACATGTAGAGACAGACAGGTAACCAGTCTATCACAGGGAGACATGTAAAGACAGACAGGTAACCAGTCTATCACAGGGAGACATGTAGAGACAGACAGGTGACCAGTCTATCACAGGGAGACATGTAGAGACAGACAGGTAACCAGTCTATCACAGGGAGACATGTAGAGACAGACAGGTAACCAGTCTATCACAGGGAGACATGTACAGATAGACAGGTAACCAGTCTATCACAGGGCTGACATGTAGAGACAGACAGGTAACCAGTCTATCATAGGGCTGACATGTAGAGACAGACAGGTGACCAGTCTATCACAGGGCTGACATGTAGAGACAGACAGGTAACCAGTCTATCACAGGGAGACATGTAGAGACAGACAGGTAACCAGTCTATCACAGGGAGACATGTAGAGACAGACAGGTAACCAGTCTATCACAGGGGGACATGTAGAGACAGACAGGTAACCAGTCTATCACAGGGAGACATGTAGAGACAGACAGGTAACCAGTCTATCACAGGGAGACATGTAGAGACAGACAGGTAACCAGTCTATCACAGGGAGACATGTAAAGACAGACAGGTAACCAGTCTATCACAGGGAGACATGTAGAGACCGACAGGTGACCAGTCTATCACAGGGAGACATGTAGAGACAGACAGGTAACCAGTCTATCACAGGGAGACATGTAGAGACAGACAGGTAACCAGTCTATCACAGGGCTGACATGTAGAGACAGACAGGTAACCAGTCTATCACAGGGAGACATGTAGAGACAGACAGGCAACCAGTCTATCACAGGGCTGACATGTAGAGACAGACAGGTAACCAGTCTATCACAGGGCCGACATGTAGAGACAGACAGGTAACCAGTCTATCACAGGGAGACATGTAGAGACAGACAGGTAACCAGTCTATCACAGGGACACATGTAGAGACAGACAGGTAACCAGTCTATCATGGGGCCGACATGTAGAGACAGACAGGTAACCAGTCTATCACAGGGAGACATGTAGAGACAGACAGGTAACCAGTCTATCACAGGGGGACATGTAGAGACAGACAGGTAACCAGTCTATCACAGGGAGACATGTAGAGACAGACAGGTAACCAGTCTATCACAGGGAGACATGTAGAGACAGACAGGTAACCAGTCTATCACAGGGAGACATGTAAAGACAGACAGGTAACCAGTCTATCACAGGGAGACATGTAGAGACAGACAGGTGACCAGTCTATCACAGGGAGACATGTAGAGACAGACAGGTAACCAGTCTATCACAGGGCTGACATGTAGAGACAGACAGGTAACCAGTCTATCACAGGGAGACATGTAGAGACAGACAGGTAACCAGTCTATCACAGGGAGACATGTACAGACAGACAGGTAACCAGTCTATCACAGGGCTGACATGTAGAGACAGACAGGTAACCAGTCTATCACAGGGCTGACATGTAGAGACAGACAGGTAACCAGTCTATCATAGGGCTGACATGTAGAGACAGACAGGTGACCAGTCTATCACAGGGCTGACATGTAGAGACAGACAGGTAACCAGTCTATCACAGGGGGACATGTAGAGACAGACAGGTAACCAGTCTATCACAGGGAGACATGTACAGATAGACAGGTAACCAGTCTATCACAGGGCTGACATGTAGAGACAGACAGGTAACCAGTCTATCATAGGGCTGACATGTAGAGACAGACAGGTGACCAGTCTATCACAGGGCTGACATGTAGAGACAGACAGGTAACCAGTCTATCACAGGGAGACATGTAGAGACAGACAGGTAACCAGTCTATCACAGGGAGACATGTAGAGACAGACAGGTAACCAGTCTATCACAGGGGGACATGTAGAGACAGACAGGTAACCAGTCTATCACAGGGAGACATGTAGAGACAGACAGGTAACCAGTCTATCACAGGGAGACATGTAGAGACAGACAGGTAACCAGTCTATCACAGGGAGACATGTAAAGACAGACAGGTAACCAGTCTATCACAGGGAGACATGTAGAGACCGACAGGTGACCAGTCTATCACAGGGAGACATGTAGAGACAGACAGGTAACCAGTCTATCACAGGGAGACATGTAGAGACAGACAGGTAACCAGTCTATCACAGGGCTGACATGTAGAGACAGACAGGTAACCAGTCTATCACAGGGAGACATGTAGAGACAGACAGGCAACCAGTCTATCACAGGGCTGACATGTAGAGACAGACAGGTAACCAGTCTATCACAGGGCCGACATGTAGAGACAGACAGGTAACCAGTCTATCACAGGGAGACATGTAGAGACAGACAGGTAACCAGTCTATCACAGGGACACATGTAGAGACAGACAGGTAACCAGTCTATCATGGGGCCGACATGTAGAGACAGACAGGTAACCAGTCTATCACAGGGAGACATGTAGAGACAGACAGGTAACCAGTCTATCACAGGGGGACATGTAGAGACAGACAGGTAACCAGTCTATCACAGGGAGACATGTAGAGACAGACAGGTAACCAGTCTATCACAGGGAGACATGTAGAGACAGACAGGTAACCAGTCTATCACAGGGAGACATGTAAAGACAGACAGGTAACCAGTCTATCACAGGGAGACATGTAGAGACAGACAGGTGACCAGTCTATCACAGGGAGACATGTAGAGACAGACAGGTAACCAGTCTATCACAGGGCTGACATGTAGAGACAGACAGGTAACCAGTCTATCACAGGGAGACATGTAGAGACAGACAGGTAACCAGTCTATCACAGGGAGACATGTACAGACAGACAGGTAACCAGTCTATCACAGGGCTGACATGTAGAGACAGACAGGTAACCAGTCTATCACAGGGCTGACATGTAGAGACAGACAGGTAACCAGTCTATCATAGGGCTGACATGTAGAGACAGACAGGTAACCAGTCTATCACATGGAGACATGTGGAGACAGACACGTAACCAGTCTATCACAGGGAGACATGTAGAGACAGACAGGTAACCAGTCTATCACAGGGAGACATGTAGAGACCGACAGGTAACCAGTCTATCACAGGGGGACATGTAGAGACAGACAGGTAACCAGTCTATCACATGGAGACATGTGGAGACAGACAGGTAACCAGTCTATCACAGGGAGACATGTAGAGACCGACAGGTAACCAGTCTATCACAGGGAGACATGTAGAGACAGACAGGTAACCAGTCTATCACAGGGAGACATGTAGAGACAGACAGGTAACCAGTCTATCACGGGGCCGACATGGAGAGACAGACAGGTAACCAGTCTATCACAGGGAGACATGTAGAGACAGACAGGTAACCAGTCTATCACAGGGGGACATGTAGAGACAGACAGGTAACCAGTCTATCACAGGGAGACATGTAGAGACAGACAGGTAACCAGGCTATCACATGGAGACATGTAGAGACAGACAGGTAACCAGTCTATCACAGGGGGACATGTAGAGACAGACAGGTAACCAGTCTATCACAGGGAGACATGTAGAGACAGACAGGTAACCAGTCTATCACAGGGAGACATGGAGAGACAGACAGGTAACCAGTCTATCACAGGGAGACATGTAAAGACAGACAGGTAACCAGTCTATCACAGGGAGACATGTAGAGACAGACAGGTGACCAGTCTATCACAGGGAGACATGTAGAGACAGACAGGTAACCAGTCTATCACAGGGGGACATGTAGAGACAGACAGGTAACCAGTCTATCACAGGGAGACATGTAGAGACAGATAGGTAACCAGTCTATCACAGGGAGACATGTAGAGACAGACAGGTAACCAGTCTATCACGGGGCCGACATGTAGAGACAGACAGGTAAGCAGTCTATCACAGGGAGACATGTAGAGACAGACAGGTAACCAGTCTATCACAGGGGGACATGTAGAGACAGACAGGTAACCAATCTATCACATGGAGACATGTAGAGACAGACAGGTAACCGGTCTATCACAGGGAGACATGTAGAGACAGACAGGTAACCAGTCTATCATGGGGCCGACATGTAGAGACAGACAGGTAACCAGTCTATCACAGGGAGACATGTAGAGACAGACAGGTAACCAGTCTATCACAGGGAGACATGTAGAGACAGACAGGTAACCAGTCTATCACAGGGAGACATGTACAGACAGACAGGTAACCAGTCTATCACAGGGAGACATGTAGAGAGCGACAGGTAACCAGTCTATCACAGGGGGACATGTACAGACAGACAGGTAACCAGTCTATCACAGGGCTGACATGTAGAGACAGACAGGTAACCAGTCTATCATAGGGCTGACATGTAGAGACAGACAGGTGACCAGTCTATCACAGGGCTGACATGTAGAGACAGACAGGTAACCAGTCTATCACAGGGGGACATGTAGAGACAGACAGGTAACCAGTCTATCACAGGGAGACATGTAGAGACAGACAGGTAACCAGTCTATCACAGGGAGACATGTAGAGACAGACAGGTAACCAGTCTATCACAGGGAGACATGTAAAGACAGACAGGTAACCAGTCTATCACAGGGAGACATGTAGAGACAGACAGGTAACCAGTCTATCACAGGGAGACATGTAGAGACAGACAGGTAACCAGTCTATCACAGGGCTGACATGTAGAGACAGACAGGCAACCAGTCTATCACAGGGCTGACATGTAGAGACAGACAGGTAACCAGTCTATCACAGGGCCGACATGTAGAGACAGACAGGTAACCAGTCTATCACAGGGAGACATGTAGAGACAGACAGGTAACCAGTCTTTCACAGGGAGACATGTAGAGACAGACAGGTAACCAGTCTATCATGGGGCCGACATGTAGAGACAGACAGGTAACCAGTCTATCACAGGGAGACATGTACAGACAGACAGGTAACCAGTCTATCACAGGGGGACATGTAGAGACAGACAGGTAACCAGTCTTTCACAGGGAGACATGTAGAGACAGACAGGTAACCAGTCTATCACAGGGAGACATGTAGAGACAGACAGGTAACCAGTCTATCACAGGGGGACATGTAGAGACAGACAGGTAACCAGTCTATCACAGGGAGACATGTAGAGACAGACAGGTAACCAGTCTATCACAGGGAGACATGTAGAGACAGACAGGTAACCAGTCTATCACAGGGAGACATGTAAAGACAGACAGGTAACCAGTCTATCACAGGGAGACATGTAGAGACAGACAGGTGACCAGTCTATCACAGGGAGACATGTAGAGACAGACAGGTAACCAGTCTATCACAGGGCTGACATGTAGAGACAGACAGGTAACCAGTCTATCACAGGGAGACATGTAGAGACAGACAGGTAACCAGTCTATCACAGGGAGACATGTACAGACAGACAGGTAACCAGTCTATCACAGGGCTGACATGTAGAGACAGACAGGTAACCAGTCTATCATAGGGCTGACATGTAGAGACAGACAGGTAACCAGTCTATCACATGGAGACATGTGGAGACAGACACGTAACCAGTCTATCACAGGGAGACATGTAGAGACAGACAGGTAACCAGTCTATCACAGGGAGACATGTAGAGACCGACAGGTAACCAGTCTATCACAGGGGGACATGTAGAGACAGACAGGTAACCAGTCTATCACATGGAGACATGTGGAGACAGACAGGTAACCAGTCTATCACAGGGAGACATGTAGAGACCGACAGGTAACCACTCTATCACAGGGAGACATGTAGAGACAGACAGGTAACCAGTCTATCACAGGGCTGACATGTAGAGACAGACAGGTAACCAGTCTATCACAGGGCTGACATGTAGAGACAGACAGGTAACCAGTCTATCATAGGGCTGACATGTAGAGACAGACAGGTAACCAGTCTATCACAGGGAGACATGTAGAGACAGACAGGTAACCAGTCTATCACAGGGAGACATGTACAGACAGACAGGTAACCAGTCTATCACAGGGCTGACATGTAGAGACAGACAGGTAACCAGTCTATCACAGGGAGACATGTACAGACAGACAGGTAACCAGTCTATCACAGGGCTGACATGTAGAGACAGACAGGTAACCAGTCTATCACAGGGCTGACATGTAGAGACAGACAGGTAACCAGTCTATCATAGGGCTGACATGTAGAGACAGACAGGTAACCAGTCTATCACATGGAGACATGTGGAGACAGACAGGTAACCAGTCTATCACAGGGAGACATGTAGAGACAGACAGGTAACCAGTCTATCACAGGGAGACATGTAGAGACCGACAGGTAACCAGTCTATCACAGGGGGACATGTAGAGACAGACAGGTAACCAGTCTATCACAGGGCTGACATGTAGAGACAGACAGGTAACCAGTCTATCACAGGGAGACATGTAGAGACAGACAGGTAACCAGTCTATCACAGGGAGACATGTAGAGACAGACAGGTAACCAGTCTATCACAGGGCTGACATGTAGAGACAGAGAGGCAACCAGTCTATCACAGGGCTGACATGTAGAGACAGACAGGTAACCAGTCTATCACAGGGCCGACATGTAGAGACAGACAGGTAACCAGTCTATCACAGGGAGACATGTAGAGACAGACAGGTAACCAGTCTATCACAGGGAGACATGTAGAGACAGACAGGTAACCAGTCTATCATGGGGCCGACATGTAGAGACAGACAGGTAACCAGTCTATCACAGGGGGACATGTAGAGACAGACAGGTAACCAGTCTATCACAGGGAGACATGTAGAGACAGACAGGTAACCAGTCTATCACAGGGAGACATGTAGAGACAGACAGGTAACCAGTCTATCACAGGGAGACATGTAAAGACAGACAGGTAACCAGTCTATCACAGGGAGACATGTAGAGACAGACAGGTGACCAGTCTATCACAGGGAGACATGTAGAGACAGACAGGTAACCAGTCTATCACAGGGCTGACATGTAGAGACAGACAGGCAACCAGTCTATCACAGGGCTGACATGTAGAGACAGACAGGTAACCAGTCTATCACAGGGCCGACATGTAGAGACAGACAGGTAACCAGTCTATCACAGGGAGACATGTAGAGACAGACAGGTAACCAGTCTATCACAGGGAGACATGTAGAGACAGACAGGTAACCAGTCTATCATGGGGCCGACATGTAGAGACAGACAGGTAACCAGTCTATCACAGGGAGACATGTAGAGACAGACAGGTAACCAGTCTATCACAGGGGGACATGTAGAGACAGACAGGTAACCAGTCTATCACAGGGAGACATGTAGAGACAGACAGGTAACCAGTCTATCACAGGGAGACATGTAGAGACAGACAGGTAACCAGTCTATCACAGGGGGACATGTAGAGACAGACAGGTAACCAGTCTATCACAGGGAGACATGTAGAGACAGACAGGTAACCAGTCTATCACAGGGAGACATGTAGAGACAGACAGGTAACCAGTCTATCACAGGGAGACATGTAAAGACAGACAGGTAACCAGTCTATCACAGGGAGACATGTAGAGACAGACAGGTGACCAGTCTATCACAGGGAGACATGTAGAGACAGACAGGTAACCAGTCTATCACAGGGAGACATGTAGAGACAGACAGGTAACCAGTCTATCACAGGGCTGACATGTAGAGACAGACAGGTAACCAGTCTATCACAGGGAGACATGTAGAGACAGACAGGTAACCAGTCTATCACAGGGAGACATGTACAGACAGACAGGTAACCAGTCTATCACAGGGCTGACATGTAGAGACAGACAGGTAACCAGTCTATCACAGGGAGACATGTAGAGACAGACAGGTAACCAGTCTATCATGGGGCCGACATGTAGAGACAGACAGGTAACCAGTCTATCATGGGGCCGACATGTAGAGACAGACAGGTAACCAGTCTATCACAGGGGGACATGTAGAGACAGACAGGTAACCAGTCTATCACATGGAGACATGTGGAGACAGACAGGTAACCAGTCTATCACAGGGAGACATGTAGAGACAGACAGGTAACCAGTCTATCATGGGGCCGACATGTAGAGACAGACAGGTAACCAGTCTATCACAGGGGGACATGTAGAGACAGACAGGTAACCAGTCTATCACATGGAGACATGTAGAGACAGACAGGTAACCAGTCTATCACAGGGGGACATGTAGAGACAGACAGGTAACCAGTCTATCACAGGGAGACATGTAGAGACAGACAGGTAACCAGTCTTTCACAGGGAGACATGTAGAGACAGACAGGTAACCAGTCTATCACAGGGAGACATGTAGAGACAGACAGGTAACCAGTCTATCACAGGGGGACATGTAGAGACAGACAGGTAACCAGTCTATCACAGGGAGACATGTAGAGACAGACAGGTAACCAGTCTATCACAGGGAGACATGTAGAGACAGACAGGTAACCAGTCTATCACAGGGAGACATGTAAAGACAGACAGGTAACCAGTCTATCACAGGGAGACATGTAGAGACAGACAGGTGACCAGTCTATCACAGGGAGACATGTAGAGACAGACAGGTAACCAGTCTATCACAGGGAGACATGTAGAGACAGACAGGTAACCAGTCTATCACAGGGCTGACATGTAGAGACAGACAGGTAACCAGTCTATCACAGGGAGACATGTAGAGACAGACAGGTAACCAGTCTATCACAGGGAGACATGTACAGACAGACAGGTAACCAGTCTATCACAGGGCTGACATGTAGAGACAGACAGGTAACCAGTCTATCACAGGGCTGACATGTAGAGACAGACAGGTAACCAGTCTATCATAGGGCTGACATGTAGAGACAGACAGGTAACCAGTCTATCACATGGAGACATGTGGAGACAGACACGTAACCAGTCTATCACAGGGAGACATGTAGAGACAGACAGGTAACCAGTCTATCACAGGGAGACATGTAGAGACCGACAGGTAACCAGTCTATCACAGGGGGACATGTAGAGACAGACAGGTAACCAGTCTATCACATGGAGACATGTGGAGACAGACAGGTAACCAGTCTATCACAGGGAGACATGTAGAGACCGACAGGTAACCACTCTATCACAGGGAGACATGTAGAGACAGACAGGTAACCAGTCTATCACAGGGCTGACATGTAGAGACAGACAGGTAACCAGTCTATCACAGGGCTGACATGTATAGACAGACAGGTAACCAGTCTATCATAGGGCTGACATGTAGAGACAGACAGGTAACCAGTCTATCACAGGGAGACATGTAGAGACAGACAGGTAACCAGTCTATCACAGGGAGACATGTACAGACAGACAGGTAACCAGTCTATCACAGGGCTGACATGTAGAGACAGACAGGTAACCAGTCTATCACAGGGAGACATGTACAGACAGACAGGTAACCAGTCTATCACAGGGCTGACATGTAGAGACAGACAGGTAACCAGTCTATCACAGGGCTGACATGTAGAGACAGACAGGTAACCAGTCTATCATAGGGCTGACATGTAGAGACAGACAGGTAACCAGTCTATCACATGGAGACATGTGGAGACAGACAGGTAACCAGTCTATCACAGGGAGACATGTAGAGACAGACAGGTAACCAGTCTATCACAGGGAGACATGTAGAGACCGACAGGTAACCAGTCTATCACAGGGAGACATGTAGAGACAGACAGGTAACCAGTCTATCACAGGGGGACATGTAGAGACAGACAGGTAACCAGTCTATCACAGGGAGACATGTAGAGACAGACAGGTAACCAGTCTATCACAGGGAGACATGTAGAGACAGACAGGTAACCAGTCTATCACAGGGAGACATGTAAAGACAGACAGGTAACCAGTCTATCACAGGGAGACATGTAGAGACAGACAGGTGACCAGTCTATCACAGGGAGACATGTAGAGACAGACAGGTAACCAGTCTATCACAGGGAGACATGTAGAGACAGACAGGTAACCAGTCTATCACAGGGCTGACATGTAGAGACAGACAGGTAACCAGTCTATCACAGGGAGACATGTAGAGACAGACAGGTAACCAGTCTATCACAGGGAGACATGTACAGACAGACAGGTAACCAGTCTATCACAGGGCTGACATGTAGAGACAGACAGGTAACCAGTCTATCACAGGGCTGACATGTAGAGACAGACAGGTAACCAGTCTATCATAGGGCTGACATGTAGAGACAGACAGGTAACCAGTCTATCACATGGAGACATGTGGAGACAGACACGTAACCAGTCTATCACAGGGAGACATGTAGAGACAGACAGGTAACCAGTCTATCACAGGGAGACATGTAGAGACCGACAGGTAACCAGTCTATCACAGGGGGACATGTAGAGACAGACAGGTAACCAGTCTATCACATGGAGACATGTGGAGACAGACAGGTAACCAGTCTATCACAGGGAGACATGTAGAGACCGACAGGTAACCACTCTATCACAGGGAGACATGTAGAGACAGACAGGTAACCAGTCTATCACAGGGCTGACATGTAGAGACAGACAGGTAACCAGTCTATCACAGGGCTGACATGTATAGACAGACAGGTAACCAGTCTATCATAGGGCTGACATGTAGAGACAGACAGGTAACCAGTCTATCACAGGGAGACATGTAGAGACAGACAGGTAACCAGTCTATCACAGGGAGACATGTACAGACAGACAGGTAACCAGTCTATCACAGGGCTGACATGTAGAGACAGACAGGTAACCAGTCTATCACAGGGAGACATGTACAGACAGACAGGTAACCGGTCTATCACAGGGCTGACATGTAGAGACAGACAGGTAACCAGTCTATCACAGGGCTGACATGTAGAGACAGACAGGTAACCAGTCTATCATAGGGCTGACATGTAGAGACAGACAGGTAACCAGTCTATCACATGGAGACATGTGGAGACAGACAGGTAACCAGTCTATCACAGGGAGACATGTAGAGACAGACAGGTAACCAGTCTATCACAGGGAGACATGTAGAGACCGACAGGTAACCAGTCTATCACAGGGGGACATGTAGAGACAGACAGGTAACCAGTCTATCACAGGGCTGACATGTAGAGACAGACAGGTAACCAGTCTATCACAGGGAGACATGTAGAGACAGACAGGTAACCAGTCTATCACAGGGAGACATGTAGAGACAGACAGGTAACCAGTCTATCACAGGGCTGACATGTAGAGACAGACAGGCAACCAGTCTATCACAGGGCTGACATGTAGAGACAGACAGGTAACCAGTCTATCACAGGGCCGACATGTAGAGACAGACAGGTAACCAGTCTATCACAGGGAGACATGTAGAGACAGACAGGTAACCAGTCTATCACAGGGAGACATGTAGAGACAGACAGGTAACCAGTCTATCACAGGGAGACATGTAGAGACAGACAGGTAACCAGTCTATCATGGGGCCGACATGTAGAGACAGACAGGTAACCAGTCTATCACAGGGAGACATGTAGAGACAGACAGGTAACCAGTCTATCACAGGGGGACATGTAGAGACAGACAGGTAACCACTCTATCACAGGGGGACATGTAGAGACAGACAGGTAACCAGTCTATCACATGGAGACATGTGGAGACAGACAGGTAACCAGTCTATCACAGGGAGACATGTAGAGACCGACAGGTAACCACTCTATCACAGGGAGACATGTAGAGACAGACAGGTAACCAGTCTATCACAGGGCTGACATGTAGAGACAGACAGGTAACCAGTCTATCACAGGGCTGACATGTAGAGACAGACAGGTAACCAGTCTATCATAGGGCTGACATGTAGAGACAGACAGGTAACCAGTCTATCACAGGGAGACATGTAGAGACAGACAGGTAACCAGTCTATCACAGGGAGACATGTACAGACAGACAGGTAACCAGTCTATCACAGGGCTGACATGTAGAGACAGACAGGTAACCAGTCTATCACAGGGAGACATGTACAGACAGACAGGTAACCAGTCTATCACAGGGCTGACATGTAGAGACAGACAGGTAACCAGTCTATCACAGGGCTGACATGTAGAGACAGACAGGTAACCAGTCTATCATAGGGCTGACATGTAGAGACAGACAGGTAACCAGTCTATCACATGGAGACATGTGGAGACAGACAGGTTACCAGTCTATCACAGGGAGACATGTAGAGACAGACAGGTAACCAGTCTATCACAGGGAGACATGTAGAGACCGACAGGTAACCAGTCTATCACAGGGGGACATGTAGAGACAGACAGGTAACCAGTCTATCACAGGGCTGACATGTAGAGACAGACAGGTAACCAGTCTATCACAGGGAGACATGTAGAGACAGACAGGTAACCAGTCTATCACAGGGAGACATGTAGAGACAGACAGGTAACCAGTCTATCACAGGGCTGACATGTAGAGACAGACAGGCAACCAGTCTATCACAGGGCTGACATGTAGAGACAGACAGGTAACCAGTCTATCACAGGGCCGACATGTAGAGACAGACAGGTAACCAGTCTATCACAGGGAGACATGTAGAGACAGACAGGTAACCAGTCTATCACAGGGAGACATGTAGAGACAGACAGGTAACCAGTCTATCACAGGGAGACATGTAGAGACAGACAGGTAACCAGTCTATCATGGGGCCGACATGTAGAGACAGACAGGTAACCAGTCTATCACAGGGAGACATGTAGAGACAGACAGGTAACCAGTCTATCACAGGGGGACATGTAGAGACAGACAGGTAACCAGTCTATCACAGGGAGACATGTAGAGACAGACAGGTAACCAGTCTATCACAGGGAGACATGTAGAGACAGACAGGTAACCAGTCTATCACAGGGGGACATGTAGAGACAGACAGGTAACCAGTCTATCACAGGGAGACATGTAGAGACAGACAGGTAACCAGTCTATCACAGGGAGACATGTAGAGACAGACAGGTAACCAGTCTATCACAGGGAGACATGTAAAGACAGACAGGTAACCAGTCTATCACAGGGAGACATGTAGAGACAGACAGGTGACCAGTCTATCACAGGGCTGACATGTAGAGACAGACAGGTAACCAGTCTATCACAGGGCTGACATGTAGAGACAGACAGGTAACCAGTCTATCATAGGGCTGACATGTAGAGACAGACAGGTAACCAGTCTATCACATGGAGACATGTGGAGACAGACAGGTAACCAGTCTATCACAGGGAGACATGTAAAGACAGACAGGTAACCAGTCTATCACAGGGAGACATGTAGAGACAGACAGGTGACCAGTCTATCACAGGGCTGACATGTAGAGACAGACAGGTAACCAGTCTATCACAGGGCTGACATGTAGAGACAGACAGGTAACCAGTCTATCATAGGGCTGACATGTAGAGACAGACAGGTAACCAGTCTATCACATGGAGACATGTGGAGACAGACAGGTAACCAGTCTATCACAGGGAGACATGTAGAGACAGACAGGTGACCAGTCTATCACAGGGCTGACATGTAGAGACAGACAGGTAACCAGTCTATCACAGGGCTGACATGTAGAGACAGACAGGTAACCAGTCTATCATAGGGCTGACATGTAGAGACAGACAGGTAACCAGTCTATCACATGGAGACATGTGGAGACAGACAGGTAACCAGTCTATCACAGGGAGACATGTAAAGACAGACAGGTAACCAGTCTATCACAGGGAGACATGTAGAGACAGACAGGTGACCAGTCTATCACAGGGCTGACATGTAGAGACAGACAGGTAACCAGTCTATCACAGGGCTGACATGTAGAGACAGACAGGTAACCAGTCTATCATAGGGCTGACATGTAGAGACAGACAGGTAACCAGTCTATCACATGGAGACATGTGGAGACAGACAGGTAACCAGTCTATCACAGGGAGACATGTAGAGACAGACAGGTAACCAGTCTATCACAGGGAGACATGTAGAGACAGACAGGTGACCAGTCTATCACAGGGCTGACATGTAGAGAGAGACAGGTGACCAGTCTATCACAGGGCTGACATGTAGAGACAGACAGGTAACCAGTCTATCACAGGCTGACATGTAGAGACAGACAGGTGACCAGTCTATCACAGGGCTGACATGTAGAGACAGACAGGTAACCAGTCTATCACAGGGAGACATGTAGAGACAGACAGGTAACCAGTCTATCACAGGGGGACATGTAGAGACAGACAGGTGACCAGTCTATCACAGGGCTGACATGTAGAGACAGACAGGTAACCAGTCTATCACAGGGCTGACATGTAGAGACAGACAGGTAACCAGTCTATCATAGGGCTGACATGTAGAGACAGACAGGTAACCAGTCTATCACATGGAGACATGTGGAGACAGACAGGTAACCAGTCTATCACAGGGAGACATGTAAAGACAGACAGGTAACCAGTCTATCACAGGGAGACATGTAGAGACAGACAGGTGACCAGTCTATCACAGGGCTGACATGTAGAGACAGACAGGTAACCAGTCTATCACAGGGCTGACATGTAGAGACAGACAGGTAACCAGTCTATCATAGGGCTGACATGTAGAGACAGACAGGTAACCAGTCTATCACATGGAGACATGTGGAGACAGACAGGTAACCAGTCTATCACAGGGAGACATGTAGAGACAGACAGGTAACCAGTCTATCACAGGGAGACATGTAGAGACCGACAGGTAACCAGTCTATCACAGGGGGACATGTAGAGACAGACAGGTAACCAGTCTATCACAGGGCTGACATGTAGAGACAGACAGGTAACCAGTCTATCACAGGGAGACATGTAGAGACAGACAGGTAACCAGTCTATCACAGGGAGACATGTAGAGACAGACAGGTAACCAGTCTATCACAGGGCTGACATGTAGAGACAGACAGGCAACCAGTCTATCACAGGGCTGACATGTAGAGACAGACAGGTAACCAGTCTATCACAGGGCCGACATGTAGAGACAGACAGGTAACCAGTCTATCACAGGGAGACATGTAGAGACAGACAGGTAACCAGTCTATCACAGGGAGACATGTAGAGACAGACAGGTAACCAGTCTATCACAGGGAGACATGTAGAGACAGACAGGTAACCAGTCTATCATGGGGCCGACATGTAGAGACAGACAGGTAACCAGTCTATCACAGGGAGACATGTAGAGACAGACAGGTAACCAGTCTATCACAGGGGGACATGTAGAGACAGACAGGTAACCAGTCTATCACAGGGAGACATGTAGAGACAGACAGGTAACCAGTCTATCACAGGGAGACATGTAGAGACAGACAGCTAACCAGTCTATCACAGGGGGACATGTAGAGACAGACAGGTAACCAGTCTATCACAGGGAGACATGTAGAGACAGACAGGTAACCAGTCTATCACAGGGAGACATGTAGAGACAGACAGGTAACCAGTCTATCACAGGGAGACATGTAAAGACAGACAGGTAACCAGTCTATCACAGGGAGACATGTAGAGACAGACAGGTGACCAGTCTATCACAGGGAGACATGTAGAGACAGACAGGTAACCAGTCTTTCACAGGGAGACATGTAGAGACAGACAGGTAACCAGTCTATCACAGGGCTGACATGTAGAGACAGACAGGTAACCAGTCTATCACAGGGAGACATGTAGAGACAGACAGGTAACCAGTCTATCACAGGGAGACATGTACAGACAGACAGGTAACCAGTCTATCACAGGGCTGACATGTAGAGACAGACAGGTAACCAGTCTATCACAGGGCTGACATGTAGAGACAGACAGGTAACCAGTCTATCATAGGGCTGACATGTAGAGACAGACAGGTAACCAGTCTATCACATGGAGACATGTGGAGACAGACACGTAACCAGTCTATCACATGGAGACATGTAGAGACAGACAGGTAACCAGTCTATCACAGGGAGACATGTAGAGACCGACAGGTAACCAGTCTATCACAGGGGGACATGTAGAGACAGACAGGTAACCAGTCTATCACATGGAGACATGTGGAGACAGACAGGTAACCAGTCTATCACGGGGCCGACATGTAGAGACAGACAGGTAACCAGTCTATCACAGGGAGACATGTAGAGACAGACAGGTAACCAGTCTATCACAGGGGGACATGTAGAGACAGACAGGTAACCAATCTATCACATGGAGACATGTGGAGACAGACAGGTAACCAGTCTATCACAGGGAGACATGTAGAGACAGACAGGTAACCAGTCTATCACAGGGAGACATGTAGAGACAGACAGGTAACCAGTCTATCACAGGGAGACATGTAGAGACAGACAGGTAACCAGTCTATCACAGGGCCGACATTTAGAGACAGACAGGTAACCAGTCTATCACAGGGAGACATGTAGAGACAGACAGGTAACCAGTCTATCACAGGGCTGACATGTAGAGACAGACAGGTGACCAGTCTATCACAGGGCTGACATGTAGAGAGAGACAGGTGACCAGTCTATCACAGGGCTGACATGTAGAGACAGACAGGTAACCAGTCTATCACAGGCTGACATGTAGAGACAGACAGGTGACCAGTCTATCACAGGGCTGACATGTAGAGACAGACAGGTAACCAGTCTATCACAGGGAGACATGTAGAGACAGACAGGTAACCAGTCTATCACAGGGAGACATGTAGAGACAGACAGGTAACCAGTCTATCACAGGGAGACATGTAGAGACAGACAGGTAACCAGTCTATCACAGGGCCGACATGTAGAGACAGACAGGTAACCAGTCTATCACAGGGAGACATGTAGAGACAGACAGGTAACCAGTCTATCACAGGGAGACATGTAGAGACAGACAGGTAACCAGTCTATCACAGGGGGACATGTAGAGACAGACAGGTAACCAGTCTATCACAGGGAGACATGTAGAGACAGACAGGTAACCAGTCTATCACAGGGAGACATGTAGAGACAGACAGGTAACCACTCTATCACAGGGAGACATGTAAAGACAGACAGGTAACCAGTCTATCACAGGGAGACATGTAGAGACAGACAGGTGACCAGTCTATCACAGGGAGACATGTAGAGACAGACAGGTAACCAGTCTATCACAGGGAGACATGTAGAGACAGACAGGTAACCAGTCTATCACAGGGAGACATGTAGAGACAGACAGGTAACCAGTCTATCACAGGGAGACATGTACAGACAGACAGGTAACCAGTCTATCACAGGGAGACATGTAGAGACCGACAGGTAACCAGTCTATCACAGGGGGACATGTACAGACAGACAGGTAACCAGTCTATCACAGGGCTGACATGTAGAGACAGACAGGTAACCAGTCTATCATAGGGCTGACATGTAGAGACAGACAGGTGACCAGTCTATCACAGGGCTGACATGTAGAGACAGACAGGTAACCAGTCTATCACAGGGGGACATGTCGAGACAGACAGGTAACCAGTCTATCACAGGGAGACATGTAGAGACAGACAGGTAACCAGTCTATCACAGGGAGACATGTAGAGACAGACAGGTAACCAGTCTATCACAGGGAGACATGTAAAGACAGACAGGTAACCAGTCTATCACAGGGAGACATGTAGAGACAGACAGGTGACCAGTCTATCACAGGGAGACATGTAGAGACAGACAGGTAACCAGTCTATCACAGGGAGACATGTAGAGACAGACAGGTAACCAGTCTATCACAGGGAGACATGTAGAGACAGACAGGTAACCAGTCTATCACAGGGAGACATGTAAAGACAGACAGGTAACCAGTCTATCACAGGGAGACATGTAGAGACAGACAGGTGACCAGTCTATCACAGGGCTGACATGTAGAGACAGACAGGTAACCAGTCTATCACAGGGCTGACATGTAGAGACAGACAGGTAACCAGTCTATCATAGGGCTGACATGTAGAGACAGACAGGTAACCAGTCTATCACATGGAGACATGTGGAGACAGACAGGTAACCAGTCTATCACAGGGAGACATGTAAAGACAGACAGGTAACCAGTCTATCACAGGGAGACATGTAGAGACAGACAGGTGACCAGTCTATCACAGGGCTGACATGTAGAGACAGACAGGTAACCAGTCTATCATAGGGCTGACATGTAGAGACAGACAGGTAACCAGTCTATCACATGGAGACATGTGGAGACAGACAGGTAACCAGTCTATCACAGGGAGACATGTAGAGACAGACAGGTAACCAGTCTATCACAGGGAGACATGTAGAGACCGACAGGTAACCAGTCTATCACAGGGGGACATGTAGAGACAGACAGGTAACCAGTCTATCACAGGGCTGACATGTAGAGACAGACAGGTAACCAGTCTATCACAGGGAGACATGTGGAGACAGACAGGTAACCAGTCTATCACATAGAGACATGTAGAGACAGACAGGTAACCAGTCTATCACAGGGCTGACATGTAGAGACAGACAGGCAACCAGTCTATCACAGGGATGACATGTAGAGACAGACAGGTAACCAGTCTATCACAGGGCCGACATGTAGAGACAGACAGGTAACCAGTCTATCACAGGGAGACATGTAGAGACAGACAGGTAACCAGTCTATCACAGGGGGACATGTAGAGACAGACAGGTAACCAGTCTATCACAGGGAGACATGTAGAGACAGACAGGTAACCAGTCTATCACAGGGAGACATGTAGAGACAGACAGGTAACCAGTCTATCACAGGGAGACATGTAAAGACAGACAGGTAACCAGTCTATCACAGGGAGACATGTAGAGACAGACAGGTGACCAGTCTATCACAGGGAGACATGTAGAGACAGACAGGTAACCAGTCTATCACAGGGAGACATGTAGGGACAGACAGGTAACCAGTCTATCACAGGGCTGACATGTAGAGACAGACAGGTAACCAGTCTATCACAGGGAGACATGTAGAGACAGACAGGCAACCAGTCTATCACAGGGCTGACATGTAGAGACATACTGGTAACCAGTCTATCACAGGGCCGACATGTAGAGACAGACAGGTAACCAGTCTATCACAGGGAGACATGTAGAGACAGACAGGTAACCAGTCTATCACAGGGAGACATGTAGAGACAGACAGGTAACCAGTCTATCATGGGGCCGACATGTAGAGACAGACAGGTAACCAGTCTATCACAGGGAGACATGTAGAGACAGACAGGTAACCAGTCTATCACAGGGGGACATGTAGAGACAGACAGGTAATTAGTCTATCACAGGGAGACATGTAGAGACAGACAGGTAACCAGTCTATCACAGGGAGACATGTAGAGACAGACAGGTAACCAGTCTATCACAGGGAGACATGTAAAGACAGACAGGTAACCAGTCTATCACAGGGAGACATGTAGAGACAGACAGGTGACCAGTCTATCACAGGGAGACATGTAGAGACAGACAGGTAACCAGTCTATCACAGGGAGACATGTAGAGACAGACAGGTAACCAGTCTATCACAGGGCTGACATGTAGAGACAGACAGGTAACCAGTCTATCACAGGGAGACATGTAGAGACAGACAGGTAACCAGTCTATCACAGGGAGACATGTACAGACAGTCAGGTAACCAGTCTATCACAGGGCTGACATGTAGAGACAGACAGGTAACCAGTCTATCACAGGGCTGACATGTAGAGACAGACAGGTAACCAGTCTATCATAGGGCTGACATGTAGAGACAGACAGGTAACCAGTCTATCACATGGAGACATGTGGAGACAGACACGTAACCAGTCTATCACAGGGAGACATGTAGAGACAGACAGGTAACCAGTCTATCACAGGGAGACATGTAGAGACAGACAGGTAACCAGTCTATCACAGGGGGACATGTAGAGACAGACAGGTAACCAGTCTATCACATGGAGACATGTGGAGACAGACAGGCAACCAGTCTATCACAGGGAGACATGTAGAGACCGACAGGTAACCAGTCTATCACAGGGAGACATGTAGAGACAGACAGGTAACCAGTCTATCACAGGGAGACATGTAGAGACAGACAGGTAACCAGTCTATCACGGGGCCGACATGGAGAGACAGACAGGTAACCAGTCTATCACAGGGAGACATGTAGAGACAGACAGGTAACCAGTCTATCACAGGGGGACATGTAGAGACAGACAGGTAACCAGTCTATCACGGGGAGACATGTAGAGACAGACAGGTAACCAGTCTATCACATGGAGACATGTAGAGACAGACAGGTAACCAGTCTATCACAGGGGGACATGTAGAGACAGACAGGTAACCAGTCTATCACAGGGAGACATGTAGAGACAGACAGGTAACCAGTCTATCACAGGGAGACATGGAGAGACAGACAGGTAACCAGTCTATCACAGGGAGACATGTAAAGACAGACAGGTAACCAGTCTATCACAGGGAGACATGTAGAGACAGACAGGTGACCGGTCTATCACAGGGAGACATGTAGAGACAGACAGGTAACCAGTCTATCACAGGGGGACATGTAGAGACAGACAGGTAACCAGTCTATCACAGGGAGACATGTAGAGACAGATAGGTAACCAGTCTATCACAGGGAGACATGTAGAGACAGACAGGTAACCAGTCTATCACGGGGCCGACATGTAGAGACAGACAGGTAACCAGTCTATCACAGGGAGACATGTAGAGACAGACAGGTAACCAGTCTATCACAGGGAGACATGTAGAGACAGACAGGTAACCAGTCTATCACAGGGGGACATGTAGAGACAGACAGGTAACCAGTCTATCACATGGAGACATGTGGAGACAGACAGGTAACCAGTCTATCACGGGGCCGACATGTAGAGACAGACAGGTAACCAGTCTATCACAGGGAGACATGTAGAGACAGACAGGTAACCAGTCTATCACAGGGGGACATGTAGAGACAGACAGGTAACCAATCTATCACATGGAGACATGTGGAGACAGACAGGTAACCAGTCTATCACAGGGAGACATGTAGAGACAGACAGGTAACCAGTCTATCACAGGGAGACATGTAGAGACAGACAGGTAACCAGTCTATCACAGGGAGACATGTAGAGACAGACAGGTAACCAGTCTATCACAGGGCCGACATTTAGAGACAGACAGGTAACCAGTCTATCACAGGGAGACATGTAGAGACAGACAGGTAACCAGTCTATCACAGGGCTGACATGTAGAGACAGACAGGTGACCAGTCTATCACAGGGCTGACATGTAGAGAGAGACAGGTGACCAGTCTATCACAGGGCTGACATGTAGAGACAGACAGGTAACCAGTCTATCACAGGCTGACATGTAGAGACAGACAGGTGACCAGTCTATCACAGGGCTGACATGTAGAGACAGACAGGTAACCAGTCTATCACAGGGAGACATGTAGAGACAGACAGGTAACCAGTCTATCACAGGGAGACATGTAGAGACAGACAGGTAACCAGTCTATCACAGGGAGACATGTAGAGACAGACAGGTAACCAGTCTATCACAGGGCCGACATGTAGAGACAGACAGGTAACCAGTCTATCACAGGGAGACATGTAGAGACAGACAGGTAACCAGTCTATCACAGGGAGACATGTAGAGACAGACAGGTAACCAGTCTATCACAGGGGGACATGTAGAGACAGACAGGTAACCAGTCTATCACAGGGAGACATGTAGAGACAGACAGGTAACCAGTCTATCACAGGGAGACATGTAGAGACAGACAGGTAACCACTCTATCACAGGGAGACATGTAAAGACAGACAGGTAACCAGTCTATCACAGGGAGACATGTAGAGACAGACAGGTGACCAGTCTATCACAGGGAGACATGTAGAGACAGACAGGTAACCAGTCTATCACAGGGAGACATGTAGAGACAGACAGGTAACCAGTCTATCACAGGGAGACATGTAGAGACAGACAGGTAACCAGTCTATCACAGGGAGACATGTACAGACAGACAGGTAACCAGTCTATCACAGGGAGACATGTAGAGACCGACAGGTAACCAGTCTATCACAGGGGGACATGTACAGACAGACAGGTAACCAGTCTATCACAGGGCTGACATGTAGAGACAGACAGGTAACCAGTCTATCATAGGGCTGACATGTAGAGACAGACAGGTGACCAGTCTATCACAGGGCTGACATGTAGAGACAGACAGGTAACCAGTCTATCACAGGGGGACATGTCGAGACAGACAGGTAACCAGTCTATCACAGGGAGACATGTAGAGACAGACAGGTAACCAGTCTATCACAGGGAGACATGTAGAGACAGACAGGTAACCAGTCTATCACAGGGAGACATGTAAAGACAGACAGGTAACCAGTCTATCACAGGGAGACATGTAGAGACAGACAGGTGACCAGTCTATCACAGGGAGACATGTAGAGACAGACAGGTAACCAGTCTATCACAGGGAGACATGTAGAGACAGACAGGTAACCAGTCTATCACAGGGAGACATGTAGAGACAGACAGGTAACCAGTCTATCACAGGGAGACATGTAAAGACAGACAGGTAACCAGTCTATCACAGGGAGACATGTAGAGACAGACAGGTGACCAGTCTATCACAGGGCTGACATGTAGAGACAGACAGGTAACCAGTCTATCACAGGGCTGACATGTAGAGACAGACAGGTAACCAGTCTATCATAGGGCTGACATGTAGAGACAGACAGGTAACCAGTCTATCACATGGAGACATGTGGAGACAGACAGGTAACCAGTCTATCACAGGGAGACATGTAAAGACAGACAGGTAACCAGTCTATCACAGGGAGACATGTAGAGACAGACAGGTGACCAGTCTATCACAGGGCTGACATGTAGAGACAGACAGGTAACCAGTCTATCATAGGGCTGACATGTAGAGACAGACAGGTAACCAGTCTATCACATGGAGACATGTGGAGACAGACAGGTAACCAGTCTATCACAGGGAGACATGTAGAGACAGACAGGTAACCAGTCTATCACAGGGAGACATGTAGAGACCGACAGGTAACCAGTCTATCACAGGGGGACATGTAGAGACAGACAGGTAACCAGTCTATCACAGGGCTGACATGTAGAGACAGACAGGTAACCAGTCTATCACAGGGAGACATGTGGAGACAGACAGGTAACCAGTCTATCACATAGAGACATGTAGAGACAGACAGGTAACCAGTCTATCACAGGGCTGACATGTAGAGACAGACAGGCAACCAGTCTATCACAGGGATGACATGTAGAGACAGACAGGTAACCAGTCTATCACAGGGCCGACATGTAGAGACAGACAGGTAACCAGTCTATCACAGGGAGACATGTAGAGACAGACAGGTAACCAGTCTATCACAGGGGGACATGTAGAGACAGACAGGTAACCAGTCTATCACAGGGAGACATGTAGAGACAGACAGGTAACCAGTCTATCACAGGGAGACATGTAAAGACAGACAGGTAACCAGTCTATCACAGGGAGACATGTAGAGACAGACAGGTGACCAGTCTATCACAGGGAGACATGTAGAGACAGACAGGTAACCAGTCTATCACAGGGAGACATGTAGGGACAGACAGGTAACCAGTCTATCACAGGGCTGACATGTAGAGACAGACAGGTAACCAGTCTATCACAGGGAGACATGTAGAGACAGACAGGCAACCAGTCTATCACAGGGCTGACATGTAGAGACATACTGGTAACCAGTCTATCACAGGGCCGACATGTAGAGACAGACAGGTAACCAGTCTATCACAGGGAGACATGTAGAGACAGACAGGTAACCAGTCTATCACAGGGAGACATGTAGAGACAGACAGGTAACCAGTCTATCATGGGGCCGACATGTAGAGACAGACAGGTAACCAGTCTATCACAGGGAGACATGTAGAGACAGACAGGTAACCAGTCTATCACAGGGGGACATGTAGAGACAGACAGGTAATTAGTCTATCACAGGGAGACATGTAGAGACAGACAGGTAACCAGTCTATCACAGGGAGACATGTAGAGACAGACAGGTAACCAGTCTATCACAGGGAGACATGTAAAGACAGACAGGTAACCAGTCTATCACAGGGAGACATGTAGAGACAGACAGGTGACCAGTCTATCACAGGGAGACATGTAGAGACAGACAGGTAACCAGTCTATCACAGGGAGACATGTAGAGACAGACAGGTAACCAGTCTATCACAGGGCTGACATGTAGAGACAGACAGGTAACCAGTCTATCACAGGGAGACATGTAGAGACAGACAGGTAACCAGTCTATCACAGGGAGACATGTACAGACAGTCAGGTAACCAGTCTATCACAGGGCTGACATGTAGAGACAGACAGGTAACCAGTCTATCACAGGGCTGACATGTAGAGACAGACAGGTAACCAGTCTATCATAGGGCTGACATGTAGAGACAGACAGGTAACCAGTCTATCACATGGAGACATGTGGAGACAGACACGTAACCAGTCTATCACAGGGAGACATGTAGAGACAGACAGGTAACCAGTCTATCACAGGGAGACATGTAGAGACAGACAGGTAACCAGTCTATCACAGGGGGACATGTAGAGACAGACAGGTAACCAGTCTATCACATGGAGACATGTGGAGACAGACAGGCAACCAGTCTATCACAGGGAGACATGTAGAGACCGACAGGTAACCAGTCTATCACAGGGAGACATGTAGAGACAGACAGGTAACCAGTCTATCACAGGGAGACATGTAGAGACAGACAGGTAACCAGTCTATCACGGGGCCGACATGGAGAGACAGACAGGTAACCAGTCTATCACAGGGAGACATGTAGAGACAGACAGGTAACCAGTCTATCACAGGGGGACATGTAGAGACAGACAGGTAACCAGTCTATCACGGGGAGACATGTAGAGACAGACAGGTAACCAGTCTATCACATGGAGACATGTAGAGACAGACAGGTAACCAGTCTATCACAGGGAGACATGTAGAGACAGACAGGTAACCAGTCTATCACAGGGAGACATGGAGAGACAGACAGGTAACCAGTCTATCACAGGGAGACATGTAAAGACAGACAGGTAACCAGTCTATCACAGGGAGACATGTAGAGACAGACAGGTGACCGGTCTATCACAGGGAGACATGTAGAGACAGACAGGTAACCAGTCTATCACAGGGGGACATGTAGAGACAGACAGGTAACCAGTCTATCACAGGGAGACATGTAGAGACAGATAGGTAACCAGTCTATCACAGGGAGACATGTAGAGACAGACAGGTAACCAGTCTATCACGGGGCCGACATGTAGAGACAGACAGGTAACCAGTCTATCACAGGGAGACATGTAGAGACAGACAGGTAACCAGTCTATCACAGGGAGACATGTAGAGACAGACAGGTAACCAGTCTATCACAGGGCTGACATGTAGAGACAGACAGGTAACCAGTCTATCACAGGGAGACATGTAGAGACAGACAGGTAACCAGTCTATCACAGGGAGACATGTACAGACAGTCAGGTAACCAGTCTATCACAGGGCTGACATGTAGAGACAGACAGGTAACCAGTCTATCACAGGGCTGACATGTAGAGACAGACAGGTAACCAGTCTATCATAGGGCTGACATGTAGAGACAGACAGGTAACCAGTCTATCACATGGAGACATGTGGAGACAGACACGTAACCAGTCTATCACAGGGAGACATGTAGAGACAGACAGGTAACCAGTCTATCACAGGGAGACATGTAGAGACAGACAGGTAACCAGTCTATCACAGGGGGACATGTAGAGACAGACAGGTAACCAGTCTATCACATGGAGACATGTGGAGACAGACAGGCAACCAGTCTATCACAGGGAGACATGTAGAGACCGACAGGTAACCAGTCTATCACAGGGAGACATGTAGAGACAGACAGGTAACCAGTCTATCACAGGGAGACATGTAGAGACAGACAGGTAACCAGTCTATCACGGGGCCGACATGGAGAGACAGACAGGTAACCAGTCTATCACAGGGAGACATGTAGAGACAGACAGGTAACCAGTCTATCACAGGGGGACATGTAGAGACAGACAGGTAACCAGTCTATCACGGGGAGACATGTAGAGACAGACAGGTAACCAGTCTATCACATGGAGACATGTAGAGACAGACAGGTAACCAGTCTATCACAGGGGGACATGTAGAGACAGACAGGTAACCAGTCTATCACAGGGAGACATGTAGAGACAGACAGGTAACCAGTCTATCACAGGGAGACATGGAGAGACAGACAGGTAACCAGTCTATCACAGGGAGACATGTAAAGACAGACAGGTAACCAGTCTATCACAGGGAGACATGTAGAGACAGACAGGTGACCGGTCTATCACAGGGAGACATGTAGAGACAGACAGGTAACCAGTCTATCACAGGGGGACATGTAGAGACAGACAGGTAACCAGTCTATCACAGGGAGACATGTAGAGACAGATAGGTAACCAGTCTATCACAGGGAGACATGTAGAGACAGACAGGTAACCAGTCTATCACGGGGCCGACATGTAGAGACAGACAGGTAACCAGTCTATCACAGGGAGACATGTAGAGACAGACAGGTAACCAGTCTATCACAGGGGGACATGTAGAGACAGACAGGTAACCAATCTATCACATGGAGACATGTAGAGACAGACAGGTAACCAGTCTATCACAGGGAGACATGTAGAGACAGACAGGTAACCAGTCTATCATGGGGCCGACATGTAGAGACAGACAGGTAACCAGTCTATCACAGGGCTGACATGTAGAGACAGACAGGTAACCAGTCTATCACAGGGAGACATGTAGAGACAGACAGGTAACCAGTCTATCACAGGGAGACATGTAGAGACAGACAGGTAACCAGTCTATCACAGGGCTGACATGTAGAGACAGACAGGCAACCAGTCTATCACAGGGCTGACATGTAGAGACAGACAGGTAACCAGTCTATCACAGGGCCGACATGTAGAGACAGACAGGTAACCAGTCTATCACAGGGAGACATGTAGAGACAGACAGGTAACCAGTCTATCACAGGGAGACATTTAGAGACAGACAGGTAACCAGTCTATCATGGGGCCGACATGTAGAGACAGACAGGTAACCAGTCTATCATGGGGCCGACATTTAGAGACAGACAGGTAACCAGTCTATCACAGGGAGACATGTAGAGACAGACAGGTAACCAGTCTATCACAGGGGGACATGTAGAGACAGACAGGTAACCAGTCTTTCACAGGGAGACATGTAGAGACAGACAGGTAACCAGTCTATCACAGGGAGACATGTAGAGACAGACATGTAACCAGTCTATCACAGGGGGACATGTAGAGACAGACAGGTAACCAGTCTATCACAGGGAGACATGTAGAGACAGACAGGTAACCAGTCTATCACAGGGAGACATGTAGAGACAGACAGGTAACCAGTCTATCACAGGGAGACATGTAAAGACAGACAGGTAACCAGTCTATCACAGGGAGACATGTAGAGACAGACAGGTGACCACTCTATCACAGGGAGACATGTAGAGACAGACAGGTAACCAGTCTATCACAGGGAGACATGTAGAGACAGACAGGTAACCAGTCTATCACAGGGCTGACATGTAGAGACAGACAGGTAACCAGTCTATCACAGGGAGACATGTAGAGACAGACAGGCAACCAGTCTATCACAGGGCTGACATGTAGAGACAGACTGGTAACCAGTCTATCACAGGGCCGACATGTAGAGACAGACAGGTAACCAGTCTATCACAGGGAGACATGTAGAGACAGACAGGTAACCAGTCTATCACAGGGAGACATGTAGAGACAGACAGGTAACCAGTCTATCATGGGGCCGACATTTAGAGACAGACAGGTAACCAGTCTATCACAGGGAGACATGTAGAGACAGACAGGTAACCAGTCTATCACAGGGGGACATGTAGAGACAGACAGGTAACCAGTCTATCACAGGGAGACATGTAGAGACAGACAGGTAACCAGTCTATCACAGGGAGACATGTAAAGACAGACAGGTAACCAGTCTATCACAGGGGGACATGTAGAGACAGACAGGTAACCAGTCTATCACAGGGAGACATGTAGAGACAGACAGGTAACCAGTCTATCACAGGGAGACATGTAGAGACAGACAGGTAACCAGTCTATCACAGGGGGACATGTAGAGACAGACAGGTAACCAGTCTATCACAGGGAGACATGTAGAGACAGACAGGTAACCAGTCTATCACAGGGAGACATGTAAAGACAGACAGGTAACCAGTCTATCACAGGGAGACATGTAGAGACAGACAGGTGACCAGTCTATCACAGGGAGACATGTAGAGACAGACAGGTAACCAGTCTATCACAGGGAGACATGTAAAGACAGACAGGTAACCAGTCTATCACAGGGAGACATGTAGAGACAGACAGGTGACCAGTCTATCACAGGGAGACATGTAAAGACAGACAGGTAACCAGTCTATCACAGGGAGACATGTAGAGACAGACAGGTAACCAGTCTATCACAGGGCTGACATGTAGAGACAGACAGGTAACCAGTCTATCACAGGGAGACATGTAGAGACAGACAGGTAACCAGTCTATCACAGGGAGACATGTACAGACAGACAGGTAACCAGTCTATCACAGGGCTGACATGTAGAGACAGACAGGTAACCAGTCTATCACAGGGCTGACATGTAGAGACAGACAGGTAACCAGTCTATCATAGGGCTGACATGTAGAGACAGACAGGTAACCAGTCTATCACATGGAGACATGTGGAGACAGACACGTAACCAGTCTATCACAGGGAGACATGTAGAGACAGACAGGTAACCAGTCTATCACAGGGAGACATGTAGAGACCGACAGGTAACCAGTCTATCACAGGGGGACATGTAGAGACAGGCAGGTAACCAGTCTATCACATGGAGACATGTAGAGACAGACAGGTAACCAGTCTATCACAGGGAGACATGTAGAGACAGACAGGTAACCAGTCTATCACATGGAGACATGTAGAGACAGACAGGTAACCAGTCTATCACAGGGAGACATGTAGAGACAGACAGGTAACCAGTCTATCACGGGGCCGACATGGAGAGACAGACAGTTAACCAGTCTATCACAGGGAGACATGTAGAGACAGACAGGTAACCAGTCTATCAGAGGGGGACATGTAGAGACAGACAGGTAACCAGTCTATCACAGAGAGACATGTAGAGACAGACAGGTAACCAGTCTATCACATGGAGACATGTAGAGACAGACAGGTAACCAGTCTATCACAGGGGGACATGTAGAGACAGACAGGTAACCAGTCTATCACAGGGAGACATGTAGAGACAGACAGGTAACCAGTCTATCACAGGGAGACATGGAGAGACAGACAGGTAACCAGTCTATCACAGGGAGACATGTAAAGACAGACAGGTAACCAGTCTATCACAGGGAGACATGTAGAGACAGACAGGTGACCAGTCTATCACAGGGAGACATGTAGAGACAGACAGGTAACCAGTCTATCACAGGGGGACATGTAGAGACAGACAGGTAACCAGTCTATCACAGGGAGACATGTAGAGACAGATAGGTAACCAGTCTATCACAGGGAGACATGTAGAGACAGACAGGTAACCAGTCTATCACGGGGCCGACATGTAGAGACAGACAGGTAACCAGTCTATCACAGGGGGACATGTAGAGACAGACAGGTAACCAATCTATCACATGGAGACATGTAGAGACAGACAGGTAACCAGTCTATCACAGGGAGACATGTAGAGACAGACAGGTAACCAGTCTATCATGGGGCCGACATGTAGAGACAGACAGGTAACCAGTCTATCACAGGGAGACATGTAGAGACAGACAGGTAACCAGTCTATCACAGGGGGACATGTAGAGACAGACAGGTAACCAGTCTACCACAGGGAGACATGTAGAGACAGACAGGTAACCAGTCTATCACAGGCAGACATGTAGAGACAGACAGGTAACCAGTCTATCACAGGGGGACATGTAGAGACAGACAGGTAACCAGTCTATCACAGGGAGACATGTAGAGACAGACAGGTAACCAGTCTATCACAGGGAGACATGTAGAGACAGACAGGTAACCAGTCTATCACAGGGAGACATGTAAAGACAGACAGGTAACCAGTCTATCACAGGGAGACATGTAGAGACAGACAGGTGACCAGTCTATCACAGGGAGACATGTAGAGACAGACAGGTAACCAGTCTATCACAGGGAGACATGTAGAGACAGACAGGTAACCAGTCTATCACAGGGCTGACATGTAGAGACAGACAGGTAACCAGTCTATCACAGGGAGACATGTAGAGACAGACAGGTAACCAGTCTATCACAGGGAGACATGTACAGACAGACAGGTAACCAGTCTATCACAGGGAGACATGTAGAGACCGACAGGTAACCAGTCTATCACAGGGGGACATGTACAGACAGACAGGTAACCAGTCTATCACAGGGCTGACATGTAGAGACAGACAGGTAACCAGTCTATCATAGGGCTGACATGTAGAGACAGACAGGTGACCAGTCTATCACAGGGCTGACATGTAGAGACAGACAGGTAACCAGTCTATCACAGGGGGACATGTAGAGACAGACAGGTAACCAGTCTATCACAGGGAGACATGTAGAGACAGACAGGTAACCAGTCTATCACAGGGAGACATGTAGAGACAGACAGGTAACCAGTCTATCACAGGGAGACATGTAGAGACCGACAGGTAACCAGTCTATCACAGGGGGACATGTAGAGACAGACAGGTAACCAGTCTATCATAGGGCTGACATGTAGAGACAGACAGGTGACCAGTCTATCACAGGGCTGACATGTAGAGACAGACAGGTAACCAGTCTATCACAGGGAGACATGTAGAGACAGACAGGTAACCAGTCTATCACAGGGAGACATGTAGAGACAGACAGGTAACCAGTCTATCACAGGGAGACATGTAGAGACAGACAGGTAACCAGTCTATCACAGGGAGACATGTACAGACAGACAGGTAACCAGTCTATCACAGGGAGACATGTAGAGACAGACAGGTAACCAGTCTATCACAGGGAGACATGTAGAGACAGACAGGTAACCAGTCTATCACAGGGAGACATGTAGAGACCGACAGGTAACCAGTCTATCACAGGGGGACATGTAGAGACAGACAGGTAACCAGTCTATCATAGGGCTGACATGTAGAGACAGACAGGTGACCAGTCTATCACAGGGCTGACATGTAGAGACAGACAGGTAACCAGTCTATCACAGGGCTGACATGTAGAGACAGACAGGTAACCAGTCTATCACAGGGGGACATGTAGAGACAGACAGGTAACCAGTCTATCACAGGGAGACATGTAGAGACAGACAGGTAACCAGTCTATCACAGGGAGACATGTACAGACAGACAGGTAACCAGTCTATCACAGGGAGACATGTAGAGACCGACAGGTAACCAGTCTATCACAGGGGGACATGTACAGACAGACAGGTAACCAGTCTATCACAGGGCTGACATGTAGAGACAGACAGGTAACCAGTCTATCATAGGGCTGACATGTAGAGACAGACAGGTGACCAGTCTATCACAGGGCTGACATGTAGAGACAGACAGGTAACCAGTCTATCACAGGGGGACATGTAGAGACAGACAGGTAACCAGTCTATCACAGGGAGACATGTAGAGACAGACAGGTAACCAGTCTATCACAGGGAGACATGGAGAGACAGACAGGTAACCAGTCTATCACAGGGAGACATGTAAAGACAGACAGGTAACCAGTCTATCACAGGGAGACATGTAGAGACAGACAGGTGACCGGTCTATCACAGGGAGACATGTAGAGACAGACAGGTAACCAGTCTATCACAGGGGGACATGTAGAGACAGACAGGTAACCAGTCTATCACAGGGAGACATGTAGAGACAGATAGGTAACCAGTCTATCACAGGGAGACATGTAGAGACAGACAGGTAACCAGTCTATCACGGGGCCGACATGTAGAGACAGACAGGTAACCAGTCTATCACAGGGAGACATGTAGAGACAGACAGGTAACCAGTCTATCACAGGGGGACATGTAGAGACAGACAGGTAACCAATCTATCACATGGAGACATGTAGAGACAGACAGGTAACCAGTCTATCACAGGGAGACATGTAGAGACAGACAGGTAACCAGTCTATCATGGGGCCGACATGTAGAGACAGACAGGTAACCAGTCTATCACAGGGCTGACATGTAGAGACAGACAGGTAACCAGTCTATCACAGGGAGACATGTAGAGACAGACAGGTAACCAGTCTATCACAGGGAGACATGTAGAGACAGACAGGTAACCAGTCTATCACAGGGCTGACATGTAGAGACAGACAGGCAACCAGTGTATCACAGGGCTGACATGTAGAGACAGACAGGTAACCAGTCTATCACAGGGCCGACATGTAGAGACAGACAGGTAACCAGTCTATCACAGGGAGACATGTAGAGACAGACAGGTAACCAGTCTATCACAGGGAGACATGTAGAGACAGACAGGTAACCAGTCTATCATGGGGCCGACATGTAGAGACAGACAGGTAACCAGTCTATCACAGGGAGACATGTAGAGACAGACAGGTAACCAGTCTATCACAGGGGGACATGTAGAGACAGACAGGTAACCAGTCTTTCACAGGGAGACATGTAGAGACAGACAGGTAACCAGTCTATCACAGGGAGACATGTAGAGACAGACATGTAACCAGTCTATCACAGGGGGACATGTAGAGACAGACAGGTAACCAGTCTATCACAGGGAGACATGTAGAGACAGACAGGTAACCAGTCTATCACAGGGAGACATGTAGAGACAGACAGGTAACCAGTCTATCACAGGGAGACATGTAAAGACAGACAGGTAACCAGTCTATCACAGGGAGACATGTAGAGACAGACAGGTAACCAGTCTATCACAGGGAGACATGTAGAGACAGACAGGTAACCAGTCTATCATGGGGCCGACATGTAGAGACAGACAGGTAACCAGTCTATCACAGGGCTGACATGTAGAGACAGACAGGTAACCAGTCTATCACAGGGAGACATGTAGAGACAGACAGGTAACCAGTCTATCACAGGGAGACATGTAGAGACAGACAGGTAACCAGTCTATCACAGGGCTGACATGTAGAGACAGACAGGCAACCAGTGTATCACAGGGCTGACATGTAGAGACAGACAGGTAACCAGTCTATCACAGGGCCGACATGTAGAGACAGACAGGTAACCAGTCTATCACAGGGAGACATGTAGAGACAGACAGGTAACCAGTCTATCACAGGGAGACATGTAGAGACAGACAGGTAACCAGTCTATCATGGGGCCGACATGTAGAGACAGACAGGTAACCAGTCTATCACAGGGAGACATGTAGAGACAGACAGGTAACCAGTCTATCACAGGGGGACATGTAGAGACAGACAGGTAACCAGTCTTTCACAGGGAGACATGTAGAGACAGACAGGTAACCAGTCTATCACAGGGAGACATGTAGAGACAGACATGTAACCAGTCTATCACAGGGGGACATGTAGAGACAGACAGGTAACCAGTCTATCACAGGGAGACATGTAGAGACAGACAGGTAACCAGTCTATCACAGGGAGACATGTAGAGACAGACAGGTAACCAGTCTATCACAGGGAGACATGTAAAGACAGACAGGTAACCAGTCTATCACAGGGAGACATGTAGAGACAGACAGGTGACCAGTCTATCACAGGGAGACATGTAGAGACAGACAGGTAACCAGTCTATCACAGGGAGACATGTAGAGACAGACAGGTAACCAGTCTATCACAGGGCTGACATGTAGAGACAGACAGGTAACCAGTCTATCACAGGGAGACATGTAGAGACAGACAGGCAACCAGTCTATCACAGGGCTGACATGTAGAGACAGACTGGTAACCAGTCTATCACAGGGCCGACATGTAGAGACAGACAGGTAACCAGTCTATCACAGGGAGACATGTAGAGACAGACAGGTAACCAGTCTATCACAGGGAGACATGTAGAGACAGACAGGTAACCAGTCTATCATGGGGCCGACATTTAGAGACAGACAGGTAACCAGTCTATCACAGGGAGACATGTAGAGACAGACAGGTAACCAGTCTATCACAGGGGGACATGTAGAGACAGACAGGTAACCAGTCTATCACAGGGAGACATGTAGAGACAGACATGTAACCAGTCTATCACAGGGAGACATGTAAAGACAGACAGGTAACCAGTCTATCACAGGGGGACATGTAGAGACAGACAGGTAACCAGTCTATCACAGGGAGACATGTAGAGACAGACAGGTAACCAGTCTATCACAGGGAGACATGTAGAGACGGACAGGTAACCAGTCTATCACAGGGGGACATGTAGAGACAGACAGGTAACCAGTCTATCACAGGGAGACATGTAGAGACAGACAGGTAACCAGTCTATCACAGGGAGACATGTAAAGACAGACAGGTAACCAGTCTATCACAGGGAGACATGTAGAGACAGACAGGTGACCAGTCTATCACAGGGAGACATGTAGAGACAGACAGGTAACCAGTCTATCACAGGGAGACATGTAAAGACAGACAGGTAACCAGTCTATCACAGGGAGACATGTAGAGACAGACAGGTGACCAGTCTATCACAGGGAGACATGTAGAGACAGACAGGTAACCAGTCTATCACAGGGAGACATGTAGAGACAGACAGGTAACCAGTCTATCACAGGGCTGACATGTAGAGACAGACAGGTAACCAGTCTATCACAGGGAGACATGTAGAGACAGACAGGTAACCAGTCTATCACAGGGAGACATGTACAGACAGACAGGTAACCAGTCTATCACAGGGCTGACATGTAGAGACAGACAGGTAACCAGTCTATCACAGGGCTGACATGTAGAGACAGACAGGTAACCAGTCTATCATAGGGCTGACATGTAGAGACAGACAGGTAACCAGTCTATCACATGGAGACATGTGGAGACAGACACGTAACCAGTCTATCACAGGGAGACATGTAGAGACAGACAGGTAACCAGTCTATCACAGGGAGACATGTAGAGACCGACAGGTAACCAGTCTATCACAGGGGGACATGTAGAGACAGGCAGGTAACCAGTCTATCACATGGAGACATGTAGAGACAGACAGGTAACCAGTCTATCACAGGGAGACATGTAGAGACAGACAGGTAACCAGTCTATCACATGGAGACATGTAGAGACAGACAGGTAACCAGTCTATCACAGGGAGACATGTAGAGACAGACAGGTAACCAGTCTATCACGGGGCCGACATGGAGAGACAGACAGGTAACCAGTCTATCACAGGGAGACATGTAGAGACAGACAGGTAACCAGTCTATCACAGGGGGACATGTAGAGACAGACAGGTAACCAGTCTATCACAGAGAGACATGTAGAGACAGACAGGTAACCAGTCTATCACAGGGGGACATGTAGAGACAGACAGGTAACCAGTCTATCACAGGGAGACATGTAGAGACAGACAGGTAACCAGTCTATCACAGGGAGACATGTAGAGACAGACAGGTAACCAGTCTATCACAGGGAGACATGTAAAGACAGACAGGTAACCAGTCTATCACAGGGAGACATGTAGAGACAGACAGGTGACCAGTCTATCACAGGGAGACATGTAGAGACAGACAGGTAACCAGTCTATCACAGGGAGACATGTAGAGACAGACAGGTAACCAGTCTATCACAGGGCTGACATGTAGAGACAGACAGGTAACCAGTCTATCACAGGGAGACATGTAGAGACAGACAGGTAACCAGTCTATCACAGGGAGACATGTACAGACAGACAGGTAACCAGTCTATCACAGGGAGACATGTAGAGACCGACAGGTAACCAGTCTATCACAGGGGGACATGTACAGACAGACAGGTAACCAGTCTATCACAGGGCTGACATGTAGAGACAGACAGGTAACCAGTCTATCATAGGGCTGACATGTAGAGACAGACAGGTGACCAGTCTATCACAGGGCTGACATGTAGAGACAGACAGGTAACCAGTCTATCACAGGGGGACATGTAGAGACAGACAGGTAACCAGTCTATCACAGGGAGACATGTAGAGACAGACAGGTAACCAGTCTATCACAGGGAGACATGTAGAGACAGACAGGTAACCAGTCTATCACAGGGAGACATGTAGAGACCGACAGGTAACCAGTCTATCACAGGGGGACATGTAGAGACAGACAGGTAACCAGTCTATCATAGGGCTGACATGTAGAGACAGACAGGTGACCAGTCTATCACAGGGCTGACATGTAGAGACAGACAGGTAACCAGTCTATCACAGGGAGACATGTAGAGACAGACAGGTAACCAGTCTATCACAGGGAGACATGTAGAGACAGACAGGTAACCAGTCTATCACAGGGCTGACATGTAGAGACAGACAGGTAACCAGTCTATCACAGGGGGACATGTAGAGACAGACAGGTAACCAGTCTATCACAGGGAGACATGTAGAGACAGACAGGTAACCAGTCTATCACAGGGAGACATGTACAGACAGACAGGTAACCAGTCTATCACAGGGAGACATGTAGAGACCGACAGGTAACCAGTCTATCACAGGGGGACATGTACAGACAGACAGGTAACCAGTCTATCACAGGGCTGACATGTAGAGACAGACAGGTAACCAGTCTATCATAGGGCTGACATGTAGAGACAGACAGGTGACCAGTCTATCACAGGGCTGACATGTAGAGACAGACAGGTAACCAGTCTATCACAGGGGGACATGTAGAGACAGACAGGTAACCAGTCTATCACAGGGAGACATGTAGAGACAGACAGGTAACCAGTCTATCACAGGGAGACATGTAGAGACAGACAGGTAACCAGTCTATCACAGGGAGACATGTAAAGACAGACAGGTAACCAGTCTATCACAGGGAGACATGTAGAGACAGACAGGTGACCAGTCTATCACAGGGAGACATGTAGAGACAGACAGGTAACCAGTCTATCACAGGGAGACATGTAGAGACAGACAGGTAACCAGTCTATCATGGGGCCGACATGTAGAGACAGACAGGTAACCAGTCTATCACAGGGCTGACATGTAGAGACAGACAGGTAACCAGTCTATCACAGGGAGACATGTAGAGACAGACAGGTAACCAGTCTATCACAGGGAGACATGTAGAGACAGACAGGTAACCAGTCTATCACTGGGCTGACATGTAGAGACAGACAGGCAACCAGTCTATCACAGGGCTGACATGTAGAGACAGACAGGTAACCAGTCTATCACAGGGCCGACATGTAGAGACAGACAGGTAACCAGTCTATCACAGGGAGACATGTAGAGACAGACAGGTAACCAGTCTATCACAGGGAGACATGTAGAGACAGACAGGTAACCAGTCTATCATGGGGCCGACATGTAGAGACAGACAGGTAACCAGTCTATCACAGGGAGACATGTAGAGACAGACAGGTAACCAGTCTATCACAGGGGGACATGTAGAGACAGACAGGTAACCAGTCTTTCACAGGGAGACATGTAGAGACAGACAGGTAACCAGTCTATCACAGGGAGACATGTAGAGACAGACAGGTAACCAGTCTATCACAGGGGGACATGTAGAGACAGACAGGTAACCAGTCTATCACAGGGAGACATGTAGAGACAGACAGGTAACCAGTCTATCACAGGGAGACATGTAGAGACAGACAGGTAACCAGTCTATCACAGGGAGACATGTAAAGACAGACAGGTAACCAGTCTATCACAGGGAGACATGTAGAGACAGACAGGTGACCAGTCTATCACAGGGAGACATGTAGAGACAGACAGGTAACCAGTCTATCACAGGGAGACATGTAGAGACAGACAGGTAACCAGTCTATCACAGGGCTGACATGTAGAGACAGACAGGTAACCAGTCTATCACAGGGAGACATGTAGAGACAGACAGGCAACCAGTCTATCACAGGGCTGACATGTAGAGACAGACTGGTAACCAGTCTATCACAGGGCCGACATGTAGAGACAGACAGGTAACCAGTCTATCACAGGGAGACATGTAGAGACAGACAGGTAACCAGTCTATCACAGGGAGACATGTAGAGACAGACAGGTAACCAGTCTATCATGGGGCCGACATGTAGAGACAGACAGGTAACCAGTCTATCACAGGGAGACATGTAGAGACAGACAGGTAACCAGTCTATCACAGGGGGACATGTAGAGACAGACAGGTAACCAGTCTATCACAGGGAGACATGTAGAGACAGACAGGTAACCAGTCTATCACAGGGAGACATGTAGAGACAGACAGGTAACCAGTCTATCACAGGGAGACATGTAAAGACAGACAGGTAACCAGTCTATCACAGGGAGACATGTAGAGACAGACAGGTGACCAGTCTATCACAGGGAGACATGTAGAGACAGACAGGTAACCAGTCTATCACAGGGAGACATGTAGAGACAGACAGGTAACCAGTCTATCACAGGGCTGACATGTAGAGACAGACAGGTAACCAGTCTATCACAGGGAGACATGTAGAGACAGACAGGTAACCAGTCTATCACAGGGAGACATGTACAGACAGACAGGTAACCAGTCTATCACAGGGCTGACATGTAGAGACAGACAGGTAACCAGTCTATCACAGGGAGACATGTAAAGACAGACACGTAACCAGTCTATCACAGGGAGACATGTAGAGACAGACAGGTAACCAGTCTATCACAGGGCTGACATGTAGAGACAGACAGGCAACCAGTGTATCACAGGGCTGACATGTAGAGACAGACAGGTAACCAGTCTATCACAGGGCCGACATGTAGAGACAGACAGGTAACCAGTCTATCACAGGGAGACATGTAGAGACAGACAGGTAACCAGTCTATCACAGGGAGACATGTAGAGACAGACAGGTAACCAGTCTATCATGGGGCCGACATGTAGAGACAGACAGGTAACCAGTCTATCACAGGGAGACATGTAGAGACAGACAGGTAACCAGTCTATCACAGGGGGACATGTAGAGACAGACAGGTAACCAGTCTTTCACAGGGAGACATGTAGAGACAGACAGGTAACCAGTCTATCACAGGGAGACATGTAGAGACAGACATGTAACCAGTCTATCACAGGGGGACATGTAGAGACAGACAGGTAACCAGTCTATCACAGGGAGACATGTAGAGACAGACAGGTAACCAGTCTATCACAGGGAGACATGTAGAGACAGACAGGTAACCAGTCTATCACAGGGAGACATGTAAAGACAGACAGGTAACCAGTCTATCACAGGGAGACATGTAGAGACAGACAGGTGACCAGTCTATCACAGGGAGACATGTAGAGACAGACAGGTAACCAGTCTATCACAGGGAGACATGTAGAGACAGACAGGTAACCAGTCTATCACAGGGCTGACATGTAGAGACAGACAGGTAACCAGTCTATCACAGGGAGACATGTAGAGACAGACAGGCAACCAGTCTATCACAGGGCTGACATGTAGAGACAGACTGGTAACCAGTCTATCACAGGGCCGACATGTAGAGACAGACAGGTAACCAGTCTATCACAGGGAGACATGTAGAGACAGACAGGTAACCAGTCTATCACAGGGAGACATGTAGAGACAGACAGGTAACCAGTCTATCATGGGGCCGACATTTAGAGACAGACAGGTAACCAGTCTATCACAGGGAGACATGTAGAGACAGACAGGTAACCAGTCTATCACAGGGGGACATGTAGAGACAGACAGGTAACCAGTCTATCACAGGGAGACATGTAGAGACAGACATGTAACCAGTCTATCACAGGGAGACATGTAAAGACAGACAGGTAACCAGTCTATCACAGGGGGACATGTAGAGACAGACAGGTAACCAGTCTATCACAGGGAGACATGTAGAGACAGACAGGTAACCAGTCTATCACAGGGAGACATGTAGAGACGGACAGGTAACCAGTCTATCACAGGGGGACATGTAGAGACAGACAGGTAACCAGTCTATCACAGGGAGACATGTAGAGACAGACAGGTAACCAGTCTATCACAGGGAGACATGTAAAGACAGACAGGTAACCAGTCTATCACAGGGAGACATGTAGAGACAGACAGGTGACCAGTCTATCACAGGGAGACATGTAGAGACAGACAGGTAACCAGTCTATCACAGGGAGACATGTAAAGACAGACAGGTAACCAGTCTATCACAGGGAGACATGTAGAGACAGACAGGTGACCAGTCTATCACAGGGAGACATGTAGAGACAGACAGGTAACCAGTCTATCACAGGGAGACATGTAGAGACAGACAGGTAACCAGTCTATCACAGGGCTGACATGTAGAGACAGACAGGTAACCAGTCTATCACAGGGAGACATGTAGAGACAGACAGGTAACCAGTCTATCACAGGGAGACATGTACAGACAGACAGGTAACCAGTCTATCACAGGGCTGACATGTAGAGACAGACAGGTAACCAGTCTATCACAGGGCTGACATGTAGAGACAGACAGGTAACCAGTCTATCATAGGGCTGACATGTAGAGACAGACAGGTAACCAGTCTATCACATGGAGACATGTGGAGACAGACACGTAACCAGTCTATCACAGGGAGACATGTAGAGACAGACAGGTAACCAGTCTATCACAGGGAGACATGTAGAGACCGACAGGTAACCAGTCTATCACAGGGGGACATGTAGAGACAGGCAGGTAACCAGTCTATCACATGGAGACATGTAGAGACAGACAGGTAACCAGTCTATCACAGGGAGACATGTAGAGACAGACAGGTAACCAGTCTATCACATGGAGACATGTAGAGACAGACAGGTAACCAGTCTATCACAGGGAGACATGTAGAGACAGACAGGTAACCAGTCTATCACGGGGCCGACATGGAGAGACAGACAGGTAACCAGTCTATCACAGGGAGACATGTAGAGACAGACAGGTAACCAGTCTATCACAGGGGGACATGTAGAGACAGACAGGTAACCAGTCTATCACAGAGAGACATGTAGAGACAGACAGGTAACCAGTCTATCACAGGGGGACATGTAGAGACAGACAGGTAACCAGTCTATCACAGGGAGACATGTAGAGACAGACAGGTAACCAGTCTATCACAGGGAGACATGTAGAGACAGACAGGTAACCAGTCTATCACAGGGAGACATGTAAAGACAGACAGGTAACCAGTCTATCACAGGGAGACATGTAGAGACAGACAGGTGACCAGTCTATCACAGGGAGACATGTAGAGACAGACAGGTAACCAGTCTATCACAGGGAGACATGTAGAGACAGACAGGTAACCAGTCTATCACAGGGCTGACATGTAGAGACAGACAGGTAACCAGTCTATCACAGGGAGACATGTAGAGACAGACAGGTAACCAGTCTATCACAGGGAGACATGTACAGACAGACAGGTAACCAGTCTATCACAGGGAGACATGTAGAGACCGACAGGTAACCAGTCTATCACAGGGGGACATGTACAGACAGACAGGTAACCAGTCTATCACAGGGCTGACATGTAGAGACAGACAGGTAACCAGTCTATCATAGGGCTGACATGTAGAGACAGACAGGTGACCAGTCTATCACAGGGCTGACATGTAGAGACAGACAGGTAACCAGTCTATCACAGGGGGACATGTAGAGACAGACAGGTAACCAGTCTATCACAGGGAGACATGTAGAGACAGACAGGTAACCAGTCTATCACAGGGAGACATGTAGAGACAGACAGGTAACCAGTCTATCACAGGGAGACATGTAGAGACCGACAGGTAACCAGTCTATCACAGGGGGACATGTAGAGACAGACAGGTAACCAGTCTATCATAGGGCTGACATGTAGAGACAGACAGGTGACCAGTCTATCACAGGGCTGACATGTAGAGACAGACAGGTAACCAGTCTATCACAGGGAGACATGTAGAGACAGACAGGTAACCAGTCTATCACAGGGAGACATGTAGAGACAGACAGGTAACCAGTCTATCACAGGGCTGACATGTAGAGACAGACAGGTAACCAGTCTATCACAGGGGGACATGTAGAGACAGACAGGTAACCAGTCTATCACAGGGAGACATGTAGAGACAGACAGGTAACCAGTCTATCACAGGGAGACATGTACAGACAGACAGGTAACCAGTCTATCACAGGGAGACATGTAGAGACCGACAGGTAACCAGTCTATCACAGGGGGACATGTACAGACAGACAGGTAACCAGTCTATCACAGGGCTGACATGTAGAGACAGACAGGTAACCAGTCTATCATAGGGCTGACATGTAGAGACAGACAGGTGACCAGTCTATCACAGGGCTGACATGTAGAGACAGACAGGTAACCAGTCTATCACAGGGGGACATGTAGAGACAGACAGGTAACCAGTCTATCACAGGGAGACATGTAGAGACAGACAGGTAACCAGTCTATCACAGGGAGACATGTAGAGACAGACAGGTAACCAGTCTATCACAGGGAGACATGTAAAGACAGACAGGTAACCAGTCTATCACAGGGAGACATGTAGAGACAGACAGGTGACCAGTCTATCACAGGGAGACATGTAGAGACAGACAGGTAACCAGTCTATCACAGGGAGACATGTAGAGACAGACAGGTAACCAGTCTATCATGGGGCCGACATGTAGAGACAGACAGGTAACCAGTCTATCACAGGGCTGACATGTAGAGACAGACAGGTAACCAGTCTATCACAGGGAGACATGTAGAGACAGACAGGTAACCAGTCTATCACAGGGAGACATGTAGAGACAGACAGGTAACCAGTCTATCACTGGGCTGACATGTAGAGACAGACAGGCAACCAGTCTATCACAGGGCTGACATGTAGAGACAGACAGGTAACCAGTCTATCACAGGGCCGACATGTAGAGACAGACAGGTAACCAGTCTATCACAGGGAGACATGTAGAGACAGACAGGTAACCAGTCTATCACAGGGAGACATGTAGAGACAGACAGGTAACCAGTCTATCATGGGGCCGACATGTAGAGACAGACAGGTAACCAGTCTATCACAGGGAGACATGTAGAGACAGACAGGTAACCAGTCTATCACAGGGGGACATGTAGAGACAGACAGGTAACCAGTCTTTCACAGGGAGACATGTAGAGACAGACAGGTAACCAGTCTATCACAGGGAGACATGTAGAGACAGACAGGTAACCAGTCTATCACAGGGGGACATGTAGAGACAGACAGGTAACCAGTCTATCACAGGGAGACATGTAGAGACAGACAGGTAACCAGTCTATCACAGGGAGACATGTAGAGACAGACAGGTAACCAGTCTATCACAGGGAGACATGTAAAGACAGACAGGTAACCAGTCTATCACAGGGAGACATGTAGAGACAGACAGGTGACCAGTCTATCACAGGGAGACATGTAGAGACAGACAGGTAACCAGTCTATCACAGGGAGACATGTAGAGACAGACAGGTAACCAGTCTATCACAGGGCTGACATGTAGAGACAGACAGGTAACCAGTCTATCACAGGGAGACATGTAGAGACAGACAGGCAACCAGTCTATCACAGGGCTGACATGTAGAGACAGACTGGTAACCAGTCTATCACAGGGCCGACATGTAGAGACAGACAGGTAACCAGTCTATCACAGGGAGACATGTAGAGACAGACAGGTAACCAGTCTATCACAGGGAGACATGTAGAGACAGACAGGTAACCAGTCTATCATGGGGCCGACATGTAGAGACAGACAGGTAACCAGTCTATCACAGGGAGACATGTAGAGACAGACAGGTAACCAGTCTATCACAGGGGGACATGTAGAGACAGACAGGTAACCAGTCTATCACAGGGAGACATGTAGAGACAGACAGGTAACCAGTCTATCACAGGGAGACATGTAGAGACAGACAGGTAACCAGTCTATCACAGGGAGACATGTAAAGACAGACAGGTAACCAGTCTATCACAGGGAGACATGTAGAGACAGACAGGTGACCAGTCTATCACAGGGAGACATGTAGAGACAGACAGGTAACCAGTCTATCACAGGGAGACATGTAGAGACAGACAGGTAACCAGTCTATCACAGGGCTGACATGTAGAGACAGACAGGTAACCAGTCTATCACAGGGAGACATGTAGAGACAGACAGGTAACCAGTCTATCACAGGGAGACATGTACAGACAGACAGGTAACCAGTCTATCACAGGGCTGACATGTAGAGACAGACAGGTAACCAGTCTATCACAGGGAGACATGTAAAGACAGACACGTAACCAGTCTATCACAGGGAGACATGTAGAGACAGACAGGTAACCAGTCTATCACAGGTAGACATGTAGAGACCGACAGGTAACCAGTCTATCACAGGGGGACATGTAGAGACAGACAGGTAACCAGTCTATCACATGGAGACATGTGGAGACAGACAGGTAACCAGTCTATCACAGGGAGACATGTAGAGACCGACAGGTAACCAGTCTATCACAGGGAGACATGTAGAGACAGACAGGTAACCAGTCTATCACAGGGAGACATGTAGAGACAGACAGGTAACCAGTCTATCACGGGGCCGACATGGAGAGACAGACAGGTAACCAGTCTATCACAGGGAGACATGTAGAGACAGACAGGTAACCAGTCTATCACAGGGGGACATGTAGAGACAGACAGGTAACCAGTCTATCACAGGGAGACATGTAGAGACAGACAGGTAACCAGTCTATCACATGGAGACATGTAGAGACAGACAGGTAACCAGTCTATCACAGGGGGACATGTAGAGACAGACAGGTAACCAGTCTATCACAGGGAGACATGTAGAGACAGACAGGTAACCAGTCTATCACAGGGAGACATGGAGAGACAGACAGGTAACCAGTCTATCACAGGGAGACATGTAAAGACAGACAGGTAACCAGTCTATCACAGGGAGACATGTAGAGACAGACAGGTGACCAGTCTATCACAGGGAGACATGTAGAGACAGACAGGTAACCAGTCTATCACAGGGGGACATGTAGAGACAGACAGGTAACCAGTCTATCACAGGGAGACATGTAGAGACAGATAGGTAACCAGTCTATCACAGGGAGACATGTAGAGACAGACAGGTAACCAGTCTATCACGGGGCCGACATGTAGAGACAGACAGGTAACCAGTCTATCACAGGGAGACATGTAGAGACAGACAGGTAACCAGTCTATCACAGGGGGACATGTAGAGACAGACAGGTAACCAATCTATCACATGGAGACATGTAGAGACAGACAGGTAACCAGTCTATCACAGGGCTGACATGTAGAGACAGACAGGTAACCAGTCTATCATAGGGCTGACATGTAGAGACAGACAGGTAACCAGTCTATCACAGGGAGACATGTAGAGACAGACAGGTAACCAGTCTATCACAGGGAGACATGTAGAGACCGACAGGTAACCAGTCTATCACAGGGGGACATGTAGAGACAGACAGGTAACCAGTCTATCACAGGGAGACATGTAGAGACAGACAGGTAACCAGTCTATCACAGGGAGACATGTAGAGACAGACAGGTAACCAGTCTATCACAGGGCTGACATGTAGAGACAGACAGGTAACCAGTCTATCACAGGGAGACATGTAGAGACAGACAGGTAACCAGTCTATCACAGGGAGACATGTACAGACAGACAGGTAACCAGTCTATCACAGGGAGACATGTAGAGACCGACAGGTAACCAGTCTATCACAGGGGGACATGTACAGACAGACAGGTAACCAGTCTATCCAGTCTATCACAGGGCTGACATGTAGAGACAGACAGGTAACCAGTCTATCATAGGGCTGACATGTAGAGACAGACAGGTGACCAGTCTATCACAGGGCTGACATGTAGAGACAGACAGGTAACCAGTCTATCACAGGGGGACATGTAGAGACAGACAGGTAACCAGTCTATCACAGGGAGACATGTAGAGACAGACAGGTAACCAGTCTATCACAGGGAGACATGTAGAGACAGACAGGTAACCAGTCTATCACAGGGAGACATGTAGAGACCGACAGGTAACCAGTCTATCACAGGGGGACATGTAGAGACAGACAGGTAACCAGTCTATCATAGGGCTGACATGTAGAGACAGACAGGTGACCAGTCTATCACAGGGCTGACATGTAGAGACAGACAGGTAACCAGTCTATCACAGGGAGACATGTAGAGACAGACAGGTAACCAGTCTATCACAGGGAGACATGTAGAGACAGACAGGTAACCAGTCTATCACAGGGCTGACATGTAGAGACAGACAGGTAACCAGTCTATCACAGGGGGACATGTAGAGACAGACAGGTAACCAGTCTATCACAGGGAGACATGTAGAGACAGACAGGTAACCAGTCTATCACAGGGAGACATGTACAGACAGACAGGTAACCAGTCTATCACAGGGAGACATGTAGAGACCGACAGGTAACCAGTCTATCACAGGGGGACATGTACAGACAGACAGGTAACCAGTCTATCACAGGGCTGACATGTAGAGACAGACAGGTAACCAGTCTATCATAGGGCTGACATGTAGAGACAGACAGGTGACCAGTCTATCACAGGGCTGACATGTAGAGACAGACAGGTAACCAGTCTATCACAGGGGGACATGTAGAGACAGACCGGTAACCAGTCTATCACAGGGAGACATGTAGAGACAGACAGGTAACCAGTCTATCACAGGGAGACATGTAGAGACAGACAGGTAACCAGTCTATCACAGGGAGACATGTAAAGACAGACAGGTAACCAGTCTATCACAGGGAGACATGTAGAGACAGACAGGTGACCAGTCTATCACAGGGAGACATGTAGAGACAGACAGGTAACCAGTCTATCACAGGGAGACATGTAGAGACAGACAGGTAACCAGTCTATCACAGGGCTGACATGTAGAGACAGACAGGTAACCAGTCTATCACAGGGAGACATGTAGAGACAGACAGGTAACCAGTCTATCACAGGGAGACATGTACAGACAGACAGGTAACCAGTCTATCACAGGGAGACATGTAGAGACCGACAGGTAACCAGTCTATCACAGGGGGACATGTACAGACAGACAGGTAACCAGTCTATCACAGGGCTGACATGTAGAGACAGACAGGTAACCAGTCTATCATAGGGCTGACATGTAGAGACAGACAGGTGACCAGTCTATCACAGGGCTGACATGTAGAGACAGACAGGTAACCAGTCTATCACAGGGGGACATGTAGAGACAGACAGGTAACCAGTCTATCACAGGGAGACATGTAGAGACAGACAGGTAACCAGTCTATCACAGGGAGACATGTAGAGACCGACAGGTAACCAGTCTATCACAGTGGGACATGTAGAGACAGACAGGTAACCAGTCTATCATAGGGCTGACATGTAGAGACAGACCGGTGACCAGTCTATCACAGGGCTGACATGTAGAGACAGACAGGTAACCAGTCTATCACAGGGAGACATGTAGAGACAGACAGGTAACCAGTCTATCACAGGGAGACATGTAGAGACAGACAGGTAACCAGTCTATCACAGGGCTGACATGTAGAGACAGACAGGCAACCAGTCTATCACAGGGCTGACATGTAGAGACAGACAGGTAACCAGTCTATCACAGGGCCGACATGTAGAGACAGACAGGTAACCAGTCTATCACAGGGAGACATGTAGAGACAGACAGGTAACCAGTCTATCACAGGGAGACATGTAGAGACAGACAGGTAACCAGTCTATCATGGGGCCGACATGTAGAGACAGACAGGTAACCAGTCTATCACAGGGAGACATGTAGAGACAGACAGGTAACCAGTCTATCACAGGGGGACATGTAGAGACAGACAGGTAACCAGTCTTTCACAGGGAGACATGTAGAGGCAGACAGGTAACCAGTCTATCACAGGGAGACATGTAGAGACAGACAGGTAACCAGTCTATCACAGGGGGACATGTAGAGACAGACAGGTAACCAGTCTATCACAGGGAGACATGTAGAGACAGACAGGTAACCAGTCTATCACAGGGAGACATGTAGAGACAGACAGGTAACCAGTCTATCACAGGGAGACATGTAGAGACAGACAGGTAACCAGTCTATCACAGGGAGACATGTAGAGACAGACAGGTGACCAGTCTATCACAGGGAGACATGTAGAGACAGACAGGTAACCAGTCTATCACAGGGAGACATGTAGAGACAGACAGGTAACCAGTCTATCACAGGGCTGACATGTAGAGACAGACAGGTAACCAGTCTATCACAGGGAGACATGTAGAGACAGACAGGTAACCAGTCTATCACAGGGAGACATGTACAGACAGACAGGTAACCAGTCTATCACAGGGCTGACATGTAGAGACAGACAGGTAACCAGTCTATCACAGGGCTGACATGTAGAGACAGACAGGTAACCAGTCTATCACAGGGAGACATGTAGAGACAGACAGGTAACCAGTCTATCACAGGGAGACATGTAGAGACCGACAGGTAACCAGTCTATCACAGGGGGACATGTAGAGACAGACAGGTAACCAGTCTATCACATGGAGACATGTGGAGACAGACAGGTAACCAGTCTATCACAGGGAGACATGTAGAGACCGACAGGTAACCACTCTATCACAGGGAGACATGTAGAGACAGACAGGTAACCAGTCTATCACAGGGAGACATGTAGAGACAGACAGGTAACCAGTCTATCACGGGGCCGACATGTAGAGACAGACAGGTAACCAGTCTATCACAGGGAGACATGTAGAGACAGACATGTAACCAGTCTATCACAGGGGGACATGTAGAGACAGACAGGTAACCAGTCTATCACAGGGAGACATGAAGAGACAGACAGGTAACCAGTCTATCACATGGAGACATGTAGAGACAGACAGGTAACCAGTCTATCACAGGGGGACATGTAGAGACAGACAGGTAACCAGTCTATCACAGGGAGACATGTAGAGACAGACAGGTAACCAGTCTATCACAGGGAGACATGTACAGACAGACAGGTAACCAGTCTATCACAGGGCTGACATGTAGAGACAGACAGGTAACCAGTCTATCACAGGGAGACATGTAGAGACAGACAGGTAACCAGTCTATCACAGGGAGACATGTAGAGACAGACAGGTAACCAGTCTATCACGGGGCCGACATGTAGAGACAGACAGGTAACCGGTCTATCACAGGGAGACATGTAGAGACAGACATGTAACCAGTCTATCACAGGGGGACATGTAGAGACAGACAGGTAACCAGTCTATCACAGGGAGACATGAAGAGACAGACAGGTAACCAGTCTATCACATGGAGACATGTAGAGACAGACAGGTAACCAGTCTATCACAGGGGGACATGTAGAGACAGACAGGTAACCAGTCTATCACAGGGAGACATGTAGAGACAGACAGGTAACCAGTCTATCACAGGGAGACATGTACAGACAGACAGGTAACCAGTCTATCACAGGGCTGACATGTAGAGACAGACAGGTAACCAGTCTATCACAGGGCTGACATGTAGAGACAGACAGGTAACCAGTCTATCATAGGGCTGACATGTAGAGACAGACAGGTAACCAGTCTATCACATGGAGACATGTGGAGACAGACACGTAACCAGTCTATCACAGGGAGACATGTAGAGACAGACAGGTAACCAGTCTATCACAGGGAGACATGTAGAGATCGACAGGTAACCAGTCTATCACAGGGGGACATGTAGAGACAGACAGGTAACCAGTCTATCACAGGGCTGACATGTAGAGACAGACAGGTAACCAGTCTATCACAGGGAGACATGTAGAGACAGACAGGTAACCAGTCTATCACAGGGAGACATGTAAAGACAGACAGGTGACCAGTCTATCACAGGGCTGACATGTAGAGAGAGACAGGTGACCAGTCTATCACAGGGCTGACATGTAGAGACAGACAGGTAACCAGTCTATCACAGGCTGACATGTAGAGACAGACAGGTGACCAGTCTATCACAGGGCTGACATGTAGAGACAGACAGGTAACCAGTCTATCACAGGGAGACATGTAGAGACAGACAGGTAACCAGTCTATCACAGGGAGACATGTAGAGACTGACAGGTAACCAGTCTATCACAGGGAGACATGTAGAGACAGACAGGTAACCAGTCTATCACAGGGCTGACATGTAGAGACAGACAGGCAACCAGTCTATCACAGGGCTGACATGTAGAGACAGACAGGTAACCAGTCTATCACAGGGCCGACATGTAGAGACAGACAGGTAACCAGTCTATCACAGGGAGACATGTAGAGACAGACAGGTAACCAGTCTATCACAGGGAGACATGTAGAGACAGACAGGTAACCAGTCTATCATGGGGCCGACATGTAGAGACAGACAGGTAACCAGTCTATCACAGGGAGACATGTAGAGACAGACAGGTAACCAGTCTATCACAGGGGGACATGTAGAGACAGACAGGTAACCAGTCTATCACAGGGAGACATGTAGAGACAGACAGGTAACCAGTCTATCACAGGGAGACATGTAGAGACAGACAGGTAACCAGTCTATCACAGGGGGACATGTAGAGACAGACAGGTAACCAGTCTATCACAGGGAGACATGTAGAGACAGACAGGTAACCAGTCTATCACAGGGAGACATGTAGAGACAGACAGGTAACCAGTCTATCACAGGGAGACATGTAAAGACAGACAGGTAACCAGTCTATCACAGGGAGACATGTAGAGACAGACAGGTGACCAGTCTATCACAGGGAGACATGTAGAGACAGACAGGTAACCAGTCTATCACAGGGAGACATGTAGAGACAGACAGGTAACCAGTCTATCACAGGGCTGACATGTAGAGACAGACAGGTAACCAGTCTATCACAGGGAGACATGTAGAGACAGACAGGTAACCAGTCTATCACAGGGAGACATGTACAGACAGACAGGTAACCAGTCTATCACAGGGAGACATGTAGAGACCGACAGGTAACCAGTCTATCACAGGGGGACATGTACAGACAGACAGGTAACCAGTCTATCACAGGGCTGACATGTAGAGACAGACAGGTAACCAGTCTATCATAGGGCAGACATGTAGAGACAGACAGGTGACCAGTCTATCACAGGGCTGACATGTAGAGACAGACAGGTAACCAGTCTATCACAGGGGGACATGTAGAGACAGACAGGTAACCAGTCTATCACAGGGAGACATGTAGAGACAGACAGGTAACCAGTCTATCACAGGGAGACATGAAGAGACAGACAGGTAACCAGTCTATCACAGGGAGACATGTAAAGACAGACAGGTAACCAGTCTATCACAGGGAGACATGTAGAGACAGACAGGTGACCAGTCTATCACAGGGAGACATGTAGAGACAGACAGGTAACCAGTCTATCACAGGGAGACATGTAGAGACAGACAGGTAACCAGTCTATCACAGGGAGACATGTACAGACAGACAGGTAACCAGTCTATCACAGGGCTGACATGTAGAGACAGACAGGTAACCAGTCTATCACAGGGCTGACATGTAGAGACAGACAGGTAACCAGTCTATCATAGGGCTGACATGTAGAGACAGACAGGTAACCAGTCTATCACATGGAGACATGTGGAGACAGACAGGTAACCAGTCTATCACAGGGAGACATGTAGAGACAGACAGGTAACCAGTCTATGACAGGGAGACATGTACAGACAGACAGGTAACCAGTCTATCACAGGGAGACATGTAGAGACAGACAGGTAACCAGTCTATCACAGGGAGACATGTAGAGACTGACAGGTAACCAGTCTATCACAGGGAGACATGTAGAGACAGACAGGTAACCAGTCTATCACAGGGCTGACATGTAGAGACAGACAGGCAACCAGTCTATCACAGGGCTGACATGTAGAGACAGACAGGTAACCAGTCTATCACAGGGCCGACATGTAGAGACAGACAGGTAACCAGTCTATCACAGGGAGACATGTAGAGACAGACAGGTAACCAGTCTATCACAGGGAGACATGTAGAGACAGACAGGTAACCAGTCTATCATGGGGCCGACATGTAGAGACAGACAGGTAACCAGTCTATCACAGGGAGACATGTAGAGACAGACAGGTAACCAGTCTATCACAGGGGGACATGTAGAGACAGACAGGTAACCAGTCTATCACAGGGAGACATGTAGAGACAGACAGGTAACCAGTCTATCACAGGGAGACATGTAGAGACAGACAGGTAACCAGTCTATCACAGGGGGACATGTAGAGACAGACAGGTAACCAGTCTATCACAGGGAGACATGTAGAGACAGACAGGTAACCAGTCTATGACAGGGAGACATGTAGAGACAGACAGGTAACCAGTCTATCACAGGGAGACATGTAAAGACAGACAGGTAACCAGTCTATCACAGGGAGACATGTAGAGACAGACAGGTGACCAGTCTATCACAGGGAGACATGTAGAGACAGACAGGTAACCAGTCTATCACAGGGAGACATGTAGAGACAGACAGGTAACCAGTCTATCACAGGGCTGACATGTAGAGACAGACAGGTAACCAGTCTATCACAGGGAGACATGTAGAGACAGACAGGTAACCAGTCTATCACAGGGAGACATGTACAGACAGACAGGTAACCAGTCTATCACAGGGAGACATGTAGAGACCGACAGGTAACCAGTCTATCACAGGGGGACATGTACAGACAGACAGGTAACCAGTCTATCACAGGGCTGACATGTAGAGACAGACAGGTAACCAGTCTATCATAGGGCAGACATGTAGAGACAGACAGGTGACCAGTCTATCACAGGGCTGACATGTAGAGACAGACAGGTAACCAGTCTATCACAGGGGGACATGTAGAGACAGACAGGTAACCAGTCTATCACAGGGAGACATGTAGAGACAGACAGGTAACCAGTCTATCACAGGGAGACATGAAGAGACAGACAGGTAACCAGTCTATCACAGGGAGACATGTAAAGACAGACAGGTAACCAGTCTATCACAGGGAGACATGTAGAGACAGACAGGTGACCAGTCTATCACAGGGAGACATGTAGAGACAGACAGGTAACCAGTCTATCACAGGGAGACATGTAGAGACAGACAGGTAACCAGTCTATCACAGGGAGACATGTACAGACAGACAGGTAACCAGTCTATCACAGGGCTGACATGTAGAGACAGACAGGTAACCAGTCTATCACAGGGCTGACATGTAGAGACAGACAGGTAACCAGTCTATCATAGGGCTGACATGTAGAGACAGACAGGTAACCAGTCTATCACATGGAGACATGTGGAGACAGACAGGTAACCAGTCTATCACAGGGAGACATGTAGAGACAGACAGGTAACCAGTCTATGACAGGGAGACATGTACAGACAGACAGGTAACCAGTCTATCACAGGGAGACATGTAGAGACCGACAGGTAACCAGTCTATCACAGGGGGACATGTACAGACAGACAGGTAACCAGTCTATCACAGGGCTGACATGTAGAGACAGACAGGTAACCAGTCTATCATAGGGAAGACATGTAGAGACAGACAGGTGACCAGTCTATCACAGGGCTGACATGTAGAGACAGACAGGTAACCAGTCTATCACAGGGGGACATGTAGAGACAGACAGGTAACCAGTCTATCACAGGGAGACATGTAGAGACAGACAGGTAACCAGTCTATCACAGGGAGACATGAAGAGACAGACAGGTAACCAGTCTATCACAGGGAGACATGTAAAGACAGACAGGTAACCAGTCTATCACAGGGAGACATGTAGAGACAGACAGGTGACCAGTCTATCACAGGGAGACATGTAGAGACAGACAGGTAACCAGTCTATCACAGGGAGACATGTAGAGACAGACAGGTAACCAGTCTATCACAGGGAGACATGTACAGACAGACAGGTAACCAGTCTATCACAGGGCTGACATGTAGAGACAGACAGGTAACCAGTCTATCACAGGGCTGACATGTAGAGACAGACAGGTAACCAGTCTATCATAGGGCTGACATGTAGAGACAGACAGGTAACCAGTCTATCACATGGAGACATGTGGAGACAGACAGGTAACCAGTCTATCACAGGGAGACATGTAGAGACAGACAGGTAACCAGTCTATCACAGGGAGACATGTAGAGACCGACAGGTAACCAGTCTATCACAGGGGGACATGTAGAGACAGACAGGTAACCAGTCTATCACAGGGCTGACATGTAAAGACAGACAGGTAACCAGTCTATCATAGGGCTGACATGTAGAGACAGACAGGTGACCAGTCTATCACAGGGCTGACATGTAGAGACAGACAGGTAACCAGTCTATCACAGGGAGACATGTAGAGACAGACAGGTAACCAGTCTATCACAGGGAGACATGTAGAGACAGACAGGTAACCAGTCTATCACAGGGCTGACATGTAGAGACAGACAGGCAACCAGTCTATCACAGGGCTGACATGTAGAGACAGACAGGTAACCAGTCTATCACAGGGCCGACATGTAGAGACAGACAGGTAACCAGTCTATCACAGGGAGACATGTAGAGACAGACAGGTAACCAGTCTATCACAGGGAGACATGTAGAGACAGACAGGTAACCAGTCTATCATGGGGCCGACATGTAGAGACAGACAGGTAACCAGTCTATCACAGGGAGACATGTAGAGACAGACAGGTAACCAGTCTATCACAGGGGGACATGTAGAGACAGACAGGTAACCAGTCTATCACAGGGAGACATGTAGAGACAGACAGGTAACCAGTCTATCACAGGGAGACATGTAGAGACAGACAGGTAACCAGTCTATCACAGGGGGACATGTAGAGACAGACAGGTAACCAGTCTATCACAGGGAGACATGTAGAGACAGACAGGTAACCAGTCTATCACAGGGAGACATGTAGAGACAGACAGGTAACCAGTCTATCACAGGGAGACATGTAAAGACAGACAGGTAACCAGTCTATCACAGGGCTGACATGTAGAGACAGACAGGTGACCAGTCTATCACAGGGAGACATGTAGAGACAGACAGGTAACCAGTCTATCACAGGGAGACATGTAGAGACAGACAGGTAACCAGTCTATCACAGGGCTGACATGTAGAGACAGACAGGTAACCAGTCTATCACAGGGAGACATGTAGAGACAGACAGGTAACCAGTCTATCACAGGGAGACATGTACAGACAGACAGGTAACCAGTCTATCACAGGGCTGACATGTAGAGACAGACAGGTAACCAGTCTATCACAGGGCTGACATGTAGAGACAGACAGGTAACCAGTCTATCATAGGGCTGACATGTAGAGACAGACAGGTAACCAGTCTATCACATGGAGACATGTGGAGACAGACAGGTAACCAGTCTATCACAGGGAGACATGTAGAGACAGACAGGTAACCAGTCTATCACAGGGAGACATGTAGAGACCGACAGTTAACCAGTCTATCACAGGGGGACATGTAGAGACAGACAGGTAACCAGTCTATCACAGGGCTGACATGTAGAGACAGACAGGTAACCAGTCTATCACAGGGAGACATGTAGAGACAGACAGGTAACCAGTCTATCACAGGGAGACATGTAAAGACAGACAGGTAACCAGTCTATCACAGGGAGACATGTAGAGACAGACAGGTAACCAGTCTATCACAGGGAGACATGTAGAGACAGACAGGTAACCAGTCTATCACAGGGCTGACATGTAGAGACAGACAGGCAACCAGTCTATCACAGGGAGACATGTAGAGACAGACAGGTAACCAGTCTATCACAGGGCTGACATGTAGAGACAGACAGGTAACCAGTCTATCACAGGGAGACATGTAGAGACAGACAGGTAACCAGTCTATCACAGGGCTGACATGTAGAGACAGACAGGCAACCAGTCTATCACAGGGCTGACATGTAGAGACAGACAGGTAACCAGTCTATCACAGGGCCGACATGTAGAGACAGACAGGTAACCAGTCTATCACAGGGAGACATGTAGAGACAGACAGGTAACCAGTCTATCACAGGGGGACATGTAGAGACAGACAGGTAACCAGTCTATCACAGGGAGACATGTAGAGACAGACAGGTAACCAGTCTATCACAGGGAGACATGTAGAGACAGACAGGTAACCAGTCTATCACAGGGAGACATGTAAAGACAGACAGGTAACCAGTCTATCACAGGGAGACATGTAGAGACAGACAGGTGACCAGTCTATCACAGGGAGACATGTAGAGACAGACAGGTAACCAGTCTATCACAGGGAGACATGTAGAGACAGACAGGTAACCAGTCTATCACAGGGCTGACATGTAGAGACAGACAGGTAACCAGTCTATCACAGGGAGACATGTAGAGACAGACAGGTAACCAGTCTATCACAGGGAGACATGTACAGACAGACAGGTAACCAGTCTATCACAGGGCTGACATGTAGAGACAGACAGGTAACCAGTCTATCACAGGGCTGACATGTAGAGACAGACAGGTAACCAGTCTATCATAGGGCTGACATGTAGAGACAGACAGGTGACCAGTCTATCACAGGGAGACATGTAGAGACAGACAGGTAACCAGTCTATCACAGGGAGACATGTAGAGACAGACAGGTAACCAGTCTATCACAGGGAGACATGTAGAGACAGACAGGTAACCAGTCTATCATGGGGCCGACATGTAGAGACAGACAGGTAACCAGTCTATCACAGGGAGACATGTAGAGACAGACAGGTAACCAGTCTATCACAGGGAGACATGTAGAGACAGACAGGTAACCAGTCTATCACAGGGAGACATGTAGAGACAGACAGGTAACCAGTCTATCACAGGGGGACATGTAGAGACAGACAGGTAACCAGTCTATCACAGGGAGACATGTAGAGACAGACAGGTAACCAGTCTATCACAGGGAGACATGTAGAGACAGACAGGTAACCAGTCTATCACAGGGAGACATGTAAAGACAGACAGGTAACCAGTCTATCACAGGGAGACATGTAGAGACAGACAGGTGACCAGTCTATCACAGAGAGACATGTAGAGACAGACAGGTAACCAGTCTATCACAGGGAGACATGTAGAGACAGACAGGTAACCAGTCTATCACAGGGCTGACATGTAGAGACAGACAGGTAACCAGTCTATCACAGGGAGACATGTAGAGACAGACAGGTAACCAGTCTATCACAGGGAGACATGTACAGACAGACAGGTAACCAGTCTATCACAGGGCTGACATGTAGAGACAGACAGGTAACCAGTCTATCACAGGGCTGACATGTAGAGACAGACAGGTAACCAGTCTATCATAGGGCTGACATGTAGAGACAGACAGGTAACCAGTCTCTCACATGGAGACATGTGGAGACAGACAGGTAACCAGTCTATCACAGGGAGACATGTAGAGACCGACAGGTAACCAGTCTATCACAGGGGGACATGTAGAGACAGACAGGTAACCAGTCTATCACAGGGCTGACATGTAGAGACAGACAGGTAACCAGTCTATCACAGGGAGACATGTAGAGACAGAGAGGTAACCAGTCTATCACAGGGAGACATGTAGAGACAGACAGGTAACCAGTCTATCACAGGGCTGACATGTAGAGACAGACAGGCAACCAGTCTATCACAGGGCTGACATGTAGAGACAGACAGGTAACCAGTCTATCACAGGGCCGACATGTAGAGACAGACAGGTAACCAGTCTATCACAGGGAGACATGTAGAGACAGAAAGGTAACCAGTCTATCACAGGGAGACATGTAGAGACAGACAGGTAACCAGTCTATCATGGGGCCGACATGTAGAGACAGACAGGTAACCAGTCTATCACAGGGAGACATGTAGAGACAGACAGGTAACCAGTCTATCACAGGGAGACATGTAGAGACAGACAGGTAACCAGTCTATCACAGGGAGACATGTAGAGACAGACAGGTAACCAGTCTATCACAGGGGGACATGTAGAGACAGACAGGTAACCAGTCTATCACAGGGAGACATGTAGAGACAGACAGGTAACCAGTCTATCACAGGGAGACATGTAGAGACAGACAGGTAACCAGTCTATCACAGGGAGACATGTAAAGACAGACAGGTAACCAGTCTATCACAGGGAGACATGTAGAGACAGACAGGTGACCAGTCTATCACAGGGAGACATGTAGAGACAGACAGGTAACCAGTCTATCACAGGGAGACATGTAGAGACAGACAGGTAACCAGTCTATCACAGGGCTGACATGTAGAGACAGACAGGTAACCAGTCTATCACAGGGAGACATGTAGAGACAGACAGGTAACCAGTCTATCACAGGGAGACATGTACAGACAGACAGGTAACCAGTCTATCACAGGGCTGACATGTAGAGACAGACAGGTAACCAGTCTATCACAGGGCTGACATGTAGAGACAGACAGGTAACCAGTCTATCATAGGGCTGACATGTAGAGACAGACAGGTAACCAGTCTATCACATGGAGACATGTGGAGACAGACAGGTAACCAGTCTATCACAGGGAGACATGTAGAGACAGACAGGTAACCAGTCTATCACAGGGAGACATGTAGAGACCGACAGGTAACCAGTCTATCACAGGGGGACATGTAGAGACAAACAGGTAACCAGTCTATCACAGGGCTGACATGTAGAGACAGACAGGTAACCAGTCTATCACAGGGAGACATGTAGAGACAGACAGGTAACCAGTCTATCACAGGGAGACATGTAGAGACAGACAGGTAACCAGTATATCACAGGGCTGACATGTAGAGACAGACAGGTAACCAGTCTATCACAGGGACACATGTAGAGACAGACAGGTAACCAGTCTATCACAGGGAGACATGTTGAGACAGACAGGTAACCAGTCTATCACAGGGAGACATGTAAAGACAGACAGGTAACCAGTCTATCACAGGGAGACATGTAGAGACAGACAGGTGACCAGTCTATCACAGGGAGACATGTAGAGACAGACAGGTAACCAGTCTATCACAGGGAGACATGTAGAGACAGACAGGTAACCAGTCTATCACAGGGCTGACATGTAGAGACAGACAGGTAACCAGTCTATCACAGGGAGACATGTAGAGACAGACAGGCAACCAGTCTATCACAGGGCTGACATGTAGAGACAGACTGGTAACCAGTCTATCACAGGGCCGACATGTAGAGACAGACAGGTAACCAGTCTATCACAGGTAGACATGTAGAGACAGACAGGTAACCAGTCTATCACAGGGAGACATGTAGAGACAGACAGGTAACCAGTCTATCATGGGGCCGACATGTAGAGACAGACAGGTAACCAGTCTATCACAGGGAGACATGTAGAGACAGACAGGTAACCAGTCTATCACAGGGGGACATGTAGAGACAGACAGGTAACCAGTCTATCACAGGGAGACATGTAGAGACAGACAGGTAACCAGTCTATCACAGGGAGACATGTAGAGACAGACAGGTAACCAGTCTATCACAGGGAGACATGTAAAGACAGACAGGTAACCAGTCTATCACAGGGAGACATGTAGAGACAGACAGGTGACCAGTCTATCACAGGGAGACATGTAGAGACAGACAGGTAACCAGTCTATCACAGGGAGACATGTAGAGACAGACAGGTAACCAGTCTATCACAGGGCTGACATGTAGAGACAGACAGGTAACCAGTCTATCACAGGGAGACATGTAAAGACAGACAGGTAACCAGTCTATCACAGGGAGACATGTAGAGACAGACAGGTGACCAGTCTATCACAGGGAGACATGTAGAGACAGACAGGTAACCAGTCTATCACAGGGAGACATGTAGAGACAGACAGGTAACCAGTCTATCACAGGGCTGACATGTAGAGACAGACAGGTAACCAGTCTATCACAGGGAGACATGTAGAGACAGACAGGTAACCAGTCTATCACAGGGAGACATGTACAGACAGACAGGTAACCAGTCTATCACAGGGCTGACATGTAGAGACAGACAGGTAACCAGTCTATCACAGGGCTGACATGTAGAGACAGACAGGTAACCAGTCTATCATAGGGCTGACATGTAGAGACAGACAGGTGACCAGTCTATCACAGGGAGACATGTAGAGACAGACAGGTAACCAGTCTATCACAGGGAGACATGTAGAGACAGACAGGTAACCAGTCTATCACAGGGAGACATGTAGAGACAGACAGGTAACCAGTCTATCATGGGGCCGACATGTAGAGACAGACAGGTAACCAGTCTATCACAGGGAGACATGTAGAGACAGACAGGTAACCAGTCTATCACAGGGAGACATGTAGAGACAGACAGGTAACCAGTCTATCACAGGGAGACATGTAGAGACAGACAGGTAACCAGTCTATCACAGGGGGACATGTAGAGACAGACAGGTAACCAGTCTATCACAGGGAGACATGTAGAGACAGACAGGTAACCAGTCTATCACAGGGAGACATGTAGAGACAGACAGGTAACCAGTCTATCACAGGGAGACATGTAAAGACAGACAGGTAACCAGTCTATCACAGGGAGACATGTAGAGACAGACAGGTGACCAGTCTATCACAGAGAGACATGTAGAGACAGACAGGTAACCAGTCTATCACAGGGAGACATGTAGAGACAGACAGGTAACCAGTCTATCACAGGGCTGACATGTAGAGACAGACAGGTAACCAGTCTATCACAGGGAGACATGTAGAGACAGACAGGTAACCAGTCTATCACAGGGAGACATGTACAGACAGACAGGTAACCAGTCTATCACAGGGCTGACATGTAGAGACAGACAGGTAACCAGTCTATCACAGGGCTGACATGTAGAGACAGACAGGTAACCAGTCTATCATAGGGCTGACATGTAGAGACAGACAGGTAACCAGTCTCTCACATGGAGACATGTGGAGACAGACAGGTAACCAGTCTATCACAGGGAGACATGTAGAGACCGACAGGTAACCAGTCTATCACAGGGGGACATGTAGAGACAGACAGGTAACCAGTCTATCACAGGGCTGACATGTAGAGACAGACAGGTAACCAGTCTATCACAGGGAGACATGTAGAGACAGAGAGGTAACCAGTCTATCACAGGGAGACATGTAGAGACAGACAGGTAACCAGTCTATCACAGGGCTGACATGTAGAGACAGACAGGCAACCAGTCTATCACAGGGCTGACATGTAGAGACAGACAGGTAACCAGTCTATCACAGGGCCGACATGTAGAGACAGACAGGTAACCAGTCTATCACAGGGAGACATGTAGAGACAGAAAGGTAACCAGTCTATCACAGGGAGACATGTAGAGACAGACAGGTAACCAGTCTATCATGGGGCCGACATGTAGAGACAGACAGGTAACCAGTCTATCACAGGGAGACATGTAGAGACAGACAGGTAACCAGTCTATCACAGGGAGACATGTAGAGACAGACAGGTAACCAGTCTATCACAGGGAGACATGTAGAGACAGACAGGTAACCAGTCTATCACAGGGGGACATGTAGAGACAGACAGGTAACCAGTCTATCACAGGGAGACATGTAGAGACAGACAGGTAACCAGTCTATCACAGGGAGACATGTAGAGACAGACAGGTAACCAGTCTATCACAGGGAGACATGTAAAGACAGACAGGTAACCAGTCTATCACAGGGAGACATGTAGAGACAGACAGGTGACCAGTCTATCACAGGGAGACATGTAGAGACAGACAGGTAACCAGTCTATCACAGGGAGACATGTAGAGACAGACAGGTAACCAGTCTATCACAGGGCTGACATGTAGAGACAGACAGGTAACCAGTCTATCACAGGGAGACATGTAGAGACAGACAGGTAACCAGTCTATCACAGGGAGACATGTACAGACAGACAGGTAACCAGTCTATCACAGGGCTGACATGTAGAGACAGACAGGTAACCAGTCTATCACAGGGCTGACATGTAGAGACAGACAGGTAACCAGTCTATCATAGGGCTGACATGTAGAGACAGACAGGTAACCAGTCTATCACATGGAGACATGTGGAGACAGACAGGTAACCAGTCTATCACAGGGAGACATGTAGAGACAGACAGGTAACCAGTCTATCACAGGGAGACATGTAGAGACCGACAGGTAACCAGTCTATCACAGGGGGACATGTAGAGACAAACAGGTAACCAGTCTATCACAGGGCTGACATGTAGAGACAGACAGGTAACCAGTCTATCACAGGGAGACATGTAGAGACAGACAGGTAACCAGTCTATCACAGGGAGACATGTAGAGACAGACAGGTAACCAGTATATCACAGGGCTGACATGTAGAGACAGACAGGTAACCAGTCTATCACAGGGACACATGTAGAGACAGACAGGTAACCAGTCTATCACAGGGAGACATGTTGAGACAGACAGGTAACCAGTCTATCACAGGGAGACATGTAAAGACAGACAGGTAACCAGTCTATCACAGGGAGACATGTAGAGACAGACAGGTGACCAGTCTATCACAGGGAGACATGTAGAGACAGACAGGTAACCAGTCTATCACAGGGAGACATGTAGAGACAGACAGGTAACCAGTCTATCACAGGGCTGACATGTAGAGACAGACAGGTAACCAGTCTATCACAGGGAGACATGTAGAGACAGACAGGCAACCAGTCTATCACAGGGCTGACATGTAGAGACAGACTGGTAACCAGTCTATCACAGGGCCGACATGTAGAGACAGACAGGTAACCAGTCTATCACAGGTAGACATGTAGAGACAGACAGGTAACCAGTCTATCACAGGGAGACATGTAGAGACAGACAGGTAACCAGTCTATCATGGGGCCGACATGTAGAGACAGACAGGTAACCAGTCTATCACAGGGAGACATGTAGAGACAGACAGGTAACCAGTCTATCACAGGGGGACATGTAGAGACAGACAGGTAACCAGTCTATCACAGGGAGACATGTAGAGACAGACAGGTAACCAGTCTATCACAGGGAGACATGTAGAGACAGACAGGTAACCAGTCTATCACAGGGAGACATGTAAAGACAGACAGGTAACCAGTCTATCACAGGGAGACATGTAGAGACAGACAGGTGACCAGTCTATCACAGGGAGACATGTAGAGACAGACAGGTAACCAGTCTATCACAGGGAGACATGTAGAGACAGACAGGTAACCAGTCTATCACAGGGCTGACATGTAGAGACAGACAGGTAACCAGTCTATCACAGGGAGACATGTAGAGACAGACAGGTAACCAGTCTATCACAGGGAGACATGTACAGACAGACAGGTAACCAGTCTATCACAGGGCTGACATGTAGAGACAGACAGGTAACCAGTCTATCACAGGGCTGACATGTAGAGACAGACAGGTAACCAGTCTATCATAGGGCTGACATGTAGAGACAGACAGGTAACCAGTCTATCACATGGAGACATGTGGAGACAGACACGTAACCAGTCTATCACAGGGAGACATGTAGAGACAGACAGGTAACCAGTCTATCACAGGGGGACATGTAGAGACAGACAGGTAACCAGTCTATCACAGGGAGACATGTAGAGACAGAAAGGTAACCAGTCTATCACAGGGAGACATGTAGAGACAGACAGGTAACCAGTCTATCACAGGGAGACATGTAGAGACAGACAGGTAACCAGTCTATCACAGGGCTGACATGTAGAGACAGACAGGTAACCAGTCTATCACAGGGAGACATGTAGAGACAGACAGGTAACCAGTCTATCACAGGGAGACATGTACAGACAGACAGGTAACCAGTCTATCACAGGGCTGACATGTAGAGACAGACAGGTAACCAGTCTATCACAGGGCTGACATGTAGAGACAGACAGGTAACCAGTCTATCATAGGGCTGACATGTAGAGACAGACAGGTAACCAGTCTATCACATGGAGACATGTGGAGACAGACACGTAACCAGTCTATCACAGGGAGACATGTAGAGACAGACAGGTAACCAGTCTATCACAGGGAGACATGTAGAGACCGACAGGTAACCAGTCTATCACAGGGGGACATGTAGAGACAGACAGGTAACCAGTCTATCACGGGGCCGACATGTAGAGACAGACAGGTAACCAGTCTATCACAGGGAGACATGTAGAGACAGACATGTAACCAGTCTATCACAGGGGGACATGTAGAGACAGACAGGTAACCAGTCTATCACAGGGAGACATGAAGAGACAGACAGGTAACCAGTCTATCACATGGAGACATGTAGAGACAGACAGGTAACCAGTCTATCACAGGGGGACATGTAGAGACAGACAGGTAACCAGTCTATCACAGGGAGACATGTAGAGACAGACAGGTAACCAGTCTATCACAGGGAGACATGTACAGACAGACAGGTAACCAGTCTATCACAGGGCTGACATGTAGAGACAGACAGGTAACCAGTCTATCACAGGGAGACATGTAGAGACAGACAGGTAACCAGTCTATCACAGGGAGACATGTAGAGACAGACAGGTAACCAGTCTATCACGGGGCCGACATGTAGAGACAGACAGGTAACCGGTCTATCACAGGGAGACATGTAGAGACAGACATGTAACCAGTCTATCACAGGGGGACATGTAGAGACAGACAGGTAACCAGTCTATCACAGGGAGACATGAAGAGACAGACAGGTAACCAGTCTATCACATGGAGACATGTAGAGACAGACAGGTAACCAGTCTATCACAGGGGGACATGTAGAGACAGACAGGTAACCAGTCTATCACAGGGAGACATGTAGAGACAGACAGGTAACCAGTCTATCACAGGGAGACATGTACAGACAGACAGGTAACCAGTCTATCACAGGGCTGACATGTAGAGACAGACAGGTAACCAGTCTATCACAGGGCTGACATGTAGAGACAGACAGGTAACCAGTCTATCATAGGGCTGACATGTAGAGACAGACAGGTAACCAGTCTATCACATGGAGACATGTGGAGACAGACACGTAACCAGTCTATCACAGGGAGACATGTAGAGACAGACAGGTAACCAGTCTATCACAGGGAGACATGTAGAGATCGACAGGTAACCAGTCTATCACAGGGGGACATGTAGAGACAGACAGGTAACCAGTCTATCACAGGGCTGACATGTAGAGACAGACAGGTAACCAGTCTATCACAGGGAGACATGTAGAGACAGACAGGTAACCAGTCTATCACAGGGAGACATGTAAAGACAGACAGGTGACCAGTCTATCACAGGGCTGACATGTAGAGAGAGACAGGTGACCAGTCTATCACAGGGCTGACATGTAGAGACAGACAGGTAACCAGTCTATCACAGGCTGACATGTAGAGACAGACAGGTGACCAGTCTATCACAGGGCTGACATGTAGAGACAGACAGGTAACCAGTCTATCACAGGGAGACATGTAGAGACAGACAGGTAACCAGTCTATCACAGGGAGACATGTAGAGACTGACAGGTAACCAGTCTATCACAGGGAGACATGTAGAGACAGACAGGTAACCAGTCTATCACAGGGCTGACATGTAGAGACAGACAGGCAACCAGTCTATCACAGGGCTGACATGTAGAGACAGACAGGTAACCAGTCTATCACAGGGCCGACATGTAGAGACAGACAGGTAACCAGTCTATCACAGGGAGACATGTAGAGACAGACAGGTAACCAGTCTATCACAGGGAGACATGTAGAGACAGACAGGTAACCAGTCTATCATGGGGCCGACATGTAGAGACAGACAGGTAACCAGTCTATCACAGGGAGACATGTAGAGACAGACAGGTAACCAGTCTATCACAGGGGGACATGTAGAGACAGACAGGTAACCAGTCTATCACAGGGAGACATGTAGAGACAGACAGGTAACCAGTCTATCACAGGGAGACATGTAGAGACAGACAGGTAACCAGTCTATCACAGGGGGACATGTAGAGACAGACAGGTAACCAGTCTATCACAGGGAGACATGTAGAGACAGACAGGTAACCAGTCTATCACAGGGAGACATGTAGAGACAGACAGGTAACCAGTCTATCACAGGGAGACATGTAAAGACAGACAGGTAACCAGTCTATCACAGGGAGACATGTAGAGACAGACAGGTGACCAGTCTATCACAGGGAGACATGTAGAGACAGACAGGTAACCAGTCTATCACAGGGAGACATGTAGAGACAGACAGGTAACCAGTCTATCACAGGGCTGACATGTAGAGACAGACAGGTAACCAGTCTATCACAGGGAGACATGTAGAGACAGACAGGTAACCAGTCTATCACAGGGAGACATGTACAGACAGACAGGTAACCAGTCTATCACAGGGAGACATGTAGAGACCGACAGGTAACCAGTCTATCACAGGGGGACATGTACAGACAGACAGGTAACCAGTCTATCACAGGGCTGACATGTAGAGACAGACAGGTAACCAGTCTATCATAGGGCAGACATGTAGAGACAGACAGGTGACCAGTCTATCACAGGGCTGACATGTAGAGACAGACAGGTAACCAGTCTATCACAGGGGGACATGTAGAGACAGACAGGTAACCAGTCTATCACAGGGAGACATGTAGAGACAGACAGGTAACCAGTCTATCACAGGGAGACATGAAGAGACAGACAGGTAACCAGTCTATCACAGGGAGACATGTAAAGACAGACAGGTAACCAGTCTATCACAGGGAGACATGTAGAGACAGACAGGTGACCAGTCTATCACAGGGAGACATGTAGAGACAGACAGGTAACCAGTCTATCACAGGGAGACATGTAGAGACAGACAGGTAACCAGTCTATCACAGGGAGACATGTACAGACAGACAGGTAACCAGTCTATCACAGGGCTGACATGTAGAGACAGACAGGTAACCAGTCTATCACAGGGCTGACATGTAGAGACAGACAGGTAACCAGTCTATCATAGGGCTGACATGTAGAGACAGACAGGTAACCAGTCTATCACATGGAGACATGTGGAGACAGACAGGTAACCAGTCTATCACAGGGAGACATGTAGAGACAGACAGGTAACCAGTCTATGACAGGGAGACATGTACAGACAGACAGGTAACCAGTCTATCACAGGGAGACATGTAGAGACAGACAGGTAACCAGTCTATCACAGGGAGACATGTAGAGACTGACAGGTAACCAGTCTATCACAGGGAGACATGTAGAGACAGACAGGTAACCAGTCTATCACAGGGCTGACATGTAGAGACAGACAGGCAACCAGTCTATCACAGGGCTGACATGTAGAGACAGACAGGTAACCAGTCTATCACAGGGCCGACATGTAGAGACAGACAGGTAACCAGTCTATCACAGGGAGACATGTAGAGACAGACAGGTAACCAGTCTATCACAGGGAGACATGTAGAGACAGACAGGTAACCAGTCTATCATGGGGCCGACATGTAGAGACAGACAGGTAACCAGTCTATCACAGGGAGACATGTAGAGACAGACAGGTAACCAGTCTATCACAGGGGGACATGTAGAGACAGACAGGTAACCAGTCTATCACAGGGAGACATGTAGAGACAGACAGGTAACCAGTCTATCACAGGGAGACATGTAGAGACAGACAGGTAACCAGTCTATCACAGGGGGACATGTAGAGACAGACAGGTAACCAGTCTATCACAGGGAGACATGTAGAGACAGACAGGTAACCAGTCTATGACAGGGAGACATGTAGAGACAGACAGGTAACCAGTCTATCACAGGGAGACATGTAAAGACAGACAGGTAACCAGTCTATCACAGGGAGACATGTAGAGACAGACAGGTGACCAGTCTATCACAGGGAGACATGTAGAGACAGACAGGTAACCAGTCTATCACAGGGAGACATGTAGAGACAGACAGGTAACCAGTCTATCACAGGGCTGACATGTAGAGACAGACAGGTAACCAGTCTATCACAGGGAGACATGTAGAGACAGACAGGTAACCAGTCTATCACAGGGAGACATGTACAGACAGACAGGTAACCAGTCTATCACAGGGAGACATGTAGAGACCGACAGGTAACCAGTCTATCACAGGGGGACATGTACAGACAGACAGGTAACCAGTCTATCACAGGGCTGACATGTAGAGACAGACAGGTAACCAGTCTATCATAGGGCAGACATGTAGAGACAGACAGGTGACCAGTCTATCACAGGGCTGACATGTAGAGACAGACAGGTAACCAGTCTATCACAGGGGGACATGTAGAGACAGACAGGTAACCAGTCTATCACAGGGAGACATGTAGAGACAGACAGGTAACCAGTCTATCACAGGGAGACATGAAGAGACAGACAGGTAACCAGTCTATCACAGGGAGACATGTAAAGACAGACAGGTAACCAGTCTATCACAGGGAGACATGTAGAGACAGACAGGTGACCAGTCTATCACAGGGAGACATGTAGAGACAGACAGGTAACCAGTCTATCACAGGGAGACATGTAGAGACAGACAGGTAACCAGTCTATCACAGGGAGACATGTACAGACAGACAGGTAACCAGTCTATCACAGGGCTGACATGTAGAGACAGACAGGTAACCAGTCTATCACAGGGCTGACATGTAGAGACAGACAGGTAACCAGTCTATCATAGGGCTGACATGTAGAGACAGACAGGTAACCAGTCTATCACATGGAGACATGTGGAGACAGACAGGTAACCAGTCTATCACAGGGAGACATGTAGAGACAGACAGGTAACCAGTCTATGACAGGGAGACATGTACAGACAGACAGGTAACCAGTCTATCACAGGGAGACATGTAGAGACCGACAGGTAACCAGTCTATCACAGGGGGACATGTACAGACAGACAGGGAACCAGTCTATCACAGGGCTGACATGTAGAGACAGACAGGTAACCAGTCTATCATAGGGAAGACATGTAGAGACAGACAGGTGACCAGTCTATCACAGGGCTGACATGTAGAGACAGACAGGTAACCAGTCTATCACAGGGGGACATGTAGAGACAGACAGGTAACCAGTCTATCACAGGGAGACATGTAGAGACAGACAGGTAACCAGTCTATCACAGGGAGACATGAAGAGACAGACAGGTAACCAGTCTATCACAGGGAGACATGTAAAGACAGACAGGTAACCAGTCTATCACAGGGAGACATGTAGAGACAGACAGGTGACCAGTCTATCACAGGGAGACATGTAGAGACAGACAGGTAACCAGTCTATCACAGGGAGACATGTAGAGACAGACAGGTAACCAGTCTATCACAGGGAGACATGTACAGACAGACAGGTAACCAGTCTATCACAGGGCTGACATGTAGAGACAGACAGGTAACCAGTCTATCACAGGGCTGACATGTAGAGACAGACAGGTAACCAGTCTATCATAGGGCTGACATGTAGAGACAGACAGGTAACCAGTCTATCACATGGGGACATGTGGAGACAGACAGGTAACCAGTCTATCACAGGGAGACATGTAGAGACAGACAGGTAACCAGTCTATCACAGGGAGACATGTAGAGACCGACAGGTAACCAGTCTATCACAGGGGGACATGTAGAGACAGACAGGTAACCAGTCTATCACAGGGCTGACATGTAGAGACAGACAGGTAACCAGTCTATCATAGGGCTGACATGTAGAGACAGACAGGTGACCAGTCTATCACAGGGCTGACATGTAGAGACAGACAGGTAACCAGTCTATCACAGGGAGACATGTAGAGACAGACAGGTAACCAGTCTATCACAGGGAGACATGTAGAGACAGACAGGTAACCAGTCTATCACAGGGCTGACATGTAGAGACAGACAGGCAACCAGTCTATCACAGGGCTGACATGTAGAGACAGACAGGTAACCAGTCTATCACAGGGCCGACATGTAGAGACAGACAGGTAACCAGTCTATCACAGGGAGACATGTAGAGACAGACAGGTAACCAGTCTATCACAGGGAGACATGTAGAGACAGACAGGTAACCAGTCTATCATGGGGCCGACATGTAGAGACAGACAGGTAACCAGTCTATCACAGGGAGACATGTAGAGACAGACAGGTAACCAGTCTATCACAGGGGGACATGTAGAGACAGACAGGTAACCAGTCTATCACAGGGAGACATGTAGAGACAGACAGGTAACCAGTCTATCACAGGGAGACATGTAGAGACAGACAGGTAACCAGTCTATCACAGGGGGACATGTAGAGACAGACAGGTAACCAGTCTATCACAGGGAGACATGTAGAGACAGACAGGTAACCAGTCTATCACAGGGAGACATGTAGAGACAGACAGGTAACCAGTCTATCACAGGGAGACATGTAAAGACAGACAGGTAACCAGTCTATCACAGGGCTGACATGTAGAGACAGACAGGTGACCAGTCTATCACAGGGAGACATGTAGAGACAGACAGGTAACCAGTCTATCACAGGGAGACATGTAGAGACAGACAGGTAACCAGTCTATCACAGGGCTGACATGTAGAGACAGACAGGTAACCAGTCTATCACAGGGAGACATGTAGAGACAGACAGGTAACCAGTCTATCACAGGGAGACATGTACAGACAGACAGGTAACCAGTCTATCACAGGGCTGACATGTAGAGACAGACAGGTAACCAGTCTATCACAGGGCTGACATGTAGAGACAGACAGGTAACCAGTCTATCATAGGGCTGACATGTAGAGACAGACAGGTAACCAGTCTATCACATGGAGACATGTGGAGACAGACAGGTAACCAGTCTATCACAGGGAGACATGTAGAGACAGACAGGTAACCAGTCTATCACAGGGAGACATGTAGAGACCGACAGTTAACCAGTCTATCACAGGGGGACATGTAGAGACAGACAGGTAACCAGTCTATCACAGGGCTGACATGTAGAGACAGACAGGTAACCAGTCTATCACAGGGAGACATGTAGAGACAGACAGGTAACCAGTCTATCACAGGGAGACATGTAAAGACAGACAGGTAACCAGTCTATCACAGGGAGACATGTAGAGACAGACAGGTAACCAGTCTATCACAGGGAGACATGTAGAGACAGACAGGTAACCAGTCTATCACAGGGCTGACATGTAGAGACAGACAGGCAACCAGTCTATCACAGGGAGACATGTAGAGACAGACAGGTAACCAGTCTATCACAGGGCTGACATGTAGAGACAGACAGGTAACCAGTCTATCACAGGGAGACATGTAGAGACAGACAGGTAACCAGTCTATCACAGGGCTGACATGTAGAGACAGACAGGCAACCAGTCTATCACAGGGCTGACATGTAGAGACAGACAGGTAACCAGTCTATCACAGGGCCGACATGTAGAGACAGACAGGTAACCAGTCTATCACAGGGAGACATGTAGAGACAGACAGGTAACCAGTCTATCACAGGGGGACATGTAGAGACAGACAGGTAACCAGTCTATCACAGGGAGACATGTAGAGACAGACAGGTAACCAGTCTATCACAGGGAGACATGTAGAGACAGACAGGTAACCAGTCTATCACAGGGAGACATGTAAAGACAGACAGGTAACCAGTCTATCACAGGGAGACATGTAGAGACAGACAGGTGACCAGTCTATCACAGGGAGACATGTAGAGACAGACAGGTAACCAGTCTATCACAGGGAGACATGTAGAGACAGACAGGTAACCAGTCTATCACAGGGCTGACATGTAGAGACAGACAGGTAACCAGTCTATCACAGGGAGACATGTAGAGACAGACAGGTAACCAGTCTATCACAGGGAGACATGTACAGACAGACAGGTAACCAGTCTATCACAGGGCTGACATGTAGAGACAGACAGGTAACCAGTCTATCACAGGGCTGACATGTAGAGACAGACAGGTAACCAGTCTATCATAGGGCTGACATGTAGAGACAGACAGGTGACCAGTCTATCACAGGGAGACATGTAGAGACAGACAGGTAACCAGTCTATCACAGGGAGACATGTAGAGACAGACAGGTAACCAGTCTATCACAGGGAGACATGTAGAGACAGACAGGTAACCAGTCTATCATGGGGCCGACATGTAGAGACAGACAGGTAACCAGTCTATCACAGGGAGACATGTAGAGACAGACAGGTAACCAGTCTATCACAGGGAGACATGTAGAGACAGACAGGTAACCAGTCTATCACAGGGAGACATGTAGAGACAGACAGGTAACCAGTCTATCACAGGGGGACATGTAGAGACAGACAGGTAACCAGTCTATCACAGGGAGACATGTAGAGACAGACAGGTAACCAGTCTATCACAGGGAGACATGTAGAGACAGACAGGTAACCAGTCTATCACAGGGAGACATGTAAAGACAGACAGGTAACCAGTCTATCACAGGGAGACATGTAGAGACAGACAGGTGACCAGTCTATCACAGAGAGACATGTAGAGACAGACAGGTAACCAGTCTATCACAGGGAGACATGTAGAGACAGACAGGTAACCAGTCTATCACAGGGCTGACATGTAGAGACAGACAGGTAACCAGTCTATCACAGGGAGACATGTAGAGACAGACAGGTAACCAGTCTATCACAGGGAGACATGTACAGACAGACAGGTAACCAGTCTATCACAGGGCTGACATGTAGAGACAGACAGGTAACCAGTCTATCACAGGGCTGACATGTAGAGACAGACAGGTAACCAGTCTATCATAGGGCTGACATGTAGAGACAGACAGGTAACCAGTCTATCACATGGAGACATGTGGAGACAGACAGGTAACCAGTCTATCACAGGGAGACATGTAGAGACCGACAGGTAACCAGTCTATCACAGGGGGACATGTAGAGACAGACAGGTAACCAGTCTATCACAGGGCTGACATGTAGAGACAGACAGGTAACCAGTCTATCACAGGGAGACATGTAGAGACAGAGAGGTAACCAGTCTATCACAGGGAGACATGTAGAGACAGACAGGTAACCAGTCTATCACAGGGCTGACATGTAGAGACAGACAGGCAACCAGTCTATCACAGGGCTGACATGTAGAGACAGACAGGTAACCAGTCTATCACAGGGCCGACATGTAGAGACAGACAGGTAACCAGTCTATCACAGGGAGACATGTAGAGACAGAAAGGTAACCAGTCTATCACAGGGAGACATGTAGAGACAGACAGGTAACCAGTCTATCATGGGGCCGACATGTAGAGACAGACAGGTAACCAGTCTATCACAGGGAGACATGTAGAGACAGACAGGTAACCAGTCTATCACAGGGAGACATGTAGAGACAGACAGGTAACCAGTCTATCACAGGGGGACATGTAGAGACAGACAGGTAACCAGTCTATCACAGGGAGACATGTAGAGACAGACAGGTAACCAGTCTATCACAGGGAGACATGTAGAGACAGACAGGTAACCAGTCTATCACAGGGAGACATGTAAAGACAGACAGGTAACCAGTCTATCACAGGGAGACATGTAGAGACAGACAGGTGACCAGTCTATCACAGGGAGACATGTAGAGACAGACAGGTAACCAGTCTATCACAGGGAGACATGTAGAGACAGACAGGTAACCAGTCTATCACAGGGCTGACATGTAGAGACAGACAGGTAACCAGTCTATCACAGGGAGACATGTAGAGACAGACAGGTAACCAGTCTATCACAGGGAGACATGTACAGACAGACAGGTAACCAGTCTATCACAGGGCTGACATGTAGAGACAGACAGGTAACCAGTCTATCACAGGGCTGACATGTAGAGACAGACAGGTAACCAGTCTATCATAGGGCTGACATGTAGAGACAGACAGGTAACCAGTCTATCACATGGAGACATGTGGAGACAGACAGGTAACCAGTCTATCACAGGGAGACATGTAGAGACAGACAGGTAACCAGTCTATCACACGGAGACATGTAGAGACCGACAGGTAACCAGTCTATCACAGGGGGACATGTAGAGACAGACAGGTAACCAGTCTATCACAGGGCTGACATGTAGAGACAGACAGGTAACCAGTCTATCACAGGGAGACATGTAGAGACAGACAGGTAACCAGTCTATCACAGGGAGACATGTAGAGACAGACAGGTAACCAGTATATCACAGGGCTGACATGTAGAGACAGACAGGTAACCAGTCTATCACAGGGACACATGTAGAGACAGACAGGTAACCAGTCTATCACAGGGAGACATGTTGAGACAGACAGGTAACCAGTCTATCACAGGGAGACATGTAAAGACAGACAGGTAACCAGTCTATCACAGGGAGACATGTAGAGACAGACAGGTGACCAGTCTATCACAGGGAGACATGTAGAGACAGACAGGTAACCAGTCTATCACAGGGAGACATGTAGAGACAGACAGGTAACCAGTCTATCACAGGGCTGACATGTAGAGACAGACAGGTAACCAGTCTATCACAGGGAGACATGTAGAGACAGACAGGCAACCAGTCTATCACAGGGCTGACATGTAGAGACAGACTGGTAACCAGTCTATCACAGGGCCGACATGTAGAGACAGACAGGTAACCAGTCTATCACAGGTAGACATGTAGAGACAGACAGGTAACCAGTCTATCACAGGGAGACATGTAGAGACAGACAGGTAACCAGTCTATCATGGGGCCGACATGTAGAGACAGACAGGTAACCAGTCTATCACAGGGAGACATGTAGAGACAGACAGGTAACCAGTCTATCACAGGGGGACATGTAGAGACAGACAGGTAACCAGTCTATCACAGGGAGACATGTAGAGACAGACAGGTAACCAGTCTATCACAGGGAGACATGTAGAGACAGACAGGTAACCAGTCTATCACAGGGAGACATGTAAAGACAGACAGGTAACCAGTCTATCACAGGGAGACATGTAGAGACAGACAGGTGACCAGTCTATCACAGGGAGACATGTAGAGACAGACAGGTAACCAGTCTATCACAGGGAGACATGTAGAGACAGACAGGTAACCAGTCTATCACAGGGCTGACATGTAGAGACAGACAGGTAACCAGTCTATCACAGGGAGACATGTAGAGACAGACAGGTAACCAGTCTATCACAGGGAGACATGTACAGACAGACAGGTAACCAGTCTATCACAGGGCTGACATGTAGAGACAGACAGGTAACCAGTCTATCACAGGGCTGACATGTAGAGACAGACAGGTAACCAGTCTATCATAGGGCTGACATGTAGAGACAGACAGGTAACCAGTCTATCACATGGAGACATGTGGAGACAGACACGTAACCAGTCTATCACAGGGAGACATGTAGAGACAGACAGGTAACCAGTCTATCACAGGGGGACATGTAGAGACAGACAGGTAACCAGTCTATCACAGGGAGACATGTAGAGACAGACAGGTAACCAGTCTATCACAGGGAGACATGTAGAGACAGACAGGTAACCAGTCTATCACAGGGAGACATGTAGAGACAGACAGGTAACCAGTCTATCACAGGGCTGACATGTAGAGACAGACAGGTAACCAGTCTATCACAGGGAGACATGTAGAGACAGACAGGTAACCAGTCTATCACAGGGAGACATGTACAGACAGACAGGTAACCAGTCTATCACAGGGCTGACATGTAGAGACAGACAGGTAACCAGTCTATCACAGGGCTGACATGTAGAGACAGACAGGTAACCAGTCTATCATAGGGCTGACATGTAGAGACAGACAGGTAACCAGTCTATCACATGGAGACATGTGGAGACAGACACGTAACCAGTCTATCACAGGGAGACATGTAGAGACAGACAGGTAACCAGTCTATCACAGGGAGACATGTAGAGACCGACAGGTAACCAGTCTATCACAGGGGGACATGTAGAGACAGACAGGTAACCAGTCTATGACATGGAGACATGTGGAGACAGACAGGTAACCAGTCTATCACAGGGAGACATGTAGAGACCGACAGGTAACCAGTCTATCACAGGGAGACATGTAGAGACAGACAGGTAACCAGTCTATCACAGGGAGACATGTAGAGACAGACAGGTAACCAGTCTATCACGGGGCCGACATGGAGAGACAGACAGGTAACCAGTCTATCACAGGGAGACATGTAGAGACAGACAGGTAACCAGTCTATCACAGGGGGACATGTAGAGACAGACAGGTAACCAGTCTATCACAGGGAGACATGTAGAGACAGACAGGTAACCAGTCTATCACATGGAGACATGTAGAGACAGACAGGTAACCAGTCTATCACAGGGGGACATGTAGAGACAGACAGGTAACCAGTCTATCACAGGGAGACATGTAGAGACAGACAGGTAACCAGTCTATCACAGGGAGACATGTAGAGACAGACAGGTAACCAGTCTATCACAGGGAGACATGTAGAGACAGACAGGTAACCAGTCTATCACAGGGAGACATGTAGAGACAGACAGGTAACCAGTCTATCACAGGGCTGACATGTAGAGACAGACAGGTAACCAGTCTATCACAGGGAGACATGTAGAGACAGACAGGTAACCAGTCTATCACAGGGAGACATGTACAGACAGACAGGTAACCAGTCTATCACAGGGCTGACATGTAGAGACAGACAGGTAACCAGTCTATCACAGGGCTGACATGTAGAGACAGACAGGTAACCAGTCTATCATAGGGCTGACATGTAGAGACAGACAGGTAACCAGTCTATCACATGGAGACATGTGGAGACAGACACGTAACCAGTCTATCACAGGGAGACATGTAGAGACAGACAGGTAACCAGTCTATCACAGGGAGACATGTAGAGACCGACAGGTAACCAGTCTATCACAGGGGGACATGTAGAGACAGACAGGTAACCAGTCTATGACATGGAGACATGTGGAGACAGACAGGTAACCAGTCTATCACAGGGAGACATGTAGAGACCGACAGGTAACCAGTCTATCACAGGGAGACATGTAGAGACAGACAGGTAACCAGTCTATCACAGGGAGACATGTAGAGACAGACAGGTAACCAGTCTATCACGGGGCCGACATGGAGAGACAGACAGGTAACCAGTCTATCACAGGGAGACATGTAGAGACAGACAGGTAACCAGTCTATCACAGGGGGACATGTAGAGACAGACAGGTAACCAGTCTATCACAGGGAGACATGTAGAGACAGACAGGTAACCAGTCTATCACATGGAGACATGTAGAGACAGACAGGTAACCAGTCTATCACAAGGGGACATGTAGAGACAGACAGGTAACCAGTCTATCACAGGGAGACATGTAGAGACAGACAGGTAACCAGTCTATCACAGGGAGACATGGAGAGACAGACAGGTAACCAGTCTATCACAGGGAGACATGTAAAGACAGACAGGTAACCAGTCTATCACAGGGAGACATGTAGAGACAGACAGGTGACCAGTCTATCACAGGGAGACATGTAGAGACAGACAGGTAACCAGTCTATCACAGGGGGACATGTAGAGACAGACAGGTAACCAGTCTATCACAGGGAGACATGTAGAGACAGATAGGTAACCAGTCTATCACAGGGAGACATGTAGAGACAGACAGGTAACCAGTCTATCACGGGGCCGACATGTAGAGACAGACAGGTAACCAGTCTATCACAGGGAGACATGTAGAGACAGACAGGTAACCAGTCTATCACAGGGGGACATGTAGAGACAGACAGGTAACCAATCTATCACATGGAGACATGTAGAGACAGACAGGTAACCAGTCTATCACAGGGAGACATGTAGAGACAGACAGGTAACCAGTCTATCATGGGGCCGACATGTAGAGACAGACAGGTAACCAGTCTATCACAGGGAGACATGTAGAGACAGACAGGTAACCAGTCTATCACAGGGGGACATGTAGAGACAGACAGGTAACCAGTCTACCACAGGGAGACATGTAGAGACAGACAGGTAACCAGTCTATCACAGGGAGACATGTAGAGACAGACAGGTAACCAGTCTATCACAGGGGGACATGTAGAGACAGACAGGTAACCAGTCTATCACAGGGAGACATGTAGAGACAGACAGGTAACCAGTCTATCACAGGGAGACATGTAGAGACAGACAGGTAACCAGTCTATCACAGGGAGACATGTAAAGACAGACAGGTAACCAGTCTATCACAGGGAGACATGTAGAGACAGACAGGTGACCAGTCTATCACAGGGAGACATGTAGAGACAGACAGGTAACCAGTCTATCACAGGGAGACATGTAGAGACAGACAGGTAACCAGTCTATCACAGGGCTGACATGTAGAGACAGACAGGTAACCAGTCTATCACAGGGAGACATGTAGAGACAGACAGGTAACCAGTCTATCACAGGGAGACATGTACAGACAGACAGGTAACCAGTCTATCACAGGGAGACATGTAGAGACCGACAGGTAACCAGTCTATCACAGGGGGACATGTACAGACAGACAGGTAACCAGTCTATCACAGGGCTGACATGTAGAGACAGACAGGTAACCAGTCTATCATAGGGCTGACATGTAGAGACAGACAGGTGACCAGTCTATCACAGGGCTGACATGTAGAGACAGACAGGTAACCAGTCTATCACAGGGGGACATGTAGAGACAGACAGGTAACCAGTCTATCACAGGGAGACATGTAGAGACAGACAGGTAACCAGTCTATCACAGGGAGACATGTAGAGACAGACAGGTAACCAGTCTATCACAGGGAGACATGTAGAGACCGACAGGTAACCAGTCTATCACAGGGGGACATGTAGAGACAGACAGGTAACCAGTCTATCATAGGGCTGACATGTAGAGACAGACAGGTGACCAGTCTATCACAGGGCTGACATGTAGAGACAGACAGGTAACCAGTCTATCACAGGGAGACATGTAGAGACAGACAGGTAACCAGTCTATCACAGGGAGACATGTAGAGACAGACAGGTAACCAGTCTATCACAGGGCTGACATGTAGAGACAGACAGGTAACCAGTCTATCACAAGGGGACATGTAGAGACAGACAGGTAACCAGTCTATCACAGGGAGACATGTAGAGACAGACAGGTAACCAGTCTATCACAGGGAGACATGTACAGACAGACAGGTAACCAGTCTATCACAGGGAGACATGTAGAGACCGACAGGTAACCAGTCTATCACAGGGGGACATGTACAGACAGACAGGTAACCAGTCTATCACAGGGCTGACATGTAGAGACAGACAGGTAACCAGTCTATCATAGGGCTGACATGTAGAGACAGACAGGTGACCAGTCTATCACAGGGCTGACATGTAGAGACAGACAGGTAACCAGTCTATCACAGGGGGACATGTAGAGACAGACAGGTAACCAGTCTATCACAGGGAGACATGTAGAGACAGACAGGTAACCAGTCTATCACAGGGAGACATGTAGAGACAGACAGGTAACCAGTCTATCACAGGGAGACATGTAAAGACAGACAGGTAACCAGTCTATCACAGGGAGACATGTAGAGACAGACAGGTGACCAGTCTATCACAGGGAGACATGTAGAGACAGACAGGTAACCAGTCTATCACAGGGAGACATGTAGAGACAGACAGGTAACCAGTCTATCACAGGGCTGACATGTAGAGACAGACAGGTAACCAGTCTATCACAGGGAGACATGTAGAGACAGACAGGTAACCAGTCTATCACAGGGAGACATGTACAGACAGACAGGTTACCAGTCTATCACAGGGAGACATGTAGAGACCGACAGGTAACCAGTCTATCACAGGGGGACATGTACAGACAGACAGGTAACCAGTCTATCACAGGGCTGACATGTAGAGACAGACAGGTAACCAGTCTATCATAGGGCTGACATGTAGAGACAGACAGGTGACCAGTCTATCACAGGGCTGACATGTAGAGACAGACAGGTAACCAGTCTATCACAGGGAGACATGTAGAGACAGACAGGTAACCAGTCTATCACAGGGAGACATGTACAGACAGACAGGTTACCAGTCTATCACAGGGAGACATGTAGAGACCGACAGGTAACCAGTCTATCACAGGGGGACATGTACAGACAGACAGGTAACCAGTCTATCACAGGGGGACATGTAGAGACAGACAGGTAACCAGTCTATCATAGGGCTGACATGTAGAGACAGACAGGTGACCAGTCTATCACAGGGCTGACATGTAGAGACAGACAGGTAACTAGTCTATCACAGGGAGACATGTAGAGACCGACAGGTAACCAGTCTATCACAGGGGGACATGTAGAGACAGACAGGTAACCAGTCTATCACATGGAGACATGTGGAGACAGACAGGTAACCAGTCTATCACAGGGAGACATGTAGAGACAGACAGGTGACCAGTCTATCACAGGGAGACATGTAGAGACAGACAGGTAACCAGTCTATCACAGGGGGACATGTAGAGACAGACAGGTAACCAGTCTATCACAGGGAGACATGTAGAGACAGATAGGTAACCAGTCTATCACAGGGAGACATGTAGAGACAGACAGGTAACCAGTCTATCACGGGGCCGACATGTAGAGACAGACAGGTAACCAGTCTATCACAGGGAGACATGTAGAGACAGACAGGTAACCAGTCTATCACAGGGGGACATGTAGAGACAGACAGGTAACCAATCTATCACATGGAGACATGTAGAGACAGACAGGTAACCAGTCTATCACAGGGAGACATGTAGAGACAGACAGGTAACCAGTCTATCATGGGGCCGACATGTAGAGACAGACAGGTAACCAGTCTATCACAGGGAGACATGTAGAGACAGACAGGTAACCAGTCTATCACAGGGGGACATGTAGAGACAGACAGGTAACCAGTCTATCACAGGGAGACATGTAGAGACAGACAGGTAACCAGTCTATCACAGGGAGACATGTAAAGACAGACAGGTAACCAGTCTATCACAGGGAGACATGTAGAGACAGACAGGTGACCAGTCTATCACAGGGAGACATGTAGAGACAGACAGGTAACCAGTCTATCACAGGGAGACATGTAGAGACAGACAGGTAACCAGTCTATCACAGGGCTGACATGTAGAGACAGACAGGTAACCAGTCTATCACAAGGGGACATGTAGAGACAGACAGGTAACCAGTCTATCACAGGGAGACATGTAGAGACAGACAGGTAACCAGTCTATCACAGGGAGACATGTACAGACAGACAGGTAACCAGTCTATCACAGGGAGACATGTAGAGACCGACAGGTAACCAGTCTATCACAGGAGGACATGTACAGACAGACAGGTAACCAGTCTATCACAGGGCTGACATGTAGAGACAGACAGGTAACCAGTCTATCATAGGGCTGACATGTAGAGACAGACAGGTGACCAGTCTATCACAGGGCTGACATGTAGAGACAGACAGGTAACCAGTCTATCACAGGGGGACATGTAGAGACAGACAGGTAACCAGTCTATCACAGGGAGACATGTAGAGACAGACAGGTAACCAGTCTATCACAGGGAGACATGTAGAGACAGACAGGTAACCAGTCTATCACAGGGAGACATGTAAAGACAGACAGGTAACCAGTCTATCACAGGGAGACATGTAGAGACAGACAGGTGACCAGTCTATCACAGGGAGACATGTAGAGACAGACAGGTAACCAGTCTATCACAGGGAGACATGTAGAGACAGACAGGTAACCAGTCTATCACAGGGCTGACATGTAGAGACAGACAGGTAACCAGTCTATCACAGGGAGACATGTAGAGACAGACAGGTAACCAGTCTATCACAGGGAGACATGTACAGACAGACAGGTTACCAGTCTATCACAGGGAGACATGTAGAGACCGACAGGTAACCAGTCTATCACAGGGGGACATGTACAGACAGACAGGTAACCAGTCTATCACAGGGCTGACATGTAGAGACAGACAGGTAACCAGTCTATCATAGGGCTGACATGTAGAGACAGACAGGTGACCAGTCTATCACAGGGCTGACATGTAGAGACAGACAGGTAACCAGTCTATCACAGGGAGACATGTAGAGACAGACAGGTAACCAGTCTATCACAGGGAGACATGTACAGACAGACAGGTTACCAGTCTATCACAGGGAGACATGTAGAGACCGACAGGTAACCAGTCTATCACAGGGGGACATGTACAGACAGACAGGTAACCAGTCTATCACAGGGGGACATGTAGAGACAGACAGGTAACCAGTCTATCATAGGGCTGACATGTAGAGACAGACAGGTGACCAGTCTATCACAGGGCTGACATGTAGAGACAGACAGGTAACCAGTCTATCACAGGGAGACATGTAGAGACCGACAGGTAACCAGTCTATCACAGGGGGACATGTAGAGACGGACAGGTAACCAGTCTATCACATGGAGACATGTGGAGACAGACAGGTAACCAGTCTATCACAGGGAGACATGTAGAGACAGACAGGTGACCAGTCTATCACAGGGAGACATGTAGAGACAGACAGGTAACCAGTCTATCACAGGGGGACATGTAGAGACAGACAGGTAACCAGTCTATCACAGGGAGACATGTAGAGACAGATAGGTAACCAGTCTATCACAGGGAGACATGTAGAGACAGACAGGTAACCAGTCTATCACGGGGCCGACATGTAGAGACAGACAGGTAACCAGTCTATCACAGGGAGACATGTAGAGACAGACAGGTAACCAGTCTATCACAGGGGGACATGTAGAGACAGACAGGTAACCAATCTATCACATGGAGACATGTAGAGACAGACAGGTAACCAGTCTATCACAGGGAGACATGTAGAGACAGACAGGTAACCAGTCTATCATGGGGCCGACATGTAGAGACAGACAGGTAACCAGTCTATCACAGGGAGACATGTAGAGACAGACAGGTAACCAGTCTATCACAGGGGGACATGTAGAGACAGACAGGTAACCAGTCTATCACAGGGAGACATGTAGAGACAGACAGGTAACCAGTCTATCACAGGGAGACATGTAAAGACAGACAGGTAACCAGTCTATCACAGGGAGACATGTAGAGACAGACAGGTGACCAGTCTATCACAGGGAGACATGTAGAGACAGACAGGTAACCAGTCTATCACAGGGAGACATGTAGAGACAGACAGGTAACCAGTCTATCACAGGGCTGACATGTAGAGACAGACAGGTAACCAGTCTATCACAGGGAGACATGTAGAGACAGACAGGTAACCAGTCTATCACAGGGAGACATGTACAGACAGACAGGTTACCAGTCTATCACAGGGAGACATGTAGAGACCGACAGGTAACCAGTCTATCACAGGGGGACATGTACAGACAGACAGGTAACCAGTCTATCACAGGGCTGACATGTAGAGACAGACAGGTAACCAGTCTATCATAGGGCTGACATGTAGAGACAGACAGGTGACCAGTCTATCACAGGGCTGACATGTAGAGACAGACAGGTAACCAGTCTATCACAGGGAGACATGTAGAGACCGACAGGTAACCAGTCTATCACAGGGGGACATGTAGAGACAGACAGGTAACCAGTCTATCACATGGAGACATGTGGAGACAGACAGGTAACCAGTCTATCACAGGGAGACATGTAGAGACCGACAGGTAACCACTCTATCACAGGGAGACATGTAGAGACAGACAGGTAACCAGTCTATCACAGGGAGACATGTAGAGACAGACAGGTAACCAGTCTATCACGGGGCCGACATGTAGAGACAGACAGGTAACCAGTCTATCACAGGGAGACATGTAGAGACAGACATGTAACCAGTCTATCACAGGGGGACATGTAGAGACAGACAGGTAACCAGTCTATCACAGGGAGACATGAAGAGACAGACAGGTAACCAGTCTATCACATGGAGACATGTAGAGACAGACAGGTAACCAGTCTATCACAGGGGGACATGTAGAGACAGACAGGTAACCAGTCTATCACAGGGAGACATGTAGAGACAGACAGGTAACCAGTCTATCACAGGGAGACATGTACAGACAGACAGGTAACCAGTCTATCACAGGGCTGACATGTAGAGACAGACAGGTAACCAGTCTATCACAGGGAGACATGTAGAGACAGACAGGTAACCAGTCTATCACAGGGAGACATGTAGAGACAGACAGGTAACCAGTCTATCACGGGGCCGACATGTAGAGACAGACAGGTAACCAGTCTATCACAGGGAGACATGTAGAGACAGACATGTAACCAGTCTATCACAGGGGGACATGTCGAGACAGACAGGTAACCAGTCTATCACAGGGAGACATGAAGAGACAGACAGGTAACCAGTCTATCACATGGAGACATGTAGAGACAGACAGGTAACCAGTCTATCACAGGGGGACATGTAGAGACAGACAGGTAACCAGTCTATCACAGGGAGACATGTAGAGACAGACAGGTAACCAGTCTATCACAGGGAGACATGTACAGACAGACAGGTAACCAGTCTATCACAGGGCTGACATGTAGAGACAGACAGGTAACCAGTCTATCACAGGGCTGACATGTAGAGACAGACAGGTAACCAGTCTATCATAGGGCTGACATGTAGAGACAGACAGGTAACCAGTCTATCACATGGAGACATGTGGAGACAGACACGTAACCAGTCTATCACAGGGAGACATGTAGAGACAGACAGGTAACCAGTCTATCACAGGGAGACATGTAGAGATCGACAGGTAACCAGTCTATCACAGGGGGACATGTAGAGACAGACAGGTAACCAGTCTATCACAGGGCTGACATGTAGAGACCGACAGGTAACCAGTCTATCACAGGGAGACATGTAGAGACAGACAGGTAACCAGTCTATCACAGGGAGACATGTAAAGACAGACAGGTGACCAGTCTATCACAGGGCTGACATGTAGAGAGAGACAGGTGACCAGTCTATCACAGGGCTGACATGTAGAGACAGACAGGTAACCAGTCTATCACAGGCTGACATGTAGAGACAGACAGGTGACCAGTCTATCACAGGGCTGACATGTAGAGACAGACAGGTAACCAGTCTATCACAGGGAGACATGTAGAGACAGACAGGTAACCAGTCTATCACAGGGAGACATGTAGAGACTGACAGGTAACCAGTCTATCACAGGGAGACATGTAGAGACAGACAGGTAACCAGTCTATCACATGGCTGACATGTAGAGACAGACAGGCAACCAGTCTATCACAGGGCTGACATGTAGAGACAGACAGGTAACCAGTCTATCACAGGGCCGACATGTAGAGACAGACAGGTAACCAGTCTATCACAGGGGGACATGTAGAGACAGACAGGTAACCAGTCTATCACAGGGAGACATGTAGAGACAGACAGGTAACCAGTCTATCACAGGGAGACATGTAGAGACAGACAGGTAACCAGTCTATCACAGGGAGACATGTAGAGACAGACAGGTAACCAGTCTATCACAGGGGGACATGTAGAGACAGACAGGTAACCAGTCTATCACAGGGAGACATGTAGAGACAGACAGGTAACCAGTCTATCACAGGGAGACATGTAGAGACAGACAGGTAACCAGTCTATCACAGGGAGACATGTAAAGACAGACAGGTAACCAGTCTATCACAGGGAGACATGTAGAGACAGACAGGTGACCAGTCTATCACAGGGAGACATGTAGAGACAGACAGGTAACCAGTCTATCACAGGGAGACATGTAGAGACAGACAGGTAACCAGTCTATCACAGGGCTGACATGTAGAGACAGACAGGTAACCAGTCTATCACAGGGAGACATGTAGAGACAGACAGGTAACCAGTCTATCACAGGGAGACATGTACAGACAGACAGGTAACCAGTCTATCACAGGGAGACATGTAGAGACCGACAGGTAACCAGTCTATCACAGGGGGACATGTACAGACAGACAGGTAACCAGTCTATCACAGGGCTGACATGTAGAGACAGACAGGTAACCAGTCTATCATAGGGCAGACATGTAGAGACAGACAGGTGACCAGTCTATCACAGGGCTGACATGTAGAGACAGACAGGTAACCAGTCTATCACAGGGGGACATGTAGAGACAGACAGGTAACCAGTCTATCACAGGGAGACATGTAGAGACAGACAGGTAACCAGTCTATCACAGGGAGACATGAAGAGACAGACAGGTAACCAGTCTATCACAGGGAGACATGTAGAGACAGACAGGTAACCAGTCTATCACAGGGAGACATGTAGAGACAGACAGGTAACCAGTCTATCACAGGGAGACATGTACAGACAGACAGGTAACCAGTCTATCACAGGGAGACATGTACAGACAGACAGGTAACCAGTCTATCACAGGGCTGACATGTAGAGACAGACAGGTAACCAGTCTATCACAGGGCTGACATGTAGAGACAGACAGGTAACCAGTCTATCATAGGGCTGACATGTAGAGACAGACAGGTAACCAGTCTATCACATGGAGACATGTGGAGACAGACAGGTAACCAGTCTATCACAGGGAGACATGTAGAGACAGACAGGTAACCAGTCTATCACAGGGAGACATGTACAGACAGACAGGTCACCAGTCTATCACAGGGAGACATGTAGAGACCGACAGGTAACCAGTCTATCACAGGGGGACATGTACAGACAGACAGGTAACCAGTCTATCACAGGGCTGACATGTAGAGACAGACAGGTAACCAGTCTATCATAGGGCAGACATGTAGAGACAGACAGGTGACCAGTCTATCACAGGGCTGACATGTAGAGACAGACAGGTAACCAGTCTATCACAGGGGGACATGTAGAGACAGACAGGTAACCAGTCTATCACAGGGAGACATGTAGAGACAGACAGGTAACCAGTCTATCACAGGGAGACATGAAGAGACAGACAGGTAACCAGTCTATCACAGGGAGACATGTAAAGACAGACAGGTAACCAGTCTATCAGAGGGAGACATGTAGAGACAGACAGGTGACCAGTCTATCACAGGGAGACATGTAGAGACAGACAGGTAACCAGTCTATCACAGGGAGACATGTAGAGACAGACAGGTAACCAGTCTATCACAGGGAGACATGTACAGACAGACAGGTAACCAGTCTATCACAGGGCTGACATGTAGAGACAGACAGGTAACCAGTCTATCACAGGGCTGACATGTAGAGACAGACAGGTAACCAGTCTATCATAGGGCTGACATGTAGAGACAGACAGGTAACCAGTCTATCACATGGAGACATGTGGAGACAGACAGGTAACCAGTCTATCACAGGGAGACATGTAGAGACAGACAGGTAACCAGTCTATCACAGGGAGACATGTAGAGACCGACAGGTAACCAGTCTATCACAGGGGGACATGTAGAGACAGACAGGTAACCAGTCTATCACAGGGCTGACATGTAGAGACAGACAGGTAACCAGTCTATCATAGGGCTGACATGTAGAGACAGACAGGTGACCAGTCTATCACAGGGCTGACATGTAGAGACAGACAGGTAACCAGTCTATCACAGGGAGACATGTAGAGACAGACAGGTAACCAGTCTATCACAGGGAGACATGTAGAGACAGACAGGTAACCAGTCTATCACAGGGCTGACATGTAGAGACAGACAGGCAACCAGTCTATCACAAGGCTGACATGTAGAGACAGACAGGTAACCAGTCTATCACAGGGCCGACATGTAGAGACAGACAGGTAACCAGTCTATCACAGGGAGACATGTAGAGACAGACAGGTAACCAGTCTATCACAGGGAGACATGTAGAGACAGACAGGTAACCAGTCTATCATGGGGCCGACATGTAGAGACAGACAGGTAACCAGTCTATCACAGGGAGACATGTAGAGACAGACAGGTAACCAGTCTATCACAGGGGGACATGTAGAGACAGACAGGTAACCAGTCTATCACAGGGAGACATGTAGAGACAGACAGGTAACCAGTCTATCACGGGGCCGACATGGAGAGACAGACAGGTAACCAGTCTATCACAGGGAGACATGTAGAGACAGACATGTAACCAGTCTATCACAGGGGGACATGTAGAGACAGACAGGTAACCAGTCTATCACAGGGAGACATGTAGAGACAGACAGGTAACCAGTCTATCACATGGAGACATGTAGAGACAGACAGGTAACCAGTCTATCACAGGGGGACATGTAGAGACAGACAGGTAACCAGTCTATCACAGGGAGACATGTAGAGACAGACAGGTAACCAGTCTATCACAGGGAGACATGGAGAGACAGACAGGTAACCAGTCTATCACAGGGAGACATGTAAAGACAGACAGGTAACCAGTCTATCACAGGGAGACATGTAGAGACAGACAGGTGACCAGTCTATCACAGGGAGACATGTAGAGACAGACAGGTAACCAGTCTATCACAGGGGGACATGTAGAGACAGACAGGTAACCAGTCTATCACAGGGAGACATGTAGAGACAGATAGGTAACCAGTCTATCACAGGGAGACATGTAGAGACAGACAGGTAACCAGTCTATCACGGGGCCGACATGTAGAGACAGACAGGTAACCAGTCTATCACAGGGAGACATGTAGAGACAGACAGGTAACCAGTCTATCACAGGGGGACATGTAGAGACAGACAGGTAACCAATCTATCACATGGAGACATGTAGAGACAGACAGGTAACCAGTCTATCACAGGGAGACATGTAGAGACAGACAGGTAACCAGTCTATCATGGGGCCGACATGTAGAGACAGACAGGTAACCAGTCTATCACAGGGAGACATGTAGAGACAGACAGGTAACCAGTCTATCACAGGGGGACATGTAGAGACAGACAGGTAACCAGTCTACCACAGGGAGACATGTAGAGACAGACAGGTAACCAGTCTATCACAGGGAGACATGTAGAGACAGACAGGTAACCAGTCTATCACAGGGGGACATGTAGAGACAGACAGGTAACCAGTCTATCACAGGGAGACATGTAGAGACAGACAGGTAACCAGTCTATCACAGGGAGACATGTAGAGACAGACAGGTAACCAGTCTATCACAGGGAGACATGTAAAGACAGACAGGTAACCAGTCTATCACAGGGAGACATGTAGAGACAGACAGGTGACCAGTCTATCACAGGGAGACATGTAGAGACAGACAGGTAACCAGTCTATCACAGGGAGACATGTAGAGACAGACAGGTAACCAGTCTATCACAGGGCTGACATGTAGAGACAGACAGGTAACCAGTCTATCACAGGGAGACATGTAGAGACAGACAGGTAACCAGTCTATCACAGGGAGACATGTACAGACAGACAGGTAACCAGTCTATCACAGGGAGACATGTAGAGACCGACAGGTAACCAGTCTATCACAGGGGGACATGTACAGACAGACAGGTAACCAGTCTATCACAGGGCTGACATGTAGAGACAGACAGGTAACCAGTCTATCATAGGGCTGACATGTAGAGACAGACAGGTGACCAGTCTATCACAGGGCTGACATGTAGAGACAGACAGGTAACCAGTCTATCACAGGGGGACATGTAGAGACAGACAGGTAACCAGTCTATCACAGGGAGACATGTAGAGACAGACAGGTAACCAGTCTATCACAGGGAGACATGTAGAGACAGACAGGTAACCAGTCTATCACAGGGAGACATGTAGAGACCGACAGGTAACCAGTCTATCACAGGGGGACATGTAGAGACAGACAGGTAACCAGTCTATCATAGGGCTGACATGTAGAGACAGACAGGTGACCAGTCTATCACAGGGCTGACATGTAGAGACAGACAGGTAACCAGTCTATCACAGGGAGACATGTAGAGACAGACAGGTAACCAGTCTATCACAGGGAGACATGTAGAGACAGACAGGTAACCAGTCTATCACAGGGCTGACATGTAGAGACAGACAGGTAACCAGTCTATCACAAGGGGACATGTAGAGACAGACAGGTAACCAGTCTATCACAGGGAGACATGTAGAGACAGACAGGTAACCAGTCTATCACAGGGAGACATGTACAGACAGACAGGTAACCAGTCTATCACAGGGAGACATGTAGAGACCGACAGGTAACCAGTCTATCACAGGGGGACATGTACAGACAGACAGGTAACCAGTCTATCACAGGGCTGACATGTAGAGACAGACAGGTAACCAGTCTATCATAGGGCTGACATGTAGAGACAGACAGGTGACCAGTCTATCACAGGGCTGACATGTAGAGACAGACAGGTAACCAGTCTATCACAGGGGGACATGTAGAGACAGACAGGTAACCAGTCTATCACAGGGAGACATGTAGAGACAGACAGGTAACCAGTCTATCACAGGGAGACATGTAGAGACAGACAGGTAACCAGTCTATCACAGGGAGACATGTAAAGACAGACAGGTAACCAGTCTATCACAGGGAGACATGTAGAGACAGACAGGTGACCAGTCTATCACAGGGAGACATGTAGAGACAGACAGGTAACCAGTCTATCACAGGGAGACATGTAGAGACAGACAGGTAACCAGTCTATCACAGGGCTGACATGTAGAGACAGACAGGTAACCAGTCTATCACAGGGAGACATGTAGAGACAGACAGGTAACCAGTCTATCACAGGGAGACATGTACAGACAGACAGGTTACCAGTCTATCACAGGGAGACATGTAGAGACCGACAGGTAACCAGTCTATCACAGGGGGACATGTACAGACAGACAGGTAACCAGTCTATCACAGGGCTGACATGTAGAGACAGACAGGTAACCAGTCTATCATAGGGCTGACATGTAGAGACAGACAGGTGACCAGTCTATCACAGGGCTGACATGTAGAGACAGACAGGTAACCAGTCTATCACAGGGAGACATGTAGAGACAGACAGGTAACCAGTCTATCACAGGGAGACATGTACAGACAGACAGGTTACCAGTCTATCACAGGGAGACATGTAGAGACCGACAGGTAACCAGTCTATCACAGGGGGACATGTACAGACAGACAGGTAACCAGTCTATCACAGGGGGACATGTAGAGACAGACAGGTAACCAGTCTATCATAGGGCTGACATGTAGAGACAGACAGGTGACCAGTCTATCACAGGGCTGACATGTAGAGACAGACAGGTAACCAGTCTATCACAGGGAGACATGTAGAGACCGACAGGTAACCAGTCTATCACAGGGGGACATGTAGAGACAGACAGGTAACCAGTCTATCACATGGAGACATGTGGAGACAGACAGGTAACCAGTCTATCACAGGGAGACATGTAGAGACAGACAGGTGACCAGTCTATCACAGGGAGACATGTAGAGACAGACAGGTAACCAGTCTATCACAGGGGGACATGTAGAGACAGACAGGTAACCAGTCTATCACAGGGAGACATGTAGAGACAGATAGGTAACCAGTCTATCACAGGGAGACATGTAGAGACAGACAGGTAACCAGTCTATCACGGGGCCGACATGTAGAGACAGACAGGTAACCAGTCTATCACAGGGAGACATGTAGAGACAGACAGGTAACCAGTCTATCACAGGGGGACATGTAGAGACAGACAGGTAACCAATCTATCACATGGAGACATGTAGAGACAGACAGGTAACCAGTCTATCACAGGGAGACATGTAGAGACAGACAGGTAACCAGTCTATCATGGGGCCGACATGTAGAGACAGACAGGTAACCAGTCTATCACAGGGGGACATGTAGAGACAGACAGGTAACCAGTCTATCACAGGGAGACATGTAGAGACAGACAGGTAACCAGTCTATCACAGGGAGACATGTAAAGACAGACAGGTAACCAGTCTATCACAGGGAGACATGTAGAGACAGACAGGTGACCAGTCTATCACAGGGAGACATGTAGAGACAGACAGGTAACCAGTCTATCACAGGGAGACATGTAGAGACAGACAGGTAACCAGTCTATCACAGGGCTGACATGTAGAGACAGACAGGTAACCAGTCTATCACAGGGAGACATGTAGAGACAGACAGGTAACCAGTCTATCACAGGGAGAAATGTACAGACAGACAGGTTACCAGTCTATCACAGGGAGACATGTAGAGACCGACAGGTAACCAGTCTATCACAGGGGGACATGTACAGACAGACAGGTAACCAGTCTATCACAGGGCTGACATGTAGAGACAGACAGGTAACCAGTCTATCATAGGGCTGACATGTAGAGACAGACAGGTGACCAGTCTATCACAGGGCTGACATGTAGAGACAGACAGGTAACCAGTCTATCACAGGGAGACATGTAGAGACCGACAGGTAACCAGTCTATCACAGGGGGACATGTAGAGACAGACAGGTAACCAGTCTATCACATGGAGACATGTGGAGACAGACAGGTAACCAGTCTATCACAGGGAGACATGTAGAGACCGACAGGTAACCACTCTATCACAGGGAGACATGTAGAGACAGACAGGTAACCAGTCTATCACAGGGAGACATGTAGAGACAGACAGGTAACCAGTCTATCACGGGGCCGACATGTAGAGACAGACAGGTAACCAGTCTATCACAGGGAGACATGTAGAGACAGACATGTAACCAGTCTATCACAGGGGGACATGTAGAGACAGACAGGTAACCAGTCTATCACAGGGAGACATGAAGAGACAGACAGGTAACCAGTCTATCACATGGAGACATGTAGAGACAGACAGGTAACCAGTCTATCACAGGGGGACATGTAGAGACAGACAGGTAACCAGTCTATCACAGGGAGACATGTAGAGACAGACAGGTAACCAGTCTATCACAGGGAGACATGTACAGACAGACAGGTAACCAGTCTATCACAGGGCTGACATGTAGAGACAGACAGGTAACCAGTCTATCACAGGGAGACATGTAGAGACAGACAGGTAACCAGTCTATCACAGGGAGACATGTAGAGACAGACAGGTAACCAGTCTATCACGGGGCCGACATGTAGAGACAGACAGGTAACCAGTCTATCACAGGGAGACATGTAGAGACAGACATGTAACCAGTCTATCACAGGGGGACATGTCGAGACAGACAGGTAACCAGTCTATCACAGGGAGACATGAAGAGACAGACAGGTAACCAGTCTATCACATGGAGACATGTAGAGACAGACAGGTAACCAGTCTATCACAGGGGGACATGTAGAGACAGACAGGTAACCAGTCTATCACAGGGAGACATGTAGAGACAGACAGGTAACCAGTCTATCACAGGGAGACATGTACAGACAGACAGGTAACCAGTCTATCACAGGGCTGACATGTAGAGACAGACAGGTAACCAGTCTATCACAGGGCTGACATGTAGAGACAGACAGGTAACCAGTCTATCATAGGGCTGACATGTAGAGACAGACAGGTAACCAGTCTATCACATGGAGACATGTGGAGACAGACACGTAACCAGTCTATCACAGGGAGACATGTAGAGACAGACAGGTAACCAGTCTATCACAGGGAGACATGTAGAGATCGACAGGTAACCAGTCTATCACAGGGGGACATGTAGAGACAGACAGGTAACCAGTCTATCACAGGGCTGACATGTAGAGACAGACAGGTAACCAGTCTATCACAGGGAGACATGTAGAGACAGACAGGTAACCAGTCTATCACAGGGAGACATGTAAAGACAGACAGGTGACCAGTCTATCACAGGGCTGACATGTAGAGAGAGACAGGTGACCAGTCTATCACAGGGCTGACATGTAGAGACAGACAGGTAACCAGTCTATCACAGGCTGACATGTAGAGACAGACAGGTGACCAGTCTATCACAGGGCTGACATGTAGAGACAGACAGGTAACCAGTCTATCACAGGGAGACATGTAGAGACAGACAGGTAACCAGTCTATCACAGGGAGACATGTAGAGACTGACAGGTAACCAGTCTATCACAGGGAGACATGTAGAGACAGACAGGTAACCAGTCTATCACAGGGAGACATGTAGAGACAGACAGGTAACCAGTCTATCACGGGGCCGACATGTAGAGACAGACAGGTAACCAGTCTATCACAGGGAGACATGTAGAGACAGACATGTAACCAGTCTATCACAGGGGGACATGTCGAGACAGACAGGTAACCAGTCTATCACAGGGAGACATGAAGAGACAGACAGGTAACCAGTCTATCACATGGAGACATGTAGAGACAGACAGGTAACCAGTCTATCACAGGGGGACATGTAGAGACAGACAGGTAACCAGTCTATCACAGGGAGACATGTAGAGACAGACAGGTAACCAGTCTATCACAGGGAGACATGTACAGACAGACAGGTAACCAGTCTATCACAGGGCTGACATGTAGAGACAGACAGGTAACCAGTCTATCACAGGGCTGACATGTAGAGACAGACAGGTAACCAGTCTATCATAGGGCTGACATGTAGAGACAGACAGGTAACCAGTCTATCACATGGAGACATGTGGAGACAGACACGTAACCAGTCTATCACAGGGAGACATGTAGAGACAGACAGGTAACCAGTCTATCACAGGGAGACATGTAGAGATCGACAGGTAACCAGTCTATCACAGGGGGACATGTAGAGACAGACAGGTAACCAGTCTATCACAGGGCTGACATGTAGAGACAGACAGGTAACCAGTCTATCACAGGGAGACATGTAGAGACAGACAGGTAACCAGTCTATCACAGGGAGACATGTAAAGACAGACAGGTGACCAGTCTATCACAGGGCTGACATGTAGAGAGAGACAGGTGACCAGTCTATCACAGGGCTGACATGTAGAGACAGACAGGTAACCAGTCTATCACAGGCTGACATGTAGAGACAGACAGGTGACCAGTCTATCACAGGGCTGACATGTAGAGACAGACAGGTAACCAGTCTATCACAGGGAGACATGTAGAGACAGACAGGTAACCAGTCTATCACAGGGAGACATGTAGAGACTGACAGGTAACCAGTCTATCACAGGGAGACATGTAGAGACAGACAGGTAACCAGTCTATCACAGGGCTGACATGTAGAGACAGACAGGCAACCAGTCTATCACAGGGCTGACATGTAGAGACAGACAGGTAACCAGTCTATCACAGGGCCGACATGTAGAGACAGACAGGTAACCAGTCTATCACAGGGAGACATGTAGAGACAGACAGGTAACCAGTCTATCACAGGGAGACATGTAGAGACAGACAGGTAACCAGTCTATCATGGGGCCGACATGTAGAGACAGACAGGTAACCAGTCTATCACAGGGAGACATGTAGAGACAGACAGGTAACCAGTCTATCACAGGGGGACATGTAGAGACAGACAGGTAACCAGTCTATCACAGGGAGACATGTAGAGACAGACAGGTAACCAGTCTATCACAGGGAGACATGTAGAGACAGACAGGTAACCAGTCTATCACAGGGAGACATGTAGAGACAGACAGGTAACCAGTCTATCACAGGGGGACATGTAGAGACAGACAGGTAACCAGTCTATCACAGGGAGACATGTAGAGACAGACAGGTAACCAGTCTATCACAGGGAGACATGTAGAGACAGACAGGTAACCAGTCTATCACAGGGAGACATGTAAAGACAGACAGGTAACCAGTCTATCACAGGGAGACATGTAGAGACAGACAGGTGACCAGTCTATCACAGGGAGACATGTAGAGACAGACAGGTAACCAGTCTATCACAGGGAGACATGTAGAGACAGACAGGTAACCAGTCTATCACAGGGCTGACATGTAGAGACAGACAGGTAACCAGTCTATCACAGGGAGACATGTAGAGACAGACAGGTAACCAGTCTATCACAGGGAGACATGTACAGACAGACAGGTAACCAGTCTATCACAGGGAGACATGTAGAGACCGACAGGTAACCAGTCTATCACAGGGGGACATGTACAGACAGACAGGTAACCAGTCTATCACAGGGCTGACATGTAGAGACAGACAGGTAACCAGTCTATCATAGGGCAGACATGTAGAGACAGACAGGTGACCAGTCTATCACAGGGCTGACATGTAGAGACAGACAGGTAACCAGTCTATCACAGGGGGACATGTAGAGACAGACAGGTAACCAGTCTATCACAGGGAGACATGTAGAGACAGACAGGTAACCAGTCTATCACAGGGAGACATGAAGAGACAGACAGGTAACCAGTCTATCACAGGGAGACATGTAGAGACAGACAGGTAACCAGTCTATCACAGGGAGACATGTAGAGACAGACAGGTAACCAGTCTATCACAGGGAGACATGTACAGACAGACAGGTAACCAGTCTATCACAGGGAGACATGTACAGACAGACAGGTAACCAGTCTATCACAGGGCTGACATGTAGAGACAGACAGGTAACCAGTCTATCACAGGGCTGACATGTAGAGACAGACAGGTAACCAGTCTATCATAGGGCTGACATGTAGAGACAGACAGGTAACCAGTCTATCACATGGAGACATGTGGAGACAGACAGGTAACCAGTCTATCACAGGGAGACATGTAGAGACAGACAGGTAACCAGTCTATCACAGGGAGACATGTACAGACAGACAGGTAACCAGTCTATCACAGGGAGACATGTAGAGACCGACAGGTAACCAGTCTATCACAGGGGGACATGTACAGACAGACAGGTAACCAGTCTATCACAGGGCTGACATGTAGAGACAGACAGGTAACCAGTCTATCATAGGGCAGACATGTAGAGACAGACAGGTGACCAGTCTATCACAGGGCTGACATGTAGAGACAGACAGGTAACCAGTCTATCACAGGGGGACATGTAGAGACAGACAGGTAACCAGTCTATCACAGGGAGACATGTAGAGACAGACAGGTAACCAGTCTATCACAGGGAGACATGAAGAGACAGACAGGTAACCAGTCTATCACAGGGAGACATGTAAAGACAAACAGGTAACCAGTCTATCAGAGGGAGACATGTAGAGACAGACAGGTGACCAGTCTATCACAGGGAGACATGTAGAGACAGACAGGTAACCAGTCTATCACAGGGAGACATGTAGAGACAGACAGGTAACCAGTCTATCACAGGGAGACATGTACAGACAGACAGGTAACCAGTCTATCACAGGGCTGACATGTAGAGACAGACAGGTAACCAGTCTATCACAGGGCTGACATGTAGAGACAGACAGGTAACCAGTCTATCATAGGGCTGACATGTAGAGACAGACAGGTAACCAGTCTATCACATGGAGACATGTGGAGACAGACAGGTAACCAGTCTATCACAGGGAGACATGTAGAGACAGACAGGTAACCAGTCTATCACAGGGAGACATGTAGAGACCGACAGGTAACCAGTCTATCACAGGGGGACATGTAGAGACAGACAGGTAACCAGTCTATCACAGGGCTGACATGTAGAGACAGACAGGTAACCAGTCTATCATAGGGCTGACATGTAGAGACAGACAGGTGACCAGTCTATCACAGGGCTGACATGTAGAGACAGACAGGTAACCAGTCTATCACAGGGAGACATGTAGAGACAGACAGGTAACCAGTCTATCACAGGGAGACATGTAGAGACAGACAGGTAACCAGTCTATCACAGGGCTGACATGTAGAGACAGACAGGCAACCAGTCTATCACAAGGCTGACATGTAGAGACAGACAGGTAACCAGTCTATCACAGGGCCGACATGTAGAGACAGACAGGTAACCAGTCTATCACAGGGAGACATGTAGAGACAGACAGGTAACCAGTCTATCACAGGGAGACATGTAGAGACAGACAGGTAACCAGTCTATCATGGGGCCGACATGTAGAGACAGACAGGTAACCAGTCTATCACAGGGAGACATGTAGAGACAGACAGGTAACCAGTCTATCACAGGGGGACATGTAGAGACAGACAGGTAACCAGTCTATCACAGGGAGACATGTAGAGACAGACAGGTAACCAGTCTATCACAGGGAGACATGTAGAGACAGACAGGTAACCAGTCTATCACAGGGGGACATGTAGAGACAGACAGGTAACCAGTCTATCACAGGGAGACATGTAGAGACAGACAGGTAACCAGTCTATCACAGGGAGACATGTAGAGACAGACAGGTAACCAGTCTATCACAGGGAGACATGTAAAGACAGACAGGTAACCAGTCTATCACAGGGAGACATGTAGAGACAGACAGGTGACCAGTCTATCACAGGGAGACATGTAGAGACAGACAGGTAACCAGTCTATCACAGGGAGACATGTAGAGACAGACAGGTAACCAGTCTATCACAGGGCTGACATGTAGAGACAGACAGGTAACCAGTCTATCACAGGGAGACATGTAGAGACAGACAGGTAACCAGTCTATCACAGGGAGACATGTACAGACAGACAGGTAACCAGTCTATCACAGGGCTGACATGTAGAGACAGACAGGTAACCAGTCTATCACAGGGCTGACATGTAGAGACAGACAGGTAACCAGTCTATCATAGGGCTGACATGTAGAGACAGACAGGTAACCAGTCTATCACATGGAGACATGTGGAGACAGACAGGTAACCAGTCTATCACAGGGGGACATGTAGAGACAGACAGGTAACCAGTCTATCACAGGGAGACATGTAGAGACAGACAGGTAACCAGTCTATCACAGGGAGACATGAAGAGACAGACAGGTAACCAGTCTATCACAGGGAGACATGTAAAGACAGACAGGTAACCAGTCTATCACAGGGAGACATGTAGAGACAGACAGGTGACCAGTCTATCACAGGGAGACATGTAGAGACAGACAGGTAACCAGTCTATCACAGGGAGACATGTAGAGACAGACAGGTAACCAGTCTATCACAGGGAGACATGTACAGACAGACAGGTAACCAGTCTATCACAGGGCTGACATGTAGAGACAGACAGGTAACCAGTCTATCACAGGGCTGACATGTAGAGACAGACAGGTAACCAGTCTATCATAGGGCTGACATGTAGAGACAGACAGGTAACCAGTCTATCACATGGAGACATGTGGAGACAGACAGGTAACCAGTCTATCACAGGGAGACATGTAGAGACAGACAGGTAACCAGTCTATCACAGGGAGACATGTACAGACAGACAGGTAACCAGTCTATCACAGGGAGACATGTAGAGACCGACAGGTAACCAGTCTATCACAGGGGGACATGTACAGACAGACAGGTAACCAGTCTATCACAGGGCTGACATGTAGAGACAGACAGGTAACCAGTCTATCATAGGGCAGACATGTAGAGACAGACAGGTGACCAGTCTATCACAGGGCTGACATGTAGAGACAGACAGGTAACCAGGCTATCACAGGGGGACATGTAGAGACAGACAGGTAACCAGTCTATCACAGGGAGACATGTAGAGACCGACAGGTAACCAGTCTATCACAGGGGGACATGTAGAGACAGACAGGTAACCAGTCTATCACATGGAGACATGTGGAGACAGACAGGTAACCAGTCTATCACAGGGAGACATGTAGAGACCGACAGGTAACCACTCTATCACAGGGAGACATGTAGAGACAGACAGGTAACCAGTCTATCACAGGGAGACATGTAGAGACAGACAGGTAACCAGTCTATCACGGGGCCGACATGTAGAGACAGACAGGTAACCAGTCTATCACAGGGAGACATGTAGAGACAGACATGTAACCAGTCTATCACAGGGGGACATGTAGAGACAGACAGGTAACCAGTCTATCACAGGGAGACATGAAGAGACAGACAGGTAACCAGTCTATCACATGGAGACATGTAGAGACAGACAGGTAACCAGTCTATCACAGGGGGACATGTAGAGACAGACAGGTAACCAGTCTATCACAGGGAGACATGTAGAGACAGACAGGTAACCAGTCTATCACAGGGAGACATGTACAGACAGACAGGTAACCAGTCTATCACAGGGCTGACATGTAGAGACAGACAGGTAACAAGTCTATCACAGGGAGACATGTAGAGACAGACAGGTAACCAGTCTATCACAGGGAGACATGTAGAGACAGACAGGTAACCAGTCTATCACGGGGCCGACATGTAGAGACAGACAGGTAACCAGTCTATCACAGGGAGACATGTAGAGACAGACATGTAACCAGTCTATCACAGGGGGACATGTCGAGACAGACAGGTAACCAGTCTATCACAGGGAGACATGAAGAGACAGACAGGTAACCAGTCTATCACATGGAGACATGTAGAGACAGACAGGTAACCAGTCTATCACAGGGGGACATGTAGAGACAGACAGGTAACCAGTCTATCACAGGGAGACATGTAGAGACAGACAGGTAACCAGTCTATCACAGGGAGACATGTACAGACAGACAGGTAACCAGTCTATCACAGGGCTGACATGTAGAGACAGACAGGTAACCAGTCTATCACAGGGCTGACATGTAGAGACAGACAGGTAACCAGTCTATCATAGGGCTGACATGTAGAGACAGACAGGTAACCAGTCTATCACATGGAGACATGTGGAGACAGACACGTAACCAGTCTATCACAGGGAGACATGTAGAGACAGACAGGTAACCAGTCTATCACAGGGAGACATGTAGAGATCGACAGGTAACCAGTCTATCACAGGGGGACATGTAGAGACAGACAGGTAACCAGTCTATCACAGGGCTGACATGTAGAGACAGACAGTTAACCAGTCTATCACGGGGAGACTTGTAGAGACAGACAGGTAACCAGTCTATCACAGGGAGACATGTAAAGACAGACAGGTGACCAGTCTATCACAGGGCTGACATGTAGAGAGAGACAGGTGACCAGTCTATCACAGGGCTGACATGTAGAGACAGACAGGTAACCAGTCTATCACAGGGCTGACATGTAGAGACAGACAGGTGACCAGTCTATCACAGGGCTGACATGTAGAGACAGACAGGTAACCAGTCTATCACAGGGAGACATGTAGAGACAGACAGGTAACCAGTCTATCACAGGGAGACATGTAGAGACTGACAGGTAACCAGTCTATCACAGGGAGACATGTAGAGACAGACAGGTAACCAGTCTATCACAGGGCTGACATGTAGAGACAGACAGGCAACCAGTCTATCACAGGGCTGACATGTAGAGACAGACAGGTAACCAGTCTATCACAGGGCCGACATGTAGAGACAGACAGGTAACCAGTCTATCACAGGGAGACATGTAGAGACAGACAGGTAACCAGTCTATCACAGGGAGACATGTAGAGACAGACAGGTAACCAGTCTATCATGGGGCCGACATGTAGAGACAGACAGGTAACCAGTCTATCACAGGGAGACATGTAGAGACAGACAGGTAACCAGTCTATCACAGGGGGACATGTAGAGACAGACAGGTAACCAGTCTATCACAGGGAGACATGTAGAGACAGACAGGTAACCAGTCTATCACAGGGAGACATGTAGAGACAGACAGGTAACCAGTCTATCACAGGGAGACATGTAGAGACAGACAGGTAACCAGTCTATCACAGGGGGACATGTAGAGACAGACAGGTAACCAGTCTATCACAGGGAGACATGTAGAGACAGACAGGTAACCAGTCTATCACAGGGAGACATGTAGAGACAGACAGGTAACCAGTCTATCACAGGGAGACATGTAAAGACAGACAGGTAACCAGTCTATCACAGGGAGACATGTAGAGACAGACAGGTGACCAGTCTATCACAGGGAGACATGTAGAGACAGACAGGTAACCAGTCTATCACAGGGAGACATGTAGAGACAGACAGGTAACCAGTCTATCACAGGGCTGACATGTAGAGACAGACAGGTAACCAGTCTATCACAGGGAGACATGTAGAGACAGACAGGTAACCAGTCTATCACAGGGAGACATGTACAGACAGACAGGTAACCAGTCTATCACAGGGAGACATGTAGAGACCGACAGGTAACCAGTCTATCACAGGGGGACATGTACAGACAGACAGGTAACCAGTCTATCACAGGGCTGACATGTAGAGACAGACAGGTAACCAGTCTATCATAGGGCAGACATGTAGAGACAGACAGGTGACCAGTCTATCACAGGGCTGACATGTAGAGACAGACAGGTAACCAGTCTATCACAGGGGGACATGTAGAGACAGACAGGTAACCAGTCTATCACAGGGAGACATGTAGAGACAGACAGGTAACCAGTCTATCACAGGGAGACATGAAGAGACAGACAGGTAACCAGTCTATCACAGGGAGACATGTAGAGACAGACAGGTAACCAGTCTATCACAGGGAGACATGTAGAGACAGACAGGTAACCAGTCTATCACAGGGAGACATGTACAGACAGACAGGTAACCAGTCTATCACAGGGAGACATGTACAGACAGACAGGTAACCAGTCTATCACAGGGCTGACATGTAGAGACAGACAGGTAACCAGTCTATCACAGGGCTGACATGTAGAGACAGACAGGTAACCAGTCTATCATAGGGCTGACATGTAGAGACAGACAGGTAACCAGTCTATCACATGGAGACATGTGGAGACAGACAGGTAACCAGTCTATCACAGGGAGACATGTAGAGACAGACAGGTAACCAGTCTATCACAGGGAGAAATGTACAGACAGACAGGTAACCAGTCTATCACAGGGAGACATGTAGAGACCGACAGGTAACCAGTCTATCACAGGGGGACATGTACAGACAGACAGGTAACCAGTCTATCACAGGGCTGACATGTAGAGACAGACAGGTAACCAGTCTATCATAGGGCAGACATGTAGAGACAGACAGGTGACCAGTCTATCACAGGGCTGACATGTAGAGACAGACAGGTAACCAGTCTATCACAGGGGGACATGTAGAGACAGACAGGTAACCAGTCTATCACAGGGAGACATGTAGAGACAGACAGGTAACCAGTCTATCACAGGGAGACATGAAGAGACAGACAGGTAACCAGTCTATCACAGGGAGACATGTAAAGACAGACAGGTAACCAGTCTATCAGAGGGAGACATGTAGAGACAGACAGGTGACCAGTCTATCACAGGGAGACATGTAGAGACAGACAGGTAACCAGTCTATCACAGGGAGACATGTAGAGACAGACAGGTAACCAGTCTATCACAGGGAGACATGTACAGACAGACAGGTAACCAGTCTATCACAGGGCTGACATGTAGAGACAGACAGGTAACCAGTCTATCACAGGGCTGACATGTAGAGACAGACAGGTAACCAGTCTATCATAGGGCTGACATGTAGAGACAGACAGGTAACCAGTCTATCACATGGAGACATGTGGAGACAGACAGGTAACCAGTCTATCACAGGGAGACATGTAGAGACAGACAGGTAACCAGTCTATCACAGGGAGACATGTAGAGACCGACAGGTAACCAGTCTATCACAGGGGGACATGTAGAGACAGACAGGTAACCAGTCTATCACAGGGCTGACATGTAGAGACAGACAGGTAACCAGTCTATCATAGGGCTGACATGTAGAGACAGACAGGTGACCAGTCTATCACAGGGCTGACATGTAGAGACAGACAGGTAACCAGTCTATCACAGGGAGACATGTAGAGACAGACAGGTAACCAGTCTATCACAGGGAGACATGTAGAGACAGACAGGTAACCAGTCTATCACAGGGCTGACATGTAGAGACAGACAGGCAACCAGTCTATCACAAGGCTGACATGTAGAGACAGACAGGTAACCAGTCTATCACAGGGCCGACATGTAGAGACAGACAGGTAACCAGTCTATCACAGGGAGACATGTAGAGACAGACAGGTAACCAGTCTATCACAGGGAGACATGTAGAGACAGACAGGTAACCAGTCTATCATGGGGCCGACATGTAGAGACAGACAGGTAACCAGTCTATCACAGGGAGACATGTAGAGACAGACAGGTAACCAGTCTATCACAGGGGGACATGTAGAGACAGACAGGTAACCAGTCTATCACAGGGAGACATGTAGAGACAGACAGGTAACCAGTCTATCACAGGGAGACATGTAGAGACAGACAGGTAACCAGTCTATCACAGGGGGACATGTAGAGACAGACAGGTAACCAGTCTATCACAGGGAGACATGTAGAGACAGACAGGTAACCAGTCTATCACAGGGAGACATGTAGAGACAGACAGGTAACCAGTCTATCACAGGGAGACATGTAAAGACAGACAGGTAACCAGTCTATCACAGGGAGACATGTAGAGACAGACAGGTGACCAGTCTATCACAGGGAGACATGTAGAGACGGACAGGTAACCAGTCTATCACAGGGAGACATGTAGAGACAGACAGGTAACCAGTCTATCACAGGGCTGACATGTAGAGACAGACAGGTAACCAGTCTATCACAGGGAGACATGTAGAGACAGACAGGTAACCAGTCTATCACAGGGAGACATGTACAGACAGACAGGTAACCAGTCTATCACAGGGCTGACATGTAGAGACAGACAGGTAACCAGTCTATCACAGGGCTGACATGTAGAGACAGACAGGTAACCAGTCTATCATAGGGCTGACATGTAGAGACAGACAGGTAACCAGTCTATCACATGGAGACATGTGGAGACAGACAGGTAACCAGTCTATCACAGGGGGACATGTAGAGACAGACAGGTAACCAGTCTATCACAGGGAGACATGTAGAGACAGACAGGTAACCAGTCTATCACAGGGAGACATGAAGAGACAGACAGGTAACCAGTCTATCACAGGGAGACATGTAAAGACAGACAGGTAACCAGTCTATCACAGGGAGACATGTAGAGACAGACAGGTGACCAGTCTATCACAGGGAGACATGTAGAGACAGACAGGTAACCAGTCTATCACAGGGAGACATGTAGAGACAGACAGGTAACCAGTTTATCACAGGGAGACATGTACAGACAGACAGGTAACCAGTCTATCACAGGGCTGACATGTAGAGACAGACAGGTAACCAGTCTATCACAGGGCTGACATGTAGAGACAGACAGGTAACCAGTCTATCATAGGGCTGACATGTAGAGACAGACAGGTAACCAGTCTATCACATGGAGACATGTGGAGACAGACAGGTAACCAGTCTATCACAGGGAGACATGTAGAGACAGACAGGTAACCAGTCTATCACAGGGAGACATGTACAGACAGACAGGTAACCAGTCTATCACAGGGAGACATGTAGAGACCGACAGGTAACCAGTCTATCACAGGGGGACATGTACAGACAGACAGGTAACCAGTCTATCACAGGGCTGACATGTAGAGACAGACAGGTAACCAGTCTATCATAGGGCAGACATGTAGAGACAGACAGGTGACCAGTCTATCACAGGGCTGACATGTAGAGACAGACAGGTAACCAGTCTATCACAGGGGGACATGTAGAGACAGACAGGTAACCAGTCTATCACAGGGAGACATGTAGAGACAGACAGGTAACCAGTCTATCACAGGGAGACATGAAGAGACAGACAGGTAACCAGTCTATCACAGGGAGACATGTAAAGACAGACAGGTAACCAGTCTATCACAGGGAGACATGTAGAGACAGACAGGTGACCAGTCTATCACAGGGAGACATGTAGAGACAGACAGGTAACCAGTCTATCACAGGGAGACATGTAGAGACAGACAGCTAACCAGTCTATCACAGGGAGACATGTACAGACAGACAGGTAACCAGTCTATCACAGGGCTGACATGTAGAGACAGACAGGTAACCAGTCTATCACAGGGCTGACATGTAGAGACAGACAGGTAACCAGTCTATCATAGGGCTGACATGTAGAGACAGACAGGTAACCAGTCTATCACATGGAGACATGTGGAGACAGACAGGTAACCAGTCTATCACAGGGAGACATGTAGAGACAGACAGGTAACCAGTCTATCACAGGGAGACATGTAGAGACCGACAGGTAACCAGTCTATCACAGGGGGACATGTAGAGACAGACAGGTAACCAGTCTATCATAGGGCTGACATGTAGAGACAGACAGGTGACCAGTCTATCACAGGGCTGACATGTAGAGACAGACAGGTAACCAGTCTATCACAGGGAGACATGTAGAGACAGACAGGTAACCAGTCTATCACAGGGAGACATGTAGAGACAGACAGGTAACCAGTCTATCACAGGGCTGACATGTAGAGACAGACAGGCAACCAGTCTATCACAAGGCTGACATGTAGAGACAGACAGGTAACCAGTCTATCACAGGGCCGACATGTAGAGACAGACAGGTAACCAGTCTATCACAGGGAGACATGTAGAGACAGACAGGTAACCAGTCTATCACAGGGAGACATGTAGAGACAGACAGGTAACCAGTCTATCATGGGGCCGACATGTAGAGACAGACAGGTAACCAGTCTATCACAGGGAGACATGTAGAGACAGACAGGTAACCAGTCTATCACAGGGGGACATGTAGAGACAGACAGGTAACCAGTCTATCACAGGGAGACATGTAGAGACAGACAGGTAACCAGTCTATCACAGGGAGACATGTAGAGACAGACAGGTAACCAGTCTATCACAGGGGGACATGTAGAGACAGACAGGTAACCAGTCTATCACAGGGAGACATGTAGAGACAGACAGGTAACCAGTCTATCACAGGGAGACATGTAGAGACAGACAGGTAACCAGTCTATCACAGGGAGACATGTAAAGACAGACAGGTAACCAGTCTATCACAGGGAGACATGTAGAGACAGACAGGTGACCAGTCTATCACAGGGAGACATGTAGAGACAGACAGGTAACCAGTCTATCACAGGGAGACATGTAGAGACAGACAGGTAACCAGTCTATCACAGGGCTGACATGTAGAGACAGACAGGTAACCAGTCTATCACAGGGAGACATGTAGAGACAGACAGGTAACCAGTCTATCACAGGGAGACATGTACAGACAGACAGGTAACCAGTCTATCACAGGGCTGACATGTAGAGACAGACAGGTAACCAGTCTATCACAGGGCTGACATGTAGAGACAGACAGGTAACCAGTCTATCATAGGGCTGACATGTAGAGACAGACAGGTAACCAGTCTATCACATGGAGACATGTGGAGACAGACAGGTAACCAGTCTATCACAGGGAGACATGTAGAGACAGACAGGTAACCAGTCTATCACAGGGAGACATGTAGAGACCGACAGTTAACCAGTCTATCACAGGGGGACATGTAGAGACAGACAGGTAACCAGTCTATCACAGGGCTGACATTTAGAGACAGACAGGTAACCAGTCTATCACAGGGAGACATGTAGAGACAGACAGGTAACCAGTCTATCACAGGGAGACATGTAAAGACAGACAGGTAACCAGTCTATCACAGGGAGACATGTAGAGACAGACAGGTAACCAGTCTATCACAGGGAGACATGTAGAGACAGACAGGTAACCAGTCTATCACAGGGCTGACATGTAGAGACAGACAGGCAACCAGTCTATCACAGGGAGACATGTAGAGACAGACAGGTAACCAGTCTATCACAGGGCTGACATGTAGAGACAGACAGGTAACCAGTCTATCACAGGGAGACATGTAGAGACAGACAGGTAACCAGTCTATCACAGGGCTGACATGTAGAGACAGACAGGCAACCAGTCTATCACAGGGCTGACATGTAGAGACAGACAGGTAACCAGTCTATCACAGGGCCGACATGTAGAGACAGACAGGTAACCAGTCTATCACAGGGAGACATGTAGAGACAGACAGGTAACCAGTCTATCACAGGGGGACATGTAGAGACAGACAGGTAACCAGTCTATCACAGGGAGACATGTAGAGACAGACAGGTAACCAGTCTATCACAGGGAGACATGTAGAGACAGACAGGTAACCAGTCTATCACAGGGAGACATGTAAAGACAGACAGGTAACCAGTCTATCACAGGGAGACATGTAGAGACAGACAGGTGACCAGTCTATCACAGGGAGACATGTAGAGACAGACAGGTAACCAGTCTATCACAGGGAGACATGTAGAGACAGACAGGTAACCAGTCTATCACAGGGCTGACATGTAGAGACAGACAGGTAACCAGTCTATCACAGGTAGACATGTAGAGACACACAGGTAACCAGTCTATCACAGGGAGACATGTACAGACAGACAGGTAACCAGTCTATCACAGGGCTGACATGTAGAGACAGACAGGTAACCAGTCTATCACAGGGCTGACATGTAGAGACAGACAGGTAACCAGTCTATCATAGGGCTGACATGTAGAGACAGACAGGTGACCAGTCTATCACAGGGAGACATGTAGAGACAGACAGGTAACCAGTCTATCACAGGGAGACATGTAGAGACAGACAGGTAACCAGTCTACCACAGGGAGACATGTAGAGACAGACAGGTAACCAGTCTATCATGGGGCCGACATGTAGAGACAGACAGGTAACCAGTCTATCACAGGGAGACATGTAGAGACAGACAGGTAACCAGTCTATCACAGGGAGACATGTAGAGACAGACAGGTAACCAGTCTATCACAGGGAGACATGTAGAGACAGACAGGTAACCAGTCTATCACAGGGGGACATGTAGAGACAGACAGGTAACCAGTCTATCACAGGGAGACATGTAGAGACAGACAGGTAACCAGTCTATCACAGGGAGACATGTAGAGACAGACAGGTAACCAGTCTATCACAGGGAGACATGTAAAGACAGACAGGTAACCAGTCTATCACAGGGAGACATGTAGAGACAGACAGGTGACCAGTCTATCACAGAGAGACATGTAGAGACAGACAGGTAACCAGTCTATCACAGGGAGACATGTAGAGACAGACAGGTAACCAGTCTATCACAGGGCTGACATGTAGAGACAGACAGGTAACCAGTCTATCACAGGGAGACATGTAGAGACAGACAGGTAACCAGTCTATCACAGGGAGACATGTACAGACAGACAGGTAACCAGTCTATCACAGGGCTGACATGTAGAGACAGACAGGTAACCAGTCTATCACAGGGCTGACATGTAGAGACAGACAGGTAACCAGTCTATCATAGGGCTGACATGTAGAGACAGACAGGTAACCAGTCTATCACATGGAGACATGTGGAGACAGACAGGTAACCAGTCTATCACAGGGAGACATGTAGAGACCGACAGGTAACCAGTCTATCACAGGGGGACATGTAGAGACAGACAGGTAACCAGTCTATCACAGGGCTGACATGTAGAGACAGACAGGTAACCAGTCTATCACAGGGAGACATGTAGAGACAGACAGGTAACCAGTCTATCACAGGGAGACATGTAGAGACAGACAGGTAACCAGTCTATCACAGGGCTGACATGTAGAGACAGACAGGCAACCAGTCTATCACAGGGCTGACATGTAGAGACAGACAGGTAACCAGTCTATCACAGGGCCGACATGTAGAGACAGACAGGTAACCAGTCTATCACAGGGAGACATGTAGAGACAGACAGGTAACCAGTCTATCACAGGGAGACATGTAGAGACAGACAGGTAACCAGTCTATCATGGGGCCGACATGTAGAGACAGACAGGTAACCAGTCTATCACAGGGAGACATGTAGAGACAGACAGGTAACCAGTCTATCACAGGGAGACATGTAGAGACAGACAGGTAACCAGTCTATCACAGGGAGACATGTAGAGACAGACAGGTAACCAGTCTATCACAGGGGGACATGTAGAGACAGACAGGTAACCAGTCTATCACAGGGAGACATGTAGAGACAGACAGGTAACCAGTCTATCACAGGGAGACATGTAGAGACAGACAGGTAACCAGTCTATCACAGGGAGACATGTAAAGACAGACAGGTAACCAGTCTATCACAGGGAGACATGTAGAGACAGACAGGTAACCAGTCTATCACAGGGAGACATGTAGAGACAGACAGGTAACCAGTCTATCACAGGGCTGACATGTAGAGACAGACAGGTAACCAGTCTATCACAGGGAGACATGTAGAGACAGACAGGTAACCAGTCTATCACAGGGAGACATGTACAGACAGACAGGTAACCAGTCTATCACAGGGCTGACATGTAGAGACAGACAGGTAACCAGTCTATCACAGGGCTGACATGTAGAGACAGACAGGTAACCAGTCTATCATAGGGCTGACATGTAGAGACAGACAGGTAACCAGTCTATCACATGGAGACATGTGGAGACAGACAGGTAACCAGTCTATCACAGGGAGACATGTAGAGACAGACAGGTAACCAGTCTATCACAGGGAGACATGTAGAGACCGACAGGTAACCAGTCTATCACAGGGGGACATGTAGAGACAGACAGGTAACCAGTCTATCACAGGGCTGACATGTAGAGACAGACAGGTAACCAGTCTATCACAGGGAGACATGTAGAGACAGACAGGTAACCAGTCTATCACAGGGAGACATGTAGAGACAGACAGGTAACCAGTATATCACAGGGCTGACATGTAGAGACAGACAGGCAACCAGTCTATCACAGGGCTGACATGTAGAGACAGACAGGTAACCAGTCTATCACAGGGCCGACATGTAGAGACAGACAGGTAACCAGTCTATCACAGGGAGACATGTAGAGACAGACAGGTAACCAGTCTATCACAGGGAGACATGTAGAGACAGACAGGTAACCAGTCTATCATGGGGCCGACATGTAGAGACAGACAGGTAACCAGTCTATCACAGGGAGACATGTAGAGACAGACAGGTAACCAGTCTATCACAGGGGGACATGTAGAGACAGACAGGTAACCAGTCTATCACAGGGAGACATGTAGAGACAGACAGGTAACCAGTCTATCACAGGGAGACATGTACAGACAGACAGGTAACCAGTCTATCACAGGGCTGACATGTAGAGACAGACAGGTAACCAGTCTATCACAGGGCTGACATGTAGAGACAGACAGGTAACCAGTCTATCATAGGGCTGACATGTAGAGACAGACAGGTAACCAGTCTATCACAGGGAGACATGTAGAGACAGACAGGTAACCAGTCTATCACAGGGAGACATGTACAGACAGACAGGTAACCAGTCTATCACAGGGCTGACATGTAGAGACAGACAGGTAACCAGTCTATCACAGGGAGACATGTACAGACAGACAGGTAACCAGACTATCACAGGGCTGACATGTAGAGACAGACAGGTAACCAGTCTATCACAGGGCTGACATGTAGAGACAGACAGGTAACCAGTCTATCATAGGGCTGACATGTAGAGACAGACAGGTAACCAGTCTATCACATGGAGACATGTGGAGACAGACAGGTAACCAGTCTATCACAGGGAGACATGTAGAGACAGACAGGTAACCAGTCTATCACAGGGAGACATGTAGAGACCGACAGGTAACCAGTCTATCACAGGGGGACATGTAGAGACAGACAGGTAACCAGTCTATCACAGGGCTGACATGTAGAGACAGACAGGTAACCAGTCTATCACAGGGAGACATGTAGAGACAGACAGGTAACCAGTCTATCACAGGGAGACATGTAGAGACAGACAGGTAACCAGTCTATCACAGGGCTGACATGTAGAGACAGACAGGCAACCAGTCTATCACAGGGCTGACATGTAGAGACAGACAGGTAACCAGTCTATCACAGGGCCGACATGTAGAGACAGACAGGTAACCAGTCTATCACAGGGAGACATGTAGAGACAGACAGGTAACCAGTCTATCACAGGGAGACATGTAGAGACAGACAGGTAACCAGTCTATCATGGGGCCGACATGTAGAGACAGACAGGTAACCAGTCTATCACAGGGAGACATGTAGAGACAGACAGGTAACCAGTCTATCACAGGGGGACATGTAGAGACAGACAGGTAACCAGTCTATCACAGGGAGACATGTAGAGACAGACAGGTAACCAGTCTATCACAGGGAGACATGTAGAGACAGACAGGTAACCAGTCTATCACAGGGGGACATGTAGAGACAGACAGGTAACCAGTCTATCACAGGGAGACATGTAGAGACAGACAGGTAACCAGTCTATCACAGGGAGACATGTAGAGACAGACAGGTAACCAGTCTATCACAGGGAGACATGTAAAGACAGACAGGTAACCAGTCTATCACAGGGAGACATGTAGAGACAGACAGGTGACCAGTCTATCACAGGGAGACATGTAGAGACAGACAGGTAACCAGTCTATCACAGGGAGACATGTAGAGACAGACAGGTAACCAGTCTTTCACAGGGCTGACATGTAGAGACAGACAGGTAACCAGTCTATCACAGGGAGACATGTAGAGACAGACAGGTAACCAGTCTATCACAGGGAGACATGTAGAGACAGACAGGTAACCAGTCTATCACAGGGCTGACATGTAGAGACAGACAGGTAACCAGTCTATCACAGGGAGACATGTAGAGACAGACAGGTAACCAGTCTATCACAGGGAGACATGTACAGACAGACAGGTAACCAGTCTATCACAGGGCTGACATGTAGAGACAGACAGGTAACCAGTCTATCACAGGGCTGACATGTAGAGACAGACAGGTAACCAGTCTATCATAGGGCTGACATGTAGAGACAGACAGGTAACCAGTCTATCACATGGAGACATGTGGAGACAGACAGGTAACCAGTCTATCACAGGGAGACATGTAGAGACAGACAGGTAACCAGTCTATCACAGGGAGACATGTAGAGACCGACAGGTAACCAGTCTATCACAGGGGGACATGTAGAGACAGACAGGTAACCAGTCTATCACAGGGCTGACATGTAGAGACAGACAGGTAACCAGTCTATCACAGGGAGACATGTAGAGACAGACAGGTAACCAGTCTATCACAGGGAGACATGTAGAGACAGACAGGTAACCAGTCTATCACAGGGCTGACATGTAGAGACAGACAGGTAACCAGTCTATCATAGGGCTGACATGTAGAGACAGACAGGTAACCAGTCTATCACATGGAGACATGTGGAGACAGACAGGTAACCAGTCTATCACAGGGAGACATGTAGAGACAGACAGGTAACCAGTCTATCACAGGGAGACATGTAGAGACCGACAGTTAACCAGTCTATCACAGGGGGACATGTAGAGACAGACAGGTAACCAGTCTATCACAGGGCTGACATTTAGAGACAGACAGGTAACCAGTCTATCACAGGGAGACATGTAGAGACAGACAGGTAACCAGTCTATCACAGGGAGACATGTAAAGACAGACAGGTAACCAGTCTATCACAGGGAGACATGTAGAGACAGACAGGTAACCAGTCTATCACAGGGAGACATGTAGAGACAGACAGGTAACCAGTCTATCACAGGGCTGACATGTAGAGACAGACAGGCAACCAGTCTATCACAGGGAGACATGTAGAGACAGACAGGTAACCAGTCTATCACAGGGCTGACATGTAGAGACAGACAGGTAACCAGTCTATCACAGGGAGACATGTAGAGACAGACAGGTAACCAGTCTATCACAGGGCTGACATGTAGAGACAGACAGGCAACCAGTCTATCACAGGGCTGACATGTAGAGACAGACAGGTAACCAGTCTATCACAGGGCCGACATGTAGAGACAGACAGGTAACCAGTCTATCACAGGGAGACATGTAGAGACAGACAGGTAACCAGTCTATCACAGGGGGACATGTAGAGACAGACAGGTAACCAGTCTATCACAGGGAGACATGTAGAGACAGACAGGTAACCAGTCTATCACAGGGAGACATGTAGAGACAGACAGGTAACCAGTCTATCACAGGGAGACATGTAAAGACAGACAGGTAACCAGTCTATCACAGGGAGACATGTAGAGACAGACAGGTGACCAGTCTATCACAGGGAGACATGTAGAGACAGACAGGTAACCAGTCTATCACAGGGAGACATGTAGAGACAGACAGGTAACCAGTCTATCACAGGGCTGACATGTAGAGACAGACAGGTAACCAGTCTATCACAGGTAGACATGTAGAGACACACAGGTAACCAGTCTATCACAGGGAGACATGTACAGACAGACAGGTAACCAGTCTATCACAGGGCTGACATGTAGAGACAGACAGGTAACCAGTCTATCACAGGGCTGACATGTAGAGACAGACAGGTAACCAGTCTATCATAGGGCTGACATGTAGAGACCGACAGGTAACCAGTCTATCACAGGGGGACATGTAGAGACAGACAGGTAACCAGTCTATCACAGGGCTGACATGTAGAGACAGACAGGTAACCAGTCTATCACAGGGAGACATGTAGAGACAGACAGGTAACCAGTCTATCACAGGGAGACATGTAGAGACAGACAGGTAACCAGTCTATCACAGGGCTGACATGTAGAGACAGACAGGCAACCAGTCTATCACAGGGCTGACATGTAGAGACAGACAGGTAACCAGTCTATCACAGGGCCGACATGTAGAGACAGACAGGTAACCAGTCTATCACAGGGAGACATGTAGAGACAGACAGGTAACCAGTCTATCACAGGGAGACATGTAGAGACAGACAGGTAACCAGTCTATCATGGGGCCGACATGTAGAGACAGACAGGTAACCAGTCTATCACAGGGAGACATGTAGAGACAGACAGGTAACCAGTCTATCACAGGGAGACATGTAGAGACAGACAGGTAACCAGTCTATCACAGGGAGACATGTAGAGACAGACAGGTAACCAGTCTATCACAGGGGGACATGTAGAGACAGACAGGTAACCAGTCTATCACAGGGAGACATGTAGAGACAGACAGGTAACCAGTCTATCACAGGGAGACATGTAGAGACAGACAGGTAACCAGTCTATCACAGGGAGACATGTAAAGACAGACAGGTAACCAGTCTATCACAGGGAGACATGTAGAGACAGACAGGTAACCAGTCTATCACAGGGAGACATGTAGAGACAGACAGGTAACCAGTCTATCACAGGGCTGACATGTAGAGACAGACAGGTAACCAGTCTATCACAGGGAGACATGTAGAGACAGACAGGTAACCAGTCTATCACAGGGAGACATGTACAGACAGACAGGTAACCAGTCTATCACAGGGCTGACATGTAGAGACAGACAGGTAACCAGTCTATCACAGGGCTGACATGTAGAGACAGACAGGTAACCAGTCTATCATAGGGCTGACATGTAGAGACAGACAGGTAACCAGTCTATCACATGGAGACATGTGGAGACAGACAGGTAACCAGTCTATCACAGGGAGACATGTAGAGACAGACAGGTAACCAGTCTATCACAGGGAGACATGTAGAGACCGACAGGTAACCAGTCTATCACAGGGGGACATGTAGAGACAGACAGGTAACCAGTCTATCACAGGGCTGACATGTAGAGACAGACAGGTAACCAGTCTATCACAGGGAGACATGTAGAGACAGACAGGTAACCAGTCTATCACAGGGAGACATGTAGAGACAGACAGGTAACCAGTATATCACAGGGCTGACATGTAGAGACAGACAGGCAACCAGTCTATCACAGGGCTGACATGTAGAGACAGACAGGTAACCAGTCTATCACAGGGCCGACATGTAGAGACAGACAGGTAACCAGTCTATCACAGGGAGACATGTAGAGACAGACAGGTAACCAGTCTATCACAGGGAGACATGTAGAGACAGACAGGTAACCAGTCTATCATGGGGCCGACATGTAGAGACAGACAGGTAACCAGTCTATCACAGGGAGACATGTAGAGACAGACAGGTAACCAGTCTATCACAGGGGGACATGTAGAGACAGACAGGTAACCAGTCTATCACAGGGAGACATGTACAGACAGACAGGTAACCAGTCTATCACAGGGCTGACATGTAGAGACAGACAGGTAACCAGTCTATCACAGGGCTGACATGTAGAGACAGACAGGTAACCAGTCTATCATAGGGCTGACATGTAGAGACAGACAGGTAACCAGTCTATCACAGGGAGACATGTAGAGACAGACAGGTAACCAGTCTATCACAGGGAGACATGTACAGACAGACAGGTAACCAGTCTATCACAGGGCTGACATGTAGAGACAGACAGGTAACCAGTCTATCACAGGGAGACATGTACAGACAGACAGGTAACCAGACTATCACAGGGCTGACATGTAGAGACAGACAGGTAACCAGTCTATCACAGGGCTGACATGTAGAGACAGACAGGTAACCAGTCTATCATAGGGCTGACATGTAGAGACAGACAGGTAACCAGTCTATCACATGGAGACATGTGGAGACAGACAGGTAACCAGTCTATCACAGGGAGACATGTAGAGACAGACAGGTAACCAGTCTATCACAGGGAGACATGTAGAGACCGACAGGTAACCAGTCTATCACAGGGGGACATGTAGAGACAGACAGGTAACCAGTCTATCACAGGGCTGACATGTAGAGACAGACAGGTAACCAGTCTATCACAGGGAGACATGTAGAGACAGACAGGTAACCAGTCTATCACAGGGAGACATGTAGAGACAGACAGGTAACCAGTCTATCACAGGGCTGACATGTAGAGACAGACAGGCAACCAGTCTATCACAGGGCTGACATGTAGAGACAGACAGGTAACCAGTCTATCACAGGGCCGACATGTAGAGACAGACAGGTAACCAGTCTATCACAGGGAGACATGTAGAGACAGACAGGTAACCAGTCTATCACAGGGCCGACATGTAGAGACAGACAGGTAACCAGTCTATCATGGGGCCGACATGTAGAGACAGACAGGTAACCAGTCTATCACAGGGAGACATGTAGAGACAGACAGGTAACCAGTCTATCACAGGGGGACATGTAGAGACAGACAGGTAACCAGTCTATCACAGGGAGACATGTAGAGACAGACAGGTAACCAGTCTATCACAGGGAGACATGTAGAGACAGACAGGTAACCAGTCTATCACAGGGGGACATGTAGAGACAGACAGGTAACCAGTCTATCACAGGGAGACATGTAGAGACAGACAGGTAACCAGTCTATCACAGGGAGACATGTAGAGACAGACAGGTAACCAGTCTATCACAGGGAGACATGTAAAGACAGACAGGTAACCAGTCTATCACAGGGAGACATGTAGAGACAGACAGGTGACCAGTCTATCACAGGGAGACATGTAGAGACAGACAGGTAACCAGTCTATCACAGGGAGACATGTAGAGACAGACAGGTAACCAGTCTTTCACAGGGCTGACATGTAGAGACAGACAGGTAACCAGTCTATCACAGGGAGACATGTAGAGACAGACAGGTAACCAGTCTATCACAGGGAGACATGTAGAGACAGACAGGTAACCAGTCTATCACAGGGCTGACATGTAGAGACAGACAGGTAACCAGTCTATCACAGGGAGACATGTAGAGACAGACAGGTAACCAGTCTATCACAGGGAGACATGTACAGACAGACAGGTAACCAGTCTATCACAGGGCTGACATGTAGAGACAGACAGGTAACCAGTCTATCACAGGGCTGACATGTAGAGACAGACAGGTAACCAGTCTATCATAGGGCTGACATGTAGAGACAGACAGGTAACCAGTCTATCACATGGAGACATGTGGAGACAGACAGGTAACCAGTCTATCACAGGGAGACATGTAGAGACAGACAGGTAACCAGTCTATCACAGGGAGACATGTAGAGACCGACAGGTAACCAGTCTATCACAGGGGGACATGTAGAGACAGACAGGTAACCAGTCTATCACAGGGCTGACATGTAGAGACAGACAGGTAACCAGTCTATCACAGGGAGACATGTAGAGACAGACAGGTAACCAGTCTATCACAGGGAGACATGTAGAGACAGACAGGTAACCAGTCTATCACAGGGCTGACATGTAGAGACAGACAGGTAACCAGTCTATCATAGGGCTGACATGTAGAGACAGACAGGTAACCAGTCTATCACATGGAGACATGTGGAGACAGACAGGTAACCAGTCTATCACAGGGAGACATGTAGAGACAGACAGGTAACCAGTCTATCACAGGGAGACATGTAGAGACCGACAGTTAACCAGTCTATCACAGGGGGACATGTAGAGACAGACAGGTAACCAGTCTATCACAGGGCTGACATTTAGAGACAGACAGGTAACCAGTCTATCACAGGGAGACATGTAGAGACAGACAGGTAACCAGTCTATCACAGGGAGACATGTAAAGACAGACAGGTAACCAGTCTATCACAGGGAGACATGTAGAGACAGACAGGTAACCAGTCTATCACAGGGAGACATGTAGAGACAGACAGGTAACCAGTCTATCACAGGGCTGACATGTAGAGACAGACAGGCAACCAGTCTATCACAGGGAGACATGTAGAGACAGACAGGTAACCAGTCTATCACAGGGCTGACATGTAGAGACAGACAGGTAACCAGTCTATCACAGGGAGACATGTAGAGACAGACAGGTAACCAGTCTATCACAGGGCTGACATGTAGAGACAGACAGGCAACCAGTCTATCACAGGGCTGACATGTAGAGACAGACAGGTAACCAGTCTATCACAGGGCCGACATGTAGAGACAGACAGGTAACCAGTCTATCACAGGGAGACATGTAGAGACAGACAGGTAACCAGTCTATCACAGGGGGACATGTAGAGACAGACAGGTAACCAGTCTATCACAGGGAGACATGTAGAGACAGACAGGTAACCAGTCTATCACAGGGAGACATGTAGAGACAGACAGGTAACCAGTCTATCACAGGGAGACATGTAAAGACAGACAGGTAACCAGTCTATCACAGGGAGACATGTAGAGACAGACAGGTGACCAGTCTATCACAGGGAGACATGTAGAGACAGACAGGTAACCAGTCTATCACAGGGAGACATGTAGAGACAGACAGGTAACCAGTCTATCACAGGGCTGACATGTAGAGACAGACAGGTAACCAGTCTATCACAGGTAGACATGTAGAGACACACAGGTAACCAGTCTATCACAGGGAGACATGTACAGACAGACAGGTAACCAGTCTATCACAGGGCTGACATGTAGAGACAGACAGGTAACCAGTCTATCACAGGGCTGACATGTAGAGACAGACAGGTAACCAGTCTATCATAGGGCTGACATGTAGAGACAGACAGGTGACCAGTCTATCACAGGGAGACATGTAGAGACAGACAGGTAACCAGTCTATCACAGGGAGACATGTAGAGACAGACAGGTAACCAGTCTATCACAGGGAGACATGTAGAGACAGACAGGTAACCAGTCTATCATGGGGCCGACATGTAGAGACAGACAGGTAACCAGTCTATCACAGGGAGACATGTAGAGACAGACAGGTAACCAGTCTATCACAGGGAGACATGTAGAGACAGACAGGTAACCAGTCTATCACAGGGAGACATGTAGAGACAGACAGGTAACCAGTCTATCACAGGGGGACATGTAGAGACAGACAGGTAACCAGTCTATCACAGGGAGACATGTAGAGACAGACAGGTAACCAGTCTATCACAGGGAGACATGTAGAGACAGACAGGTAACCAGTCTATCACAGGGAGACATGTAAAGACAGACAGGTAACCAGTCTATCACAGGGAGACATGTAGAGACAGACAGGTGACCAGTCTATCACAGAGAGACATGTAGAGACAGACAGGTAACCAGTCTATCACAGGGAGACATGTAGAGACAGACAGGTAACCAGTCTATCACAGGGCTGACATGTAGAGACAGACAGGTAACCAGTCTATCACAGGCAGACATGTAGAGACAGACAGGTAACCAGTCTATCACAGGGAGACATGTACAGACAGACAGGTAACCAGTCTATCACAGGGCTGACATGTAGAGACAGACAGGTAACCAGTCTATCACAGGGCTGACATGTAGAGACAGACAGGTAACCAGTCTATCATAGGGCTGACATGTAGAGACAGACAGGTAACCAGTCTATCACATGGAGACATGTGGAGACAGACAGGTAACCAGTCTATCACAGGGAGACATGTAGAGACCGACAGGTAACCAGTCTATCACAGGGGGACATGTAGAGACAGACAGGTAACCAGTCTATCACAGGGAGACATGTACAGACAGACAGGTAACCAGTCTATCACAGGGAGACATGTAAAGACAGACAGGTAACCAGTCTATCACAGGGAGACATGTAAAGACAGACAGGTAACCAGTCTATCACAGGGAGACATGTAGAGACAGACAGGTGACCAGTCTATCACAGGGAGACATGTAGAGACAGACAGGTAACCAGTCTATCACAGGGAGACATGTAGAGACAGACAGGTAACCAGTCTATCACAGGGCTGACATGTAGAGACAGACAGGTAACCAGTCTATCACAGGGAGACATGTAGAGACAGACAGGTAACCAGTCTATCACAGGGAGACATGTACAGACAGACAGGTAACCAGTCTATCACAGGGCTGACATGTAGAGACAGACAGGTAACCAGTCTATCACAGGGAGACATGTAGAGACAGACAGGTAACCAGTCTATCACGGGGCCGACATTTAGAGACAGACAGGTAACCAGTCTATCACAGGGAGACATGTAGAGACAGACAGGTAACCAGTCTATCACAGGGAGACATGTACAGACAGACAGGTAACCAGTCTATCACAGGGCTGACATGTAGAGACAGACAGGTAACCAGTCTATCACAGGGCTGACATGTAGAGACAGACAGGTAACCAGTCTATCATAGGGCTGACATGTAGAGACAGACAGGTAACCAGTCTATCACAGGGAGACATGTAGAGACAGACAGGTAACCAGTCTATCACAGGGAGACATGTACAGACAGACAGGTAACCAGTCTATCACAGGGCTGACATGTAGAGACAGACAGGTAACCAGTCTATCACAGGGAGACATGTACAGACAGACAGGTAACCAGACTATCACAGGGCTGACATGTAGAGACAGACAGGTAACCAGTCTATCACAGGGCTGACATGTAGAGACAGACAGGTAACCAGTCTATCATAGGGCTGACATGTAGAGACAGACAGGTAACCAGTCTATCACATGGAGACATGTGGAGACAGACAGGTAACCAGTCTATCACAGGGAGACATATAGAGACAGACAGGTAACCAGTCTATCACAGGGAGACATGTAGAGACCGACAGGTAACCAGTCTATCACAGGGGGACATGTAGAGACAGACAGGTAACCAGTCTATCACAGGGCTGACATGTAGAGACAGACAGGTAACCAGTCTATCACAGGGAGACATGTAGAGACAGACAGGTAACCAGTCTATCACAGGGAGACATGTAGAGACAGACAGGTAACCAGTCTATCACAGGGCTGACATGTAGAGACAGACAGGCAACCAGTCTATCACAGGGCTGACATGTAGAGACAGACAGGTAACCAGTCTATCACAGGGCCGACATGTAGAGACAGACAGGTAACCAGTCTATCACAGGGAGACATGTAGAGACAGACAGGTAACCAGTCTATCACAGGGAGACATGTAGAGACAGACAGGTAACCAGTCTATCATGGGGCCGACATGTAGAGACAGACAGGTAACCAGTCTATCACAGGGAGACATGTAGAGACAGACAGGTAACCAGTCTATCACAGGGGGACATGTAGAGACAGACAGGTAACCAGTCTATCACAGGGAGACATGTGGAGACAGACAGGTAACCAGTCTATCACAGGGAGACATGTAGAGACAGACAGGTAACCAGTCTATCACAGGGGGACATGTAGAGACAGACAGGTAACCAGTCTATCACAGGGAGACATGTAGAGACAGACAGGTAACCAGTCTATCACAGGGAGACATGTAGAGACAGACAGGTAACCAGTCTATCACAGGGAGACATGTAAAGACAGACAGGTAACCAGTCTATCACAGGGAGACATGTAGAGACAGACAGGTGACCAGTCTATCACAGGGAGACATGTAGAGACAGACAGGTAACCAGTCTATCACAGGGAGACATGTAGAGACAGACAGGTAACCAGTCTATCACAGGGCTGACATGTAGAGACAGACAGGTAACCAGTCTATCACAGGGAGACATGTAGAGACAGACAGGTAACCAGTCTATCACAGGGAGACATGTAGAGACAGACAGGTAACCAGTCTATCACAGGGCTGACATGTAGAGACAGACAGGTAACCAGTCTATCACAGGGAGACATGTAGAGACAGACAGGTAACCAGTCTATCACAGGGAGACATGTACAGACAGACAGGTAACCAGTCTATCACAGGGCTGACATGTAGAGACAGACAGGTAACCAGTCTATCACAGGGCTGACATGTAGAGACAGACAGGTAACCAGTCTATCATAGGGCTGACATGTAGAGACAGACAGGTAACCAGTCTATCACATGGAGACATGTGGAGACAGACAGGTAACCAGTCTATCACAGGGAGACATGTAGAGACAGACAGGTAACCAGTCTATCACAGGGAGACATGTAGAGACCGACAGGTAACCAGTCTATCACAGGGGGACATGTAGAGACAGACAGGTAACCAGTCTATCACAGGGCTGACATGTAGAGACAGACAGGTAACCAGTCTATCACAGGGAGACATGTAGAGACAGACAGGTAACCAGTCTATCACAGGGAGACATGTAGAGACAGACAGGTAACCAGTATATCACAGGGCTGACATGTAGAGACAGACAGGCAACCAGTCTATCACAGGGCTGACATGTAGAGACAGACAGGTAACCAGTCTATCACAGGGCCGACATGTAGAGACAGACAGGTAACCAGTCTATCACAGGGAGACATGTAGAGACAGACAGGTAACCAGTCTATCACAGGGAGACATGTAGAGACAGACAGGTAACCAGTCTATCATGGGGCCGACATGTAGAGACAGACAGGTAACCAGTCTATCACAGGGAGACATGTAGAGACAGACAGGTAACCAGTCTATCACAGAGGGACATGTAGAGACAGACAGGTAACCAGTCTATCACAGGGAGACATGTAGAGACAGACAGGTAACCAGTCTATCACAGGGAGACATGTAGAGACAGACAGGTAACCAGTCTATCACAGGGGGACATGTAGAGACAGACAGGTAACCAGTCTATCACAGGGAGACATGTAGAGACAGACAGGTAACCAGTCTATCACAGGGAGACATGTAGAGACAGACAGGTAACCAGTCTATCACAGGGAGACATGTAAAGACAGACAGGTAACCAGTCTATCACAGGGAGACATGTAGAGACAGACAGGTGACCAGTCTATCACAGGGAGACATGTAGAGACAGACAGGTAACCAGTCTATCACAGGGAGACATGTAGAGACAGACAGGTAACCAGTCTATCACAGGGCTGACATGTAGAGACAGACAGGTAACCAGTCTATCACAGGGAGACATGTAGAGACAGACAGGTAACCAGTCTATCACAGGGAGACATGTACAGACAGACAGGTAACCAGTCTATCACAGGGCTGACATGTAGAGACAGACAGGTAACCAGTCTATCACAGGGAGACATGTAGAGACAGACAGGTAACCAGTCTATCACGGGGCCGACATTTAGAGACAGACAGGTAACCAGTCTATCACAGGGAGACATGTAGAGACAGACAGGTAACCAGTCTATCACAGGGAGACATGTACAGACAGACAGGTAACCAGTCTATCACAGGGCTGACATGTAGAGACAGACAGGTAACCAGTCTATCACAGGGCTGACATGTAGAGACAGACAGGTAACCAGTCTATCATAGGGCTGACATGTAGAGACAGACAGGTAACCAGTCTATCACAGGGAGACATGTAGAGACAGACAGGTAACCAGTCTATCACAGGGAGACATGTACAGACAGACAGGTAACCAGTCTATCACAGGGCTGACATGTAGAGACAGACAGGTAACCAGTCTATCACAGGGAGACATGTACAGACAGACAGGTAACCAGACTATCACAGGGCTGACATGTAGAGACAGACAGGTAACCAGTCTATCACAGGGCTGACATGTAGAGACAGACAGGTAACCAGTCTATCATAGGGCTGACATGTAGAGACAGACAGGTAACCAGTCTATCACATGGAGACATGTGGAGACAGACAGGTAACCAGTCTATCACAGGGAGACATGTAGAGACAGACAGGTAACCAGTCTATCACAGGGAGACATGTAGAGACCGACAGGTAACCAGTCTATCACAGGGGGACATGTAGAGACAGACAGGTAACCAGTCTATCACAGGGCTGACATGTAGAGACAGACAGGTAACCAGTCTATCACAGGGAGACATGTAGAGACAGACAGGTAACCAGTCTATCACAGGGAGACATGTAGAGACAGACAGGTAACCAGTCTATCACAGGGCTGACATGTAGAGACAGACAGGCAACCAGTCTATCACAGGGCTGACATGTAGAGACAGACAGGTAACCAGTCTATCACAGGGCCGACATGTAGAGACAGACAGGTAACCAGTCTATCACAGGGAGACATGTAGAGACAGACAGGTAACCAGTCTATCACAGGGAGACATGTAGAGACAGACAGGTAACCAGTCTATCATGGGGCCGACATGTAGAGACAGACAGGTAACCAGTCTATCACAGGGAGACATGTAGAGACAGACAGGTAACCAGTCTATCACAGGGGGACATGTAGAGACAGACAGGTAACCAGTCTATCACAGGGAGACATGTAGAGACAGACAGGTAACCAGTCTATCACAGGGAGACATGTAGAGACAGACAGGTAACCAGTCTATCACAGGGGGACATGTAGAGACCGACAGGTAACCAGTCTATCACAGGGAGACATGTAGAGACAGACAGGTAACCAGTCTATCACAGGGAGACATGTAGAGACAGACAGGTAACCAGTCTATCACGGGGCCGACATGGAGAGACAGACAGGTAACCAGTCTATCACAGGGAGACATGTAGAGACAGACAGGTAACCAGTCTATCACAGGGGGACATGTAGAGACAGACAGGTAACCAGTCTATCACAGGGAGACATGTAGAGACAGACAGGTAACCAGTCTATCACATGGAGACATGTAGACAGACAGGTAACCAGTCTATCACAGGGGGACATGTAGAGACAGACAGGTAACCAGTCTATCACAGGGAGACATGTAGAGACAGACAGGTAACCAGTCTATCACAGGGAGACATGGAGAGACAGACAGGTAACCAGTCTATCACAGGGAGACATGTAAAGACAGACAGGTAACCAGTCTATCACAGGGAGACATGTAGAGACAGACAGGTGACCAGTCTATCACAGGGAGACATGTAGAGACAGACAGGTAACCAGTCTATCACAGGGGGACATGTAGAGACAGACAGGTAACCAGTCTATCACAGGGAGACATGTAGAGACAGATAGGTAACCAGTCTATCACAGGGAGACATGTAGAGACAGACAGGTAACCAGTCTATCACGGGGCCGACATATAGAGACAGACAGGTAACCAGTCTATCACAGGGAGACATGTAGAGACAGACAGGTAACCAGTCTATCACAGGGGGACATGTAGAGACAGACAGGTAACCAATCTATCACATGGAGACATGTGGAGACAGACAGGTAACCAGTCTATCACAGGGTGACATGTAGAGACAGACAGGTAACCAGTCTATCACAGGGAGACATGTAGAGACAGACAGGTAACCAGTCTATCACAGGGAGACATGTAGAGACAGACAGGTAACCAGTCTATCACGGGGCCGACATTTAGAGACAGACAGGTAACCAGTCTATCACAGGGAGACATGTAGAGACAGACAGGTAACCAGTCTATCACAGGGAGACATGTAGAGACAGACAGGTAACCAGTCTATCACAGGGAGACATGTACAGACAGACAGGTAACCAGTCTATCACAGGGCTGACATGTAGAGACAGACAGGTAACCAGTCTATCACAGGGAGACATGTAGAGACAGACAGGTAACCAGTCTATCACAGGGAGACATGTAGAGACAGACAGGTAACCAGTCTATCACAGGGGGACATGTAGAGACAGACAGGTAACCAGTCTATCACAGGGAGACATGTAGAGACAGACAGGTAACCAGTCTATCACAGGGAGACATGTAGAGACAGACAGGTAACCAGTCTATCACAGGGAGACATGTAAAGACAGACAGGTAACCAGTCTATCACAGGGAGACATGTAGAGACAGACAGGTGACCAGTCTATCACAGGGAGACATGTAGAGACAGACAGGTAACCAGTCTATCACAGGGAGACATGTAGAGACAGACAGGTAACCAGTCTATCACAGGGCTGACATGTAGAGACAGACAGGTAACCAGTCTATCACAGGGAGACATGTAGAGACAGACAGGTAACCAGTCTATCACAGGGAGACATGTACAGACAGACAGGTAACCAGTCTATCACAGGGCTGACATGTAGAGACAGACAGGTAACCAGTCTATCACAGGGCTGACATGTAGAGACAGACAGGTAACCAGTCTATCATAGGGCTGACATGTAGAGACAGACAGGTAACCAGTCTATCACATGGAGACATGTGGAGACAGACACGTAACCAGTCTATCACATGGAGACATGTAGAGACAGACAGGTAACCAGTCTATCACAGGGAGACATGTAGAGACCGACAGGTAACCAGTCTATCACAGGGGGACATGTAGAGACAGACAGGTAACCAGTCTATCACATGGAGACATGTGGAGACAGACAGGTAACCAGTCTATCACAGGGAGACATGTAGAGACCGACAGGTAACCAGTCTATCACAGGGAGACATGTAGAGACAGACAGGTAACCAGTCTATCACAGGGAGACATGTAGAGACAGACAGGTAACCAGTCTATCACGGGGCCGACATGGAGAGACAGACAGGTAACCAGTCTATCACAGGGAGACATGTAGAGACAGACAGGTAACCAGTCTATCACAGGGGGACATGTAGAGACAGACAGGTAACCAGTCTATCACAGGGAGACATGTAGAGACAGACAGGTAACCAGTCTATCACATGGAGACATGTAGACACACAGGTAACCAGTCTATCACAGGGGGACATGTAGAGACAGACAGGTAACCAGTCTATCACAGGGAGACATGTAGAGACAGACAGGTAACCAGTCTATCACAGGGAGACATGGAGAGACAGACAGGTAACCAGTCTATCACAGGGAGACATGTAAAGACAGACAGGTAACCAGTCTATCACAGGGAGACATGTAGAGACAGACAGGTGACCAGTCTATCACAGGGAGACATGTAGAGACAGACAGGTAACCAGTCTATCACAGGGGGACATGTAGAGACAGACAGGTAACCAGTCTATCACAGGGAGACATGTAGAGACAGATAGGTAACCAGTCTATCACAGGGAGACATGTAGAGACAGACAGGTAACCAGTCTATCACGGGGCCGACATGTAGAGACAGACAGGTAACCAGTCTATCACAGGGAGACATGTAGAGACAGACAGGTAACCAGTCTATCACAGGGGGACATGTAGAGACAGACAGGTAACCAATCTATCACATGGAGACATGTGGAGACAGACAGGTAACCAGTCTATCACAGGGAGACATGTAGAGACAGACAGGTAACCAGTCTATCACAGGGAGACATGTAGAGACAGACAGGTAACCAGTCTATCACAGGGAGACATGTAGAGACAGACAGGTAACCAGTCTATCACGGGGCCGACATTTAGAGACAGACAGGTAACCAGTCTATCACAGGGAGACATGTAGAGACAGACAGGTAACCAGTCTATCACAGGGAGACATGTAGAGACAGACAGGTAACCAGTCTATCACAGGGAGACATGTACAGACAGACAGGTAACCAGTCTATCACAGGGCTGACATGTAGAGACAGACAGGTAACCAGTCTATCACAGGGAGACATGTACAGACAGACAGGTAACCAGACTATCACAGGGCTGACATGTAGAGACAGACAGGTAACCAGTCTATCACAGGGCTGACATGTAGAGACAGACAGGTAACCAGTCTATCATAGGGCTGACATGTAGAGACAGACAGGTAACCAGTCTATCACATGGAGACATGTGGAGACAGACAGGTAACCAGTCTATCACAGGGAGACATGTAGAGACAGACAGGTAACCAGTCTATCACAGGGAGACATGTAGAGACAGACAGGTAACCAGTCTATCACATGGGGACATGTAGAGACAGACAGGTAACCAGTCTATCACAGGGCTGACATGTAGAGACAGACAGGTAACCAGTCTATCACAGGGAGACATGTAGAGACAGACAGGTAACCAGTCTATCACAGGGAGACATGTAGAGACAGACAGGTAACCAGTCTATCACAGGGCTGACATGTAGAGACAGACAGGCAACCAGTCTATCACAGGGCTGACATGTAGAGACAGACAGGTAACCAGTCTATCACAGGGCCGACATGTAGAGACAGACAGGTAACCAGTCTATCACGGGGCCGACATGGAGAGACAGACAGGTAACCAGTCTATCACAGGGAGACATGTAGAGACAGACAGGTAACCAGTCTATCACAGGGGGACATGTAGAGACAGACAGGTAACCAGTCTATCACAGGGAGACATGTAGAGACAGACAGGTAACCAGTCTATCACATGGAGACATGTAGACAGACAGGTAACCAGTCTATCACAGGGGGACATGTAGAGACAGACAGGTAACCAGTCTATCACAGGGAGACATGTAGAGACAGACAGGTAACCAGTCTATCACAGGGAGACATGGAGAGACAGACAGGTAACAAGTCTATCACAGGGAGACATGTAAAGACAGACAGGTAACCAGTCTATCACAGGGAGACATGTAGAGACAGACAGGTGACCAGTCTATCACAGGGAGACATGTAGAGACAGACAGGTAACCAGTCTATCACAGGGGGACATGTAGAGACAGACAGGTAACCAGTCTATCACAGGGAGACATGTAGAGACAGATAGGTAACCAGTCTATCACAGGGAGACATGTAGAGACAGACAGGTAACCAGTCTATCACAGGGCCGACATGTAGAGACAGACAGGTAACCAGTCTATCACAGGGAGACATGTAGAGACAGACAGGTAACCAGTCTATCACAGGGGGACATGTAGAGACAGACAGGTAACCAATCTATCACATGGAGACATGTGGAGACAGACAGGTAACCAGTCTATCACAGGGAGACATGTAGAGACAGACAGGTAACCAGTCTATCACAGGGAGACATGTAGAGACAGACAGGTAACCAGTCTATCACAGGGAGACATGTAGAGACAGACAGGTAACAAGTCTATCACGGGGCCGACATTTAGAGACAGACAGGTAACCAGTCTATCACAGGGAGACATGTAGAGACAGACAGGTAACCAGTCTATCACAGGGAGACATGTAGAGACAGACAGGTAACCAGTCTATCACAGGGAGACATGTACAGACAGACAGGTAACCAGTCTATCACAGGGCTGACATGTAGAGACAGACAGGTAACCAGTCTATCACAGGGAGACATGTACAGACAGACAGGTAACCAGACTATCACAGGGCTGACATGTAGAGACAGACAGGTAACCAGTCTATCACAGGGCTGACATGTAGAGACAGACAGGTAACCAGTCTATCATAGGGCTGACATGTAGAGACAGACAGGTAACCAGTCTATCACATGGAGACATGTGGAGACAGACAGGTAACCAGTCTATCACAGGGAGACATGTAGAGACAGACAGGTAACCAGTCTATCACAGGGAGACATGTAGAGACAGACAGGTAACCAGTCTATCACATGGGGACATGTAGAGACAGACAGGTAACCAGTCTATCACAGGGCTGACATGTAGAGACAGACAGGTAACCAGTCTATCACAGGGAGACATGTAGAGACAGACAGGTAACCAGTCTATCACAGGGAGACATGTAGAGACAGACAGGTAACCAGTCTATCACAGGGCTGACATGTAGAGAAAGACAGGCAACCAGTCTATCACAGGGCTGACATGTAGAGACAGACAGGTAACCAGTCTATCACAGGGCCGACATGTAGAGACAGACAGGTAACCAGTCTATCACAGGGAGACATGTAGAGACAGACAGGTAACCAGTCTATCACAGGGAGACATGTAGAGACAGACAGGTAACCAGTCTATCATGGGGCCGACATGTAGAGACAGACAGGTAACCAGTCTATCACAGGGAGACATGTAGAGACAGACAGGTAACCAGTCTATCACAGGGGGACATGTAGAGACAGACAGGTAACCAGTCTATCACAGGGAGACATGTAGAGACAGACAGGTAACCAGTCTATCACAGGGAGACATGTAGAGACAGACAGGTAACCAGTCTATCACAGGGGAACATGTAGAGACAGACAGGTAACCAGTCTATCACAGGGAGACATGTAGAGACAGACAGGTAACCAGTCTATCACAGGGAGACATGTAGAGACAGACAGGTAACCAGTCTATCACAGGGAGACATGTAAAGACAGACAGGTAACCAGTCTATCACAGGGAGACATGTAGAGACAGACAGGTGACCAGTCTATCACAGGGAGACATGTAGAGACAGACAGGTAACCAGTCTATCACAGGGAGACATGTAGAGACAGACAGGTAACCAGTCTATCACAGGGCTGACATGTAGAGACAGACAGGTAACCAGTCTATCACAGGGAGACATGTAGAGACAGACAGGTAACCAGTCTATCACAGGGAGACATGTACAGACAGACAGGTAACCAGTCTATCACAGGGCTGACATGTAGAGACAGACAGGTAACCAGTCTATCACAGGGCTGACATGTAGAGACAGACAGGTAACCAGTCTATCATAGGGCTGACATGTAGAGACAGACAGGTAACCAGTCTATCACATGGAGACATGTGGAGACAGACACGTAACCAGTCTATCACATGGAGACATGTAGAGACAGACAGGTAACCAGTCTATCACAGGGAGACATGTAGAGACCGACAGGTAACCAGTCTATCACAGGGGGACATGTAGAGACAGACAGGTAACCAGTCTATCACATGGAGACATGTGGAGACAGACAGGTAACCAGTCTATCACAGGGAGACATGTAGAGACCGACAGGTAACCAGTCTATCACAGGGAGACATGTAGAGACAGACAGGTAACCAGTCTATCACAGGGAGACATGTAGAGACAGACAGGTAACCAGTCTATCACGGGGCCGACATGGAGAGACAGACAGGTAACCAGTCTATCACAGGGAGACATGTAGAGACAGACAGGTAACCAGTCTATCACAGGGGGACATGTAGAGACAGACAGGTAACCAGTCTATCACAGGGAGACATGTAGAGACAGACAGGTAACCAGTCTATCACATGGAGACATGTAGACAGACAGGTAACCAGTCTATCACAGGGGGACATGTAGAGACAGACAGGTAACCAGTCTATCACAGGGAGACATGTAGAGACAGACAGGTAACCAGTCTATCACAGGGAGACATGGAGAGACAGACAGGTAACCAGTCTATCACAGGGAGACATGTAAAGACAGACAGGTAACCAGTCAATCACAGGGAGACATGTAGAGACAGACAGGTGACCAGTCTATCACAGGGAGACATGTAGAGACAGACAGGTAACCAGTCTATCACAGGGGGACATGTAGAGACAGACAGGTAACCAGTCTATCACAGGGAGACATGTAGAGACAGACAGGTAACCAGTCTATCACGGGGCCGACATGTAGAGACAGACAGGTAACCAGTCTATCACAGGGAGACATGTAGAGACAGACAGGTAACCAGTCTATCACAGGGGGACATGTAGAGACAGACAGGTAACCAATCTATCACATGGAGACATGTGGAGACAGACAGGTAACCAGTCTATCACAGGGAGACATGTAGAGACAGACAGGTAACCAGTCTATCACAGGGAGACATGTAGAGACAGACAGGTAACCAGTCTATCACAGGGAGACATGTAGAGACAGACAGGTAACCAGTCTATCACGGGGCCGACATTTAGAGACAGACAGGTAACCAGTCTATCACAGGGAGACATGTAGAGACAGACAGGTAACCAGTCTATCACAGGGCTGACATGTAGAGACAGACAGGTGACCAGTCTATCACAGGGCTGACATGTAGAGAGAGACAGGTGACCAGTCTATCACAGGGCTGACATGTAGAGACAGACAGGTAACCAGTCTATCACAGGCTGACATGTAGAGACAGACAGGTGACCAGTCTATCACAGGGCTGACATGTAGAGACAGACAGGTAACCAGTCTATCACAGGGAGACATGTAGAGACAGACAGGTAACCAGTCTATCACAGGGAGACATGTAGAGACAGACAGGTAACCAGTCTATCACAGGGAGACATGTAGAGACAGACAGGTAACCAGTCTATCACAGGGCTGAAATGTAGAGACAGACAGGCAACCAGTCTATCACAGGGCTGACATGTAGAGACAGACAGGTAACCAGTCTATCACATGGAGACATGTGGAGACAGACAGGTAACCAGTCTATCACAGGGAAACATGTAGAGACAGACAAGTAACCAGTCTATCACAGGGAGACATGTAGAGACCGACAGGTAACCAGTCTATCACAGGGGGACATGTAGAGACAGACAGGTAACCAGTCTATCACAGGGCTGACATGTAGAGACAGACAGGTAACCAGTCTATCACAGGGAGACATGTAGAGACAGACAGGTAACCAGTCTATCACAGGGAGACATGTAGAGACAGACAGGTAACCAGTCTATCACAGGGCTGACATGTAGAGACAGACAGGTAACCAGTCTATCACAGGGCCGACATGTAGAGACAGACAGGTAACCAGTCTATCACAGGGAGACATGTAGAGACAGACAGGTAACCAGTCTATCACAGGGAGACATGTAGAGACAGACAGGTAACCAGTCTATCATGGGGCCGACATGTAGAGACAGACAGGTAACCAGTCTATCACAGGGAGACATGTAGAGACAGACAGGTAACCAGTCTATCACAGGGGGACATGTAGAGACAGACAGGTAACCAGTCTATCACAGGGAGACATGTAGAGACAGACAGGTAACCAGTCTATCACAGGGGGACATGTAGAGACAGACAGGTAACCAGTCTATCACAGGGAGACATGTAGAGACAGACAGGTAACCAGTCTATCACAGGGAGACATGTAGAGACAGACAGGTAACCAGTCTATCACAGGGAGACATGTAAAGACAGACAGGTAACCAGTCTATCACAGGGAGACATGTAGAGACAGACAGGCAACCAGTCTATCACAGGGCTGACATGTAGAGACAGACAGGTAACCAGTCTATCACAGGGCCGACATGTAGAGACAGACAGGTAACCAGTCTATCACAGGGAGACATGTAGAGACAGACAGGTAACCAGTCTATCACAGGGAGACATGTAGAGACAGACAGGTAACCAGTCTATCATGGGGCCGACATGTAGAGACAGACAGGTAACCAGTCTATCACAGGGAGACATGTAGAGACAGACAGGTAACCAGTCTATCACAGGGGGACATGTAGAGACAGACAGGTAACCAGTCTATCACAGGGAGACATGTAGAGACAGACAGGTAACCAGTCTATCACAGGGAGACATGTAGAGACAGACAGGTAACCAGTCTATCACAGGGGGACATGTAGAGACAGACAGGTAACCAGTCTATCACAGGGAGACATGTAGAGACAGACAGGTAACCAGTCTATCACAGGGAGACATGTAGAGACAGACAGGTAACCAGTCTATCACAGGGAGACATGTAAAGACAGACAGGTAACCAGTCTATCACAGGGAGACATGTAGAGACAGACAGGTGACCAGTCTATCACAGGGAGACATGTAGAGACAGACAGGTAACCAGTCTATCACAGGGAGACATGTAGAGACAGACAGGTAACCAGTCTATCACAGGGAGACATGTAGAGACAGACAGGTAACCAGTCTATCACAGGGAGACATGTAGAGACAGACAGGTAACCAGTCTATCACAGGGAGACATGTACAGACAGACAGGTAACCAGTCTATCACAGGGCTGACATGTAGAGACAGACAGGTAACCAGTCTATCACAGGGCTGACATGTAGAGACAGACAGGTAACCAGTCTATCATAGGGCTGACATGTAGAGACAGACAGGTAACCAGTCTATCACATGGAGACATGTGGAGACAGACACGTAACCAGTCTATCACAGGGAGACATGTAGAGACAGACAGGTAACCAGTCTATCACAGGGAGACATGTAGAGACCGACAGGTAACCAGTCTATCACAGGGGGACATGTAGAGACAGACAGGTAACCAGTCTATCACATGGAGACATGTGGAGACAGACAGGTAACCAGTCTATCACAGGGAGACATGTAGAGACCGACAGGTAACCAGTCTATCACAGGGAGACATGTAGAGACAGACAGGTAACCAGTCTATCACAGGGAGACATGTAGAGACAGACAGGTAACCAGTCTATCACGGGGCCGACATGTAGAGACAGACAGGTAACCAGTCTATCACAGGGAGACATGTAGAGACAGACAGGTAACCAGTCTATCACAGGGCTGAAATGTAGAGACAGACAGGCAACCAGTCTATCACAGGGCTGACATGTAGAGACAGACAGGTAACCAGTCTATCACATGGAGACATGTGGAGACAGACAGGTAACCAGTCTATCACAGGGAAACATGTAGAGACAGACAAGTAACCAGTCTATCACAGGGAGACATGTAGAGACCGACAGGTAACCAGTCTATCACAGGGGGACATGTAGAGACAGACAGGTAACCAGTCTATCACAGGGCTGACATGTAGAGACAGACAGGTAACCAGTCTATCACAGGGAGACATGTAGAGACAGACAGGTAACCAGTCTATCACAGGGAGACATGTAGAGACAGACAGGTAACCAGTCTATCACAGGGCTGACATGTAGAGACAGACAGGCAACCAGTCTATCACAGGGCTGACATGTAGAGACAGACAGGTAACCAGTCTATCACAGGGCCGACATGTAGAGACAGACAGGTAACCAGTCTATCACAGGGAGACATGTAGAGACAGACAGGTAACCAGTCTATCACAGGGAGACATGTAGAGACAGACAGGTAACCAGTCTATCATGGGGCCGACATGTAGAGACAGACAGGTAACCAGTCTATCACAGGGAGACATGTAGAGACAGACAGGTAACCAGTCTATCACAGGGGGACATGTAGAGACAGACAGGTAACCAGTCTATCACAGGGAGACATGTAGAGACAGACAGGTAACCAGTCTATCACAGGGGGACATGTAGAGACAGACAGGTAACCAGTCTATCACAGGGAGACATGTAGAGACAGACAGGTAACCAGTCTATCACAGGGAGACATGTAGAGACAGACAGGTAACCAGTCTATCACAGGGAGACATGTAAAGACAGACAGGTAACCAGTCTATCACAGGGAGACATGTAGAGACAGACAGGCAACCAGTCTATCACAGGGCTGACATGTAGAGACAGACAGGTAACCAGTCTATCACAGGGCCGACATGTAGAGACAGACAGGTAACCAGTCTATCACAGGGAGACATGTAGAGACAGACAGGTAACCAGTCTATCACAGGGAGACATGTAGAGACAGACAGGTAACCAGTCTATCATGGGGCCGACATGTAGAGACAGACAGGTAACCAGTCTATCACAGGGAGACATGTAGAGACAGACAGGTAACCAGTCTATCACAGGGAGACATGTAGAGACAGACAGGTAACCAGTCTATCACAGGGAGACATGTAGAGACAGACAGGTAACCAGTCTATCACAGGGGGACATGTAGAGACAGACAGGTAACCAGTCTATCACAGGGAGACATGTAGAGACAGACAGGTAACCAGTCTATCACAGGGAGACATGTAGAGACAGACAGGTAACCAGTCTATCACAGGGAGACATGTAAAGACAGACAGGTAACCAGTCTATCACAGGGAGACATGTAGAGACAGACAGGTGACCAGTCTATCACAGGGAGACATGTAGAGACAGACAGGTAACCAGTCTATCACAGGGAGACATGTAGAGACAGACAGGTAACCAGTCTATCACAGGGAGACATGTAGAGACAGACAGGTAACCAGTCTATCACAGGGCTGACATGTAGAGACAGACAGGTAACCAGTCTATCACAGGGAGACATGTAGAGACAGACAGGTAACCAGTCTATCACAGGGAGACATGTACAGACAGACAGGTAACCAGTCTATCACAGGGCTGACATGTAGAGACAGACAGGTAACCAGTCTATCACAGGGCTGACATGTAGAGACAGACAGGTAACCAGTCTATCATAGGGCTGACATGTAGAGACAGACAGGTAACCAGTCTATCACATGGAGACATGTGGAGACAGACACGTAACCAGTCTATCACAGGGAGACATGTAGAGACAGACAGGTAACCAGTCTATCACAGGGAGACATGTAGAGACCGACAGGTAACCAGTCTATCACAGGGGGACATGTAGAGACAGACAGGTAACCAGTCTATCACATGGAGACATGTGGAGACAGACAGGTAACCAGTCTATCACAGGGAGACATGTAGAGACCGACAGGTAACCAGTCTATCACAGGGAGACATGTAGAGACAGACAGGTAACCAGTCTATCACAGGGAGACATGTAGAGACAGACAGGTAACCAGTCTATCACGGGGCCGACATGTAGAGACAGACAGGTAACCAGTCTATCACAGGGAGACATGTAGAGACAGACAGGTAACCAGTCTATCACAGGGGGACATGTAGAGACAGACAGGTAACCAGTCTATCACAGGGAGACATGTAGAGACAGACAGGTAACCAGTCTATCACATGGAGACATGTAGAGACAGACAGGTAACCAGTCTATCACAGGGGGACATGTAGAGACAGACAGGTAACCAGTCTATCACAGGGAGACATGTAGAGACAGACAGGTAACCAGTCTATCACAGGGAGACATGGAGAGACAGACAGGTGACCAGTCTATCACAGGGAGACATGTAGAGACAGACAGGTAACCAGTCTATCACAGGGGGACATGTAGAGACAGACAGGTAACCAGTCTATCACAGGGAGACATGTAGAGACAGATAGGTAACCAGTCTATCACAGGGAGACATGTAGAGACAGACAGGTAACCAGTCTATCACGGGGCCGACATGTAGAGACAGACAGGTAACCAGTCTATCACAGGGAGACATGTAGAGACAGACAGGTAACCAGTCTATCACAGGGGGACATGTAGAGACAGACAGGTAACCAGTCTATCACAGGGAGACATGTGGAGACAGACAGGTAACCAGTCTATCACAGGGAGACATGTAGAGACAGACAGGTAACCAGTCTATCACAGGGAGACATGTAGAGACAGACAGGTAACCAATCTATCACAGGGAGACATGTAGAGACAGACAGGTAACCAGTCTATCACGGGGCCGACATTTAGAGACAGACAGGTAACCAGTCTATCACAGGGAGACATGTAGAGACAGACAGGTAACCAGTCTATCACAGGGAGACATGTACAGACAGACAGGTAACCAGTCTATCACAGGGCTGACATGTAGAGACAGACAGGTAACCAGTCTATCACAGGGCTGACATGTAGAGACAGACAGGTAACCAGTCTATCATAGGGCTGACATGTAGAGACAGACAGGTAACCAGTCTATCACAGGGAGACATGTAGAGACAGACAGGTAACCAGTCTATCACAGGGAGACATGTACAGACAGACAGGTAACCAGTCTATCACAGGGCTGACATGTAGAGACCGACAGGTAACCAGTCTATCACAGGGAGACATGTACAGACAGACAGGTAACCAGTCTATCACAGGGCTGACATGTAGAGACAGACAGGTAACCAGTCTATCACAGGGCTGACATGTAGAGACAGACAGGTAACCAGTCTATCATAGGGCTGACATGTAGAGACAGACAGGTAACCAGTCTATCACATGGAGACATGTGGAGACAGACAGGTAACCAGTCTATCACAGGGAGACATGTAGAGACAGACAGGTAACCAGTCTATCACAGGGAGACATGTAGAGACCGACAGGTAACCAGTCTATCACAGGGGGACATGTAGAGACAGACAGGTAACCAGTCTATCACAGGGCTGACATGTAGAGACAGACAGGTAACCAGTCTATCACAGGGAGACATGTAGAGACAGACAGGTAACCAGTCTATCACAGGGAGACATGTAGAGACAGACAGGTAACCAGTCTATCACAGGGAGACATGTAGAGACAGACAGGTAACCAGTCTATCACAGGGCTGAAATGTAGAGACAGACAGGCAACCAGTCTATCACAGGGCTGACATGTAGAGACAGACAGGTAACCAGTCTATCACATGGAGACATGTGGAGACAGACAGGTAACCAGTCTATCACAGGGAGACATGTAGAGACAGACAGGTAACCAGTCTATCACAGGGAGACATGTAGAGACAGACAGGTAACCAGTCTATCATGGGGCCGACATGTAGAGACAGACAGGTAACCAGTCTATCACAGGGAGACATGTAGAGACAGACAGGTAACCAGTCTATCACAGGGGGACATGTAGAGACAGACAGGTAACCAGTCTATCACAGGGAGACATGTAGAGACAGACAGGTAACCAGTCTATCACAGGGGGACATGTAGAGACAGACAGGTAACCAGTCTATCACAGGGAGACATGTAGAGACAGACAGGTAACCAGTCTATCACAGGGAGACATGTAGAGACAGACAGGTAACCAGTCTATCACAGGGAGACATGTAAAGACAGACAGGTAACCAGTCTATCACAGGGAGACATGTAGAGACAGACAGGCAACCAGTCTATCACAGGGCTGACATGTAGAGACAGACAGGTAACCAGTCTATCACAGGGCCGACATGTAGAGACAGACAGGTAACCAGTCTATCACAGGGAGACATGTAGAGACAGACAGGTAACCAGTCTATCACAGGGAGACATGTAGAGACAGACAGGTAACCAGTCTATCATGGGGCCGACATGTAGAGACAGACATGTAACCAGTCTATCACAGGGAGACATGTAGAGACAGACAGGTAACCAGTCTATCACATGGGGACATGTAGAGACAGATAGGTAACCAGGCTATCACAGGGAGACATGTAGAGACAGACAGGTAACCAGTCTATCACAGGGAGACATGTAGAGACAGACAGGTAACCAGTCTATCACAGGGGGACATGTAGAGACAGACAGGTAACCAGTCTATCACAGGGAGACATGTAGAGACAGACAGGTAACCAGTCTATCACAGGGAGACATGTAGAGACAGACAGGTAACCAGTCTATCACAGGGAGACATGTAAAGACAGACAGGTAACCAGTCTATCACAGGGAGACATGTAGAGACAGACAGGTGACCAGTCTATCACAGGGAGACATGTAGAGACAGACAGGTAACCAGTCTATCACAGGGAGACATGTAGAGACAGACAGGTAACCAGTCTATCACAGGGAGACATGTAGAGACAGACAGGTAACCAGTCTATCACAGGGCTGACATGTAGAGACAGACAGGTAACCAGTCTATCACAGGGAGACATGTAGAGACAGACAGGTAACCAGTCTATCACAGGGAGACATGTACAGACAGACAGGTAACCAGTCTATCACAGGGCTGACATGTAGAGACAGACAGGTAACCAGTCTATCACAGGGCTGACATGTAGACACAGACAGGTAACCAGTCTATCATAGGGCTGACATGTAGAGACAGACAGGTAACCAGTCTATCACATGGAGACATGTGGAGACAGACACGTAACCAGTCTATCACAGGGAGACATGTAGAGACAGACAGGTAACCAGTCTATCACAGGGAGACATGTAGAGACCGACAGGTAACCAGTCTATCACAGGGGGACATGTAGAGACAGACAGGTAACCAGTCTATCACATGGAGACATGTGGAGACAGACAGGTAACCAGTCTATCACAGGGAGACATGTAGAGACCGACAGGTAACCAGTCTATCACAGGGAGACATGTAGAGACAGACAGGTAACCAGTCTATCACAGGGAGACATGTAGAGACAGACAGGTAACCAGTCTATCACGGGGCCGACATGTAGAGACAGACAGGTAACCAGTCTATCACAGGGAGACATGTAGAGACAGACAGGTAACCAGTCTATCACAGGGGGACATGTAGAGACAGACAGGTAACCAGTCTATCACAGGGAGACATGTAGAGACAGACAGGTAACCAGTCTATCACATGGAGACATGTAGAGACAGACAGGTAACCAGTCTATCACAGGGGGACATGTAGAGACAGACAGGTAACCAGTCTATCACAGGGAGACATGTAGAGACAGACAGGTAACCAGTCTATCACAGGGAGACATGGAGAGACAGACAGGTAACCAGTCTATCACAGGGAGACATGTAAAGACAGACAGGTAACCAGTCTATCACAGGGAGACATGTAGAGACAGACAGGTGACCAGTCTATCACAGGGAGACATGTAGAGACAGACAGGTAACCAGTCTATCACAGGGGGACATGTAGAGACAGACAGGTAACCAGTCTATCACAGGGAGACATGTAGAGACAGATAGGTAACCAGTCTATCACAGGGAGACATGTAGAGACAGACAGGTAACCAGTCTATCACGGGGCCGACATGTAGAGACAGACAGGTAACCAGTCTATCACAGGGAGACATGTAGAGACAGACAGGTAACCAGTCTATCACAGGGGGACATGTAGAGACAGACAGGTAACCAGTCTATCACAGGGAGACATGTGGAGACAGACAGGTAACCAGTCTATCACAGGGAGACATGTAGAGACAGACAGGTAACCAGTCTATCACAGGGAGACATGTAGAGACAGACAGGTAACCAATCTATCACAGGGAGACATGTAGAGACAGACAGGTAACCAGTCTATCACGGGGCCGACATTTAGAGACAGACAGGTAACCAGTCTATCACAGGGAGACATGTAGAGACAGACAGGTAACCAGTCTATCACAGGGAGACATGTAGAGACAGACAGGTAACCAGTCTATCACGGGGCCGACATGTAGAGACAGACAGGTAACCAGTCTATCACAGGGAGACATGTAGAGACAGACAGGTAACCAGTCTATCACAGGGGGACATGTAGAGACAGACAGTTAACCAGTCTATCACAGGGAGACATGTAGAGACAGAGAGGTAACCAGTCTATCACATGGAGACATGTAGAGACAGACAGGTAACCAGTCTATCACAGGGGGACATGTAGAGACAGACAGGTAACCAGTCTATCACAGGGAGACATGTAGAGACAGACAGGTAACCAGTCTATCACAGGGAGACATGGAGAGACAGACAGGTAACCAGTCTATCACAGGGAGACATGTAAAGACAGACAGGTAACCAGTCTATCACAGGGAGACATGTAGAGACAGACAGGTGACCAGTCTATCACAGGGAGACATGTAGAGACAGACAGGTAACCAGTCTATCACAGGGGGACATGTAGAGACAGACAGGTAACCAGTCTATCACAGGGAGACATGTAGAGACAGACAGGTAACCAGTCTATCACAGGGAGACATGTAGAGACCGACAGGTAACCAGTCTTTCACAGGGGGACATGTAGAGACAGACAGGTAACCAGTCTATCACAGGGAGACATGTAGAGACAGACAGGTAACCAGTCTATCACAGGGAGACATGTAGAGACAGACAGGTAACCAGTCTATCACGGGGCCGACATTTAGAGACAGACAGGTAACCAGTCTATCACAGGGAGACATGTAGAGACAGACAGGTAACCAGTCTATCACAGGGCTGACATGTAGAGACAGACAGGTAACCAGTCTATCACAGGGAGACATGTAGAGACAGACAGGTAACCAGTCTATCACAGGGAGACATGTACAGACAGACAGGTAACCAGTCTATCACAGGGAGACATGTAGAGACCGACAGGTAACCAGTCTATCACAGGGGGACATGTACAGACAGACAGGTAACCAGTCTATCACAGGGCTGACATGTAGAGACAGACAGGTAACCAGTCTATCATAGGGCTGACATGTAGAGACAGACAGGTGACCAGTCTATCACAGGGCTGACATGTAGAGACAGACAGGTAACCAGTCTATCACAGGGGGACATGTAGAGACAGACAGGTAACCAGTCTATCACAGGGAGACATGTAGAGACAGACAGGTAACCAGTCTATCACAGGGAGACATGTAAAGACAGACAGGTAACCAGTCTATCACAGGGAGACATGTAAAGACAGACAGGTAACCAGTCTATCACAGGGAGACATGTAGAGACAGACAGGTGACCAGTCTATCACAGGGAGACATGTAGAGACAGACAGGTAACCAGTCTATCACAGGGAGACATGTAGAGACAGACAGGTAACCAGTCTATCACAGGGAGACATGTAGAGACAGACAGGTAACCAGTCTATCACAGGGCTGACATGTAGAGACAGACAGGTAACCAGTCTATCATAGGGCTGACATGTAGAGACAGACAGGTAACCAGTCTATCACAGGGAGACATGTAGAGACCGACAGGTAACCAGTCTATCACAGGGGGACATGTAGAGACAGACAGGTAACCAGTCTATCATAGGGCTGACATGTAGAGACAGACAGGTGACCAGTCTATCACAGGGCTGACATGTAGAGACAGACAGGTAACCAGTCTATCACAGGGAGACATGTAGAGACAGACAGGTAACCAGTCTATCACAGGGAGACATGTAAAGACAGACAGGTAACCAGTCTATCACAGGGAGACATGTAGAGACAGACAGGCAACCAGTCTATCACAGGGCTGACATGTAGAGACAGACAGGTAACCAGTCTATCACAGGGAGACATGTAGAGACAGACAGGTAACCAGTCTATCACAGGGAGACATGTAGAGACAGACAGGTAACCAGTCTATCACAGGGAGACATGTAAAGACAGACAGGTAACCAGTCTATCACAGGGAGACATGTAGAGACAGACAGGTGACCAGTCTATCACAGGGAGACATGTAGAGACAGATAGGTAACCAGTCTATCACAGGGAGACATGTAGAGACAGACAGGTAACCAGTCTATCACAGGGAGACATGTAGAGACAGACAGGTAACCAGTCTATCACAGGGCTGACATGTAGAGACAGACAGGTAACCAGTCTATCATAGGGCTGACATGTAGAGACAGACAGGTAACCAGTCTATCACAGGGAGACATGTAGAGACCGACAGGTAACCAGTCTATCACAGGGGGACATGTAGAGACAGACAGGTAACCAGTCTATCATAGGGCTGACATGTAGAGACAGACAGGTGACCAGTCTATCACAGGGCTGACATGTAGAGACAGACAGGTAACCAGTCTATCACAGGGAGACATGTAGAGACAGACAGGTAACCAGTCTATCACAGGGAGACATGTAAAGACAGACAGGTAACCAGTCTATCACAGGGAGACATGTAGAGACAGACAGGCAACCAGTCTATCACAGGGCTGACATGTAGAGACAGACAGGTAACCAGTCTATCACAGGGCCGACATGTAGAGACAGACAGGTAACCAGTCTATCACAGGGAGACATGTAGAGACAGACAGGTAACCAGTCTATCACAGGGAGACATGTAGAGACAGACAGGTAACCAGTCTATCATGGGGCCGACATGTAGAGACAGACAGGTAACCAGTCTATCACAGGGAGACATGTAGAGACAGACAGGTAACCAGTCTATCACAGGGGGACATGTAGAGACAGACAGGTAACCAGTCTATCACAGGGAGACATGTAGAGACAGACAGGTAACCAGTCTATCACAGGGAGACATGTAGAGACAGACAGGTAACCAGTCTATCACAGGGGGACATGTAGAGACAGACAGGTAACCAGTCTATCACAGGGAGACATGTAGAGACAGACAGGTAACCAGTCTATCACAGGGAGACATGTAGAGACAGACAGGTAACCAGTCTATCACAGGGAGACATGTAAAGACAGACAGGTAACCAGTCTATCACAGGGAGACATGTAGAGACAGACAGGTGACCAGTCTATCACAGGGAGACATGTAGAGACAGACAGGTAACCAGTCTATCACAGGGAGACATGTAGAGACAGACAGGTAACCAGTCTATCACAGGGAGACATGTAGAGACAGACAGGTAACCAGTCTATCACAGGGCTGACATGTAGAGACAGACAGGTAACCAGTCTATCACAGGGAGACATGTAGAGACAGACAGGTAACCAGTCTATCACAGGGAGACATGTACAGACAGACAGGTAACCAGTCTATCACAGGGCTGACATGTAGAGACAGACAGGTAACCAGTCTATCACAGGGCTGACATGTAGAGACAGACAGGTAACCAGTCTATCATAGGGCTGACATGTAGAGACAGACAGGTAACCAGTCTATCACATGGAGACATGTGGAGACAGACACGTAACCAGTCTATCACAGGGAGACATGTAGAGACAGACAGGTAACCAGTCTATCACAGGGAGACATGTAGAGACCGACAGGTAACCAGTCTATCACAGGGGGACATGTAGAGACAGACAGGTAACCAGTCTATCACATGGAGACATGTGGAGACAGACAGGTAACCAGTCTATCACAGGGAGACATGTAGAGACCGACAGGTAACCAGTCTATCACAGGGAGACATGTAGAGACAGACAGGTAACCAGTCTATCACAGGGAGACATGTAGAGACAGACAGGTAACCAGTCTATCACGGGGCCGACATGTAGAGACAGACAGGTAACCAGTCTATCACAGGGAGACATGTAGAGACAGACAGGTAACCAGTCTATCACAGGGGGACATGTAGAGACAGACAGGTAACCAGTCTATCACAGGGAGACATGTAGAGACAGACAGGTAACCAGTCTATCACATGGAGACATGTAGAGACAGACAGGTAACCAGTCTATCACAGGGGGACATGTAGAGACAGACAGGTAACCAGTCTATCACAGGGAGACATGTAGAGACAGACAGGTAACCAGTCTATCACAGGGAGACATGGAGAGACAGACAGGTAACCAGTCTATCACAGGGAGACATGTAAAGACAGACAGGTAACCAGTCTATCACAGGGAGACATGTAGAGACAGACAGGTGACCAGTCTATCACAGGGAGACATGTAGAGACAGACAGGTAACCAGTCTATCACAGGGGGACATGTAGAGACAGACAGGTAACCAGTCTATCACAGGGAGACATGTAGAGACAGATAGGTAACCAGTCTATCACAGGGAGACATGTAGAGACAGACAGGTGACCAGTCTATCACGGGGCCGACATGTAGAGACAGACAGGTAACCAGTCTATCACAGGGAGACATGTAGAGACAGACAGGTAACCAGTCTATCACAGGGGGACATGTAGAGACAGACAGGTAACCAGTCTATCACAGGGAGACATGTGGAGACAGACAGGTAACCAGTCTATCACAGGGAGACATGTAGAGACAGACAGGTAACCAGTCTATCACAGGGAGACATGTAGAGACAGACAGGTAACCAATCTATCACAGGGAGACATGTAGAGACAGACAGGTAACCAGTCTATCACGGGGCCGACATTTAGAGACAGACAGGTAACCAGTCTATCACAGGGAGACATGTAGAGACAGACAGGTAACCAGTCTATCACAGGGAGACATGTACAGACAGACAGGTAACCAGTCTATCACAGGGCTGACATGTAGAGACAGACAGGTAACCAGTCTATCACAGGGCTGACATGTAGAGACAGACAGGTAACCAGTCTATCACAGGGGGACATGTAGAGACAGACAGGTAACCAGTCTATCACAGGGAGACATGTAAAGACAGACAGGTAACCAGTCTATCACAGGGAGACATGTAGAGACAGACAGGTGACCAGTCTATCACAGGGAGACATGTAGAGACAGACAGGTAACCAGTCTATCACAGGGAGACATGTAGAGACAGACAGGTAACCAGTCTATCACAGGGAGACATGTAGAGACAGACAGGTAACCAGTCTATCACAGGGAGACATGTAGAGACAGACAGGTAACCAGTCTATCACAGGGAGACATGTACAGACAGACAGGTAACCAGTCTATCACAGGGCTGACATGTAGAGACAGACAGGTAACCAGTCTATCACAGGGCTGACATGTAGAGACAGACAGGTAACCAGTCTATCATAGGGCTGACATGTAGAGACAGACAGGTAACCAGTCTATCACATGGAGACATGTGGAGACAGACACGTAACCAGTCTATCACAGGGAGACATGTAGAGACAGACAGGTAACCAGTCTATCACAGGGAGACATGTAGAGACCGACAGGTAACCAGTCTATCACAGGGGGACATGTAGAGACAGACAGGTAACCAGTCTATCACATGGAGACATGTGGAGACAGACAGGTAACCAGTCTATCACAGGGAGACATGTAGAGACCGACAGGTAACCAGTCTATCACAGGGAGACATGTAGAGACAGACAGGTAACCAGTCTATCACAGGGAGACATGTAGAGACAGACAGGTAACCAGTCTATCACGGGGCCGACATGTAGAGACAGACAGGTAACCAGTCTATCACAGGGAGACATGTAGAGACAGACAGGTAACCAGTCTATCACAGGGCTGAAATGTAGAGACAGACAGGCAACCAGTCTATCACAGGGCTGACATGTAGAGACAGACAGGTAACCAGTCTATCACATGGAGACATGTGGAGACAGACAGGTAACCAGTCTATCACAGGGAAACATGTAGAGACAGACAAGTAACCAGTCTATCACAGGGAGACATGTAGAGACCGACAGGTAACCAGTCTATCACAGGGGGACATGTAGAGACAGACAGGTAACCAGTCTATCACAGGGCTGACATGTAGAGACAGACAGGTAACCAGTCTATCACAGGGAGACATGTAGAGACAGACAGGTAACCAGTCTATCACAGGGAGACATGTAGAGACAGACAGGTAACCAGTCTATCACAGGGCTGACATGTAGAGACAGACAGGCAACCAGTCTATCACAGGGCTGACATGTAGAGACAGACAGGTAACCAGTCTATCACAGGGCCGACATGTAGAGACAGACAGGTAACCAGTCTATCACAGGGAGACATGTAGAGACAGACAGGTAACCAGTCTATCACAGGGAGACATGTAGAGACAGACAGGTAACCAGTCTATCACAGGGAGACATGTAGAGACAGACAGGTAACCAGTCTATCACAGGGGGACATGTAGAGACAGACAGGTAACCAGTCTATCACAGGGAGACATGTAGAGACAGACAGGTAACCAGTCTATCACAGGGGGACATGTAGAGACAGACAGGTAACCAGTCTATCACAGGGAGACATGTAGAGACAGACAGGTAACCAGTCTATCACAGGGAGACATGTAGAGACAGACAGGTAACCAGTCTATCACAGGGAGACATGTAAAGACAGACAGGTAACCAGTCTATCACAGGGAGACATGTAGAGACAGACAGGCAACCAGTCTATCACAGGGCTGACATGTAGAGACAGACAGGTAACCAGTCTATCACAGGGCCGACATGTAGAGACAGACAGGTAACCAGTCTATCACAGGGAGACATGTAGAGACAGACAGGTAACCAGTCTATCACAGGGAGACATGTAGAGACAGACAGGTAACCAGTCTATCATGGGGCCGACATGTAGAGACAGACAGGTAACCAGTCTATCACAGGGAGACATGTAGAGACAGACAGGTAACCAGTCTATCACAGGGAGACATGTAGAGACAGACAGGTAACCAGTCTATCACAGGGAGACATGTAGAGACAGACAGGTAACCAGTCTATCACAGGGGGACATGTAGAGACAGACAGGTAACCAGTCTATCACAGGGAGACATGTAGAGACAGACAGGTAACCAGTCTATCACAGGGAGACATGTAGAGACAGACAGGTAACCAGTCTATCACAGGGAGACATGTAAAGACAGACAGGTAACCAGTCTATCACAGGGAGACATGTAGAGACAGACAGGTGACCAGTCTATCACAGGGAGACATGTAGAGACAGACAGGTAACCAGTCTATCACAGGGAGACATGTAGAGACAGACAGGTAACCAGTCTATCACAGGGAGACATGTAGAGACAGACAGGTAACCAGTCTATCACAGGGCTGACATGTAGAGACAGACAGGTAACCAGTCTATCACAGGGAGACATGTAGAGACAGACAGGTAACCAGTCTATCACAGGGAGACATGTACAGACAGACAGGTAACCAGTCTATCACAGGGCTGACATGTAGAGACAGACAGGTAACCAGTCTATCACAGGGCTGACATGTAGAGACAGACAGGTAACCAGTCTATCATAGGGCTGACATGTAGAGACAGACAGGTAACCAGTCTATCACATGGAGACATGTGGAGACAGACACGTAACCAGTCTATCACAGGGAGACATGTAGAGACAGACAGGTAACCAGTCTATCACAGGGAGACATGTAGAGACCGACAGGTAACCAGTCTATCACAGGGGGACATGTAGAGACAGACAGGTAACCAGTCTATCACATGGAGACATGTGGAGACAGACAGGTAACCAGTCTATCACAGGGAGACATGTAGAGACCGACAGGTAACCAGTCTATCACAGGGAGACATGTAGAGACAGACAGGTAACCAGTCTATCACAGGGAGACATGTAGAGACAGACAGGTAACCAGTCTATCACGGGGCCGACATGTAGAGACAGACAGGTAACCAGTCTATCACAGGGAGACATGTAGAGACAGACAGGTAACCAGTCTATCACAGGGGGACATGTAGAGACAGACAGGTAACCAGTCTATCACAGGGAGACATGTAGAGACAGACAGGTAACCAGTCTATCACATGGAGACATGTAGAGACAGACAGGTAACCAGTCTATCACAGGGGGACATGTAGAGACAGACAGGTAACCAGTCTATCACAGGGAGACATGTAGAGACAGACAGGTAACCAGTCTATCACAGGGAGACATGGAGAGACAGACAGGTGACCAGTCTATCACAGGGAGACATGTAGAGACAGACAGGTAACCAGTCTATCACAGGGGGACATGTAGAGACAGACAGGTAACCAGTCTATCACAGGGAGACATGTAGAGACAGATAGGTAACCAGTCTATCACAGGGAGACATGTAGAGACAGACAGGTAACCAGTCTATCACGGGGCCGACATGTAGAGACAGACAGGTAACCAGTCTATCACAGGGAGACATGTAGAGACAGACAGGTAACCAGTCTATCACAGGGGGACATGTAGAGACAGACAGGTAACCAGTCTATCACAGGGAGACATGTGGAGACAGACAGGTAACCAGTCTATCACAGGGAGACATGTAGAGACAGACAGGTAACCAGTCTATCACAGGGAGACATGTAGAGACAGACAGGTAACCAATCTATCACAGGGAGACATGTAGAGACAGACAGGTAACCAGTCTATCACGGGGCCGACATTTAGAGACAGACAGGTAACCAGTCTATCACAGGGAGACATGTAGAGACAGACAGGTAACCAGTCTATCACAGGGAGACATGTACAGACAGACAGGTAACCAGTCTATCACAGGGCTGACATGTAGAGACAGACAGGTAACCAGTCTATCACAGGGCTGACATGTAGAGACAGACAGGTAACCAGTCTATCATAGGGCTGACATGTAGAGACAGACAGGTAACCAGTCTATCACAGGGAGACATGTAGAGACAGACAGGTAACCAGTCTATCACAGGGAGACATGTACAGACAGACAGGTAACCAGTCTATCACAGGGCTGACATGTAGAGACAGACAGGTAACCAGTCTATCACAGGGAGACATGTACAGACAGACAGGTAACCAGTCTATCACAGGGCTGACATGTAGAGACAGACAGGTAACCAGTCTATCACAGGGCTGACATGTAGAGACAGACAGGTAACCAGTCTATCATAGGGCTGACATGTAGAGACAGACAGGTAACCAGTCTATCACATGGAGACATGTGGAGACAGACAGGTAACCAGTCTATCACAGGGAGACATGTAGAGACAGACAGGTAACCAGTCTATCACAGGGAGACATGTAGAGACCGACAGGTAACCAGTCTATCACAGGGGGACATGTAGAGACAGACAGGTAACCAGTCTATCACAGGGCTGACATGTAGAGACAGACAGGTAACCAGTCTATCACAGGGAGACATGTAGAGACAGACAGGTAACCAGTCTATCACAGGGAGACATGTAGAGACAGACAGGTAACCAGTCTATCACAGGGAGACATGTAGAGACAGACAGGTAACCAGTCTATCACAGGGCTGAAATGTAGAGACAGACAGGCAACCAGTCTATCACAGGGCTGACATGTAGAGACAGACAGGTAACCAGTCTATCACATGGAGACATGTGGAGACAGACAGGTAACCAGTCTATCACAGGGAGACATGTAGAGACAGACAGGTAACCAGTCTATCACAGGGAGACATGTAGAGACAGACAGGTAACCAGTCTATCATGGGGCCGACATGTAGAGACAGACAGGTAACCAGTCTATCACAGGGAGACATGTAGAGACAGACAGGTAACCAGTCTATCACAGGGAGACATGTAGAGACAGACAGGTAACCAATCTATCACAGGGAGACATGTAGAGACAGACAGGTAACCAGTCTATCACGGGGCCGACATTTAGAGACAGACAGGTAACCAGTCTATCACAGGGAGACATGTAGAGACAGACAGGTAACCAGTCTATCACAGGGCTGACATGTACAGACAGACAGGTAACCAGTCTATCATAGGGCTGACATGTAGAGACAGACAGGTAACCAGTCTATCACATGGAGACATGTGGAGACAGACACGTAACCAGTCTATCACAGGGAGACATGTAGAGACAGACAGGTAACCAGTCTATCACAGGGAGACATGTAGAGACCGACAGGTAACCAGTCTATCACAGGGGGACATGTAGAGACAGACAGGTAACCAGTCTATCACATGGAGACATGTGGAGACAGACAGGTAACCAGTCTATCACAGGGAGACATGTAGAGACCGACAGGTAACCAGTCTATCACAGGGAGACATGTAGAGACAGACAGGTAACCAGTCTATCACAGGGAGACATGTAGAGACAGACAGGTAACCAGTCTATCACGGGGCCGACATGTAGAGACAGACAGGTAACCAGTCTATCACAGGGAGACATGTAGAGACAGACAGGTAACCAGTCTATCACAGGGGGACATGTAGAGACAGACAGGTAACCAGTCTATCACAGGGAGACATGTAGAGACAGACAGGTAACCAGTCTATCACATGGAGACATGTAGAGACAGACAGGTAACCAGTCTATCACAGGGGGACATGTAGAGACAGACAGGTAACCAGTCTATCACAGGGAGACATGTAGAGACAGACAGGTAACCAGTCTATCACAGGGAGACATGGAGAGACAGACAGGTAACCAGTCTATCACAGGGAGACATGTAAAGACAGACAGGTAACCAGTCTATCACAGGGAGACATGTAGAGACAGACAGGTGACCAGTCTATCACAGGGAGACATGTAGAGACAGACAGGTAACCAGTCTATCACAGGGGGACATGTAGAGACAGACAGGTAACCAGTCTATCACAGGGAGACATGTAGAGACAGATAGGTAACCAGTCTATCACAGGGAGACATGTAGAGACAGACAGGTGACCAGTCTATCACGGGGCCGACATGTAGAGACAGACAGGTAACCAGTCTATCACAGGGAGACATGTAGAGACAGACAGGTAACCAGTCTATCACAGGGGGACATGTAGAGACAGACAGGTAACCAGTCTATCACAGGGAGACATGTGGAGACAGACAGGTAACCAGTCTATCACAGGGAGACATGTAGAGACAGACAGGTAACCAGTCTATCACAGGGAGACATGTAGAGACAGACAGGTAACCAATCTATCACAGGGAGACATGTAGAGACAGACAGGTAACCAGTCTATCACGGGGCCGACATTTAGAGACAGACAGGTAACCAGTCTATCACAGGGAGACATGTAGAGACAGACAGGTAACCAGTCTATCACAGGGAGACATGTACAGACAGACAGGTAACCAGTCTATCACAGGGCTGACATGTAGAGACAGACAGGTAACCAGTCTATCACAGGGCTGACATGTAGAGACAGACAGGTAACCAGTCTATCACAGGGGGACATGTAGAGACAGACAGGTAACCAGTCTATCACAGGGAGACATGTAAAGACAGACAGGTAACCAGTCTATCACAGGGAGACATGTAGAGACAGACAGGTGACCAGTCTATCACAGGGAGACATGTAGAGACAGACAGGTAACCAGTCTATCACAGGGAGACATGTAGAGACAGACAGGTAACCAGTCTATCACAGGGAGACATGTAGAGACAGACAGGTAACCAGTCTATCACAGGGAGACATGTAGAGACAGACAGGTAACCAGTCTATCACAGGGAGACATGTACAGACAGACAGGTAACCAGTCTATCACAGGGCTGACATGTAGAGACAGACAGGTAACCAGTCTATCACAGGGCTGACATGTAGAGACAGACAGGTAACCAGTCTATCATAGGGCTGACATGTAGAGACAGACAGGTAACCAGTCTATCACATGGAGACATGTGGAGACAGACACGTAACCAGTCTATCACAGGGAGACATGTAGAGACAGACAGGTAACCAGTCTATCACAGGGAGACATGTAGAGACCGACAGGTAACCAGTCTATCACAGGGGGACATGTAGAGACAGACAGGTAACCAGTCTATCACATGGAGACATGTGGAGACAGACAGGTAACCAGTCTATCACAGGGAGACATGTAGAGACCGACAGGTAACCAGTCTATCACAGGGAGACATGTAGAGACAGACAGGTAACCAGTCTATCACAGGGAGACATGTAGAGACAGACAGGTAACCAGTCTATCACGGGGCCGACATGTAGAGACAGACAGGTAACCAGTCTATCACAGGGAGACATGTAGAGACAGACAGGTAACCAGTCTATCACAGGGCTGAAATGTAGAGACAGACAGGCAACCAGTCTATCACAGGGCTGACATGTAGAGACAGACAGGTAACCAGTCTATCACATGGAGACATGTGGAGACAGACAGGTAACCAGTCTATCACAGGGAAACATGTAGAGACAGACAAGTAACCAGTCTATCACAGGGAGACATGTAGAGACCGACAGGTAACCAGTCTATCACAGGGGGACATGTAGAGACAGACAGGTAACCAGTCTATCACAGGGCTGACATGTAGAGACAGACAGGTAACCAGTCTATCACAGGGAGACATGTAGAGACAGACAGGTAACCAGTCTATCACAGGGAGACATGTAGAGACAGACAGGTAACCAGTCTATCACAGGGCTGACATGTAGAGACAGACAGACAACCAGTCTATCACAGGGCTGACATGTAGAGACAGACAGGTAACCAGTCTATCACAGGGCCGACATGTAGAGACAGACAGGTAACCAGTCTATCACAGGGAGACATGTAGAGACAGACAGGTAACCAGTCTATCACAGGGAGACATGTAGAGACAGACAGGTAACCAGTCTATCACAGGGAGACATGTAGAGACAGACAGGTAACCAGTCTATCACAGGGGGACATGTAGAGACAGACAGGTAACCAGTCTATCACAGGGAGACATGTAGAGACAGACAGGTAACCAGTCTATCACAGGGGGACATGTAGAGACAGACAGGTAACCAGTCTATCACAGGGAGACATGTAGAGACAGACAGGTAACCAGTCTATCACAGGGAGACATGTAGAGACAGACAGGTAACCAGTCTATCACAGGGAGACATGTAAAGACAGACAGGTAACCAGTCTATCACAGGGAGACATGTAGAGACAGACAGGCAACCAGTCTATCACAGGGCTGACATGTAGAGACAGACAGGTAACCAGTCTATCACAGGGCCGACATGTAGAGACAGACAGGTAACCAGTCTATCACAGGGAGACATGTAGAGACAGACAGGTAACCAGTCTATCACAGGGAGACATGTAGAGACAGACAGGTAACCAGTCTATCATGGGGCCGACATGTAGAGACAGACAGGTAACCAGTCTATCACAGGGAGACATGTAGAGACAGACAGGTAACCAGTCTATCACAGGGAGACATGTAGAGACAGACAGGTAACCAGTCTATCACAGGGAGACATGTAGAGACAGACAGGTAACCAGTCTATCACAGGGGGACATGTAGAGACAGACAGGTAACCAGTCTATCACAGGGAGACATGTAGAGACAGACAGGTAACCAGTCTATCACAGGGAGACATGTAGAGACAGACAGGTAACCAGTCTATCACAGGGAGACATGTAAAGACAGACAGGTAACCAGTCTATCACAGGGAGACATGTAGAGACAGACAGGTGACCAGTCTATCACAGGGAGACATGTAGAGACAGACAGGTAACCAGTCTATCACAGGGAGACATGTAGAGACAGACAGGTAACCAGTCTATCACAGGGAGACATGTAGAGACAGACAGGTAACCAGTCTATCACAGGGCTGACATGTAGAGACAGACAGGTAACCAGTCTATCACAGGGAGACATGTAGAGACAGACAGGTAACCAGTCTATCACAGGGAGACATGTACAGACAGACAGGTAACCAGTCTATCACAGGGCTGACATGTAGAGACAGACAGGTAACCAGTCTATCACAGGGCTGACATGTAGAGACAGACAGGTAACCAGTCTATCATAGGGCTGACATGTAGAGACAGACAGGTAACCAGTCTATCACATGGAGACATGTGGAGACAGACACGTAACCAGTCTATCACAGGGAGACATGTAGAGACAGACAGGTAACCAGTCTATCACAGGGAGACATGTAGAGACCGACAGGTAACCAGTCTATCACAGGGGGACATGTAGAGACAGACAGGTAACCAGTCTATCACATGGAGACATGTGGAGACAGACAGGTAACCAGTCTATCACAGGGAGACATGTAGAGACCGACAGGTAACCAGTCTATCACAGGGAGACATGTAGAGACAGACAGGTAACCAGTCTATCACAGGGAGACATGTAGAGACAGACAGGTAACCAGTCTATCACGGGGCCGACATGTAGAGACAGACAGGTAACCAGTCTATCACAGGGAGACATGTAGAGACAGACAGGTAACCAGTCTATCACAGGGGGACATGTAGAGACAGACAGGTAACCAGTCTATCACAGGGAGACATGTAGAGACAGACAGGTAACCAGTCTATCACATGGAGACATGTAGAGACAGACAGGTAACCAGTCTATCACAGGGGGACATGTAGAGACAGACAGGTAACCAGTCTATCACAGGGAGACATGTAGAGACAGACAGGTAACCAGTCTATCACAGGGAGACATGGAGAGACAGACAGGTGACCAGTCTATCACAGGGAGACATGTAGAGACAGACAGGTAACCAGTCTATCACAGGGGGACATGTAGAGACAGACAGGTAACCAGTCTATCACAGGGAGACATGTAGAGACAGATAGGTAACCAGTCTATCACAGGGAGACATGTAGAGACAGACAGGTAACCAGTCTATCACGGGGCCGACATGTAGAGACAGACAGGTAACCAGTCTATCACAGGGAGACATGTAGAGACAGACAGGTAACCAGTCTATCACAGGGGGACATGTAGAGACAGACAGGTAACCAGTCTATCACAGGGAGACATGTGGAGACAGACAGGTAACCAGTCTATCACAGGGAGACATGTAGAGACAGACAGGTAACCAGTCTATCACAGGGAGACATGTAGAGACAGACAGGTAACCAATCTATCACAGGGAGACATGTAGAGACAGACAGGTAACCAGTCTATCACGGGGCCGACATTTAGAGACAGACAGGTAACCAGTCTATCACAGGGAGACATGTAGAGACAGACAGGTAACCAGTCTATCACAGGGAGACATGTACAGACAGACAGGTAACCAGTCTATCACAGGGCTGACATGTAGAGACAGACAGGTAACCAGTCTATCACAGGGCTGACATGTAGAGACAGACAGGTAACCAGTCTATCATAGGGCTGACATGTAGAGACAGACAGGTAACCAGTCTATCACAGGGAGACATGTAGAGACAGACAGGTAACCAGTCTATCACAGGGAGACATGTACAGACAGACAGGTAACCAGTCTATCACAGGGCTGACATGTAGAGACAGACAGGTAACCAGTCTATCACAGGGAGACATGTACAGACAGACAGGTAACCAGTCTATCACAGGGCTGACATGTAGAGACAGACAGGTAACCAGTCTATCACAGGGCTGACATGTAGAGACAGACAGGTAACCAGTCTATCATAGGGCTGACATGTAGAGACAGACAGGTAACCAGTCTATCACATGGAGACATGTGGAGACAGACAGGTAACCAGTCTATCACAGGGAGACATGTAGAGACAGACAGGTAACCAGTCTATCACAGGGAGACATGTAGAGACCGACAGGTAACCAGTCTATCACAGGGGGACATGTAGAGACAGACAGGTAACCAGTCTATCACAGGGCTGACATGTAGAGACAGACAGGTAACCAGTCTATCACAGGGAGACATGTAGAGACAGACAGGTAACCAGTCTATCACAGGGAGACATGTAGAGACAGACAGGTAACCAGTCTATCACAGGGAGACATGTAGAGACAGACAGGTAACCAGTCTATCACAGGGCTGAAATGTAGAGACAGACAGGCAACCAGTCTATCACAGGGCTGACATGTAGAGACAGACAGGTAACCAGTCTATCACATGGAGACATGTGGAGACAGACAGGTAACCAGTCTATCACAGGGAGACATGTAGAGACAGACAGGTAACCAGTCTATCACAGGGAGACATGTAGAGACAGACAGGTAACCAGTCTATCATGGGGCCGACATGTAGAGACAGACAGGTAACCAGTCTATCACAGGGAGACATGTAGAGACAGACAGGTAACCAGTCTATCACAGGGGGACATGTAGAGACAGACAGGTAACCAGTCTATCACAGGGAGACATGTAGAGACAGACAGGTAACCAGTCTATCACAGGGGGACATGTAGAGACAGACAGGTAACCAGTCTATCACAGGGAGACATGTAGAGACAGACAGGTAACCAGTCTATCACAGGGAGACATGTAGAGACAGACAGGTAACCAGTCTATCACAGGGAGACATGTAAAGACAGACAGGTAACCAGTCTATCACAGGGAGACATGTAGAGACAGACAGGCAACCAGTCTATCACAGGGCTGACATGTAGAGACAGACAGGTAACCAGTCTATCACAGGGCCGACATGTAGAGACAGACAGGTAACCAGTCTATCACAGGGAGACATGTAGAGACAGACAGGTAACCAGTCTATCACAGGGAGACATGTAGAGACAGACAGGTAACCAGTCTATCATGGGGCCGACATGTAGAGACAGACATGTAACCAGTCTATCACAGGGAGACATGTAGAGACAGACAGGTAACCAGTCTATCACATGGGGACATGTAGAGACAGACAGGTAACCAGGCTATCACAGGGAGACATGTAGAGACAGACAGGTAACCAGTCTATCACAGGGAGACATGTAGAGACAGACAGGTAACCAGTCTATCACAGGGGGACATGTAGAGACAGACAGGTAACCAGTCTATCACAGGGAGACATGTAGAGACAGACAGGTAACCAGTCTATCACAGGGAGACATGTAGAGACAGACAGGTAACCAGTCTATCACAGGGAGACATGTAAAGACAGACAGGTAACCAGTCTATCACAGGGAGACATGTAGAGACAGACAGGTGACCAGTCTATCACAGGGAGACATGTAGAGACAGACAGGTAACCAGTCTATCACAGGGAGACATGTAGAGACAGACAGGTAACCAGTCTATCACAGGGAGACATGTAGAGACAGACAGGTAACCAGTCTATCACAGGGCTGACATGTAGAGACAGACAGGTAACCAGTCTATCACAGGGAGACATGTAGAGACAGACAGGTAACCAGTCTATCACAGGGAGACATGTACAGACAGACAGGTAACCAGTCTATCACAGGGCTGACATGTAGAGACAGACAGGTAACCAGTCTATCACAGGGCTGACATGTAGACACAGACAGGTAACCAGTCTATCATAGGGCTGACATGTAGAGACAGACAGGTAACCAGTCTATCACATGGAGACATGTGGAGACAGACACGTAACCAGTCTATCACAGGGAGACATGTAGAGACAGACAGGTAACCAGTCTATCACAGGGAGACATGTAGAGACCGACAGGTAACCAGTCTATCACAGGGGGACATGTAGAGACAGACAGGTAACCAGTCTATCACATGGAGACATGTGGAGACAGACAGGTAACCAGTCTATCACAGGGAGACATGTAGAGACCGACAGGTAACCAGTCTATCACAGGGAGACATGTAGAGACAGACAGGTAACCAGTCTATCACAGGGAGACATGTAGAGACAGACAGGTAACCAGTCTATCACGGGGCCGACATGTAGAGACAGACAGGTAACCAGTCTATCACAGGGAGACATGTAGAGACAGACAGGTAACCAGTCTATCACAGGGGGACATGTAGAGACAGACAGGTAACCAGTCTATCACAGGGAGACATGTAGAGACAGACAGGTAACCAGTCTATCACATGGAGACATGTAGAGACAGACAGGTAACCAGTCTATCACAGGGGGACATGTAGAGACAGACAGGTAACCAGTCTATCACAGGGAGACATGTAGAGACAGACAGGTAACCAGTCTATCACAGGGAGACATGGAGAGACAGACAGGTAACCAGTCTATCACAGGGAGACATGTAAAGACAGACAGGTAACCAGTCTATCACAGGGAGACATGTAGAGACAGACAGGTGACCAGTCTATCACAGGGAGACATGTAGAGACAGACAGGTAACCAGTCTATCACAGGGGGACATGTAGAGACAGACAGGTAACCAGTCTATCACAGGGAGACATGTAGAGACAGATAGGTAACCAGTCTATCACAGGGAGACATGTAGAGACAGACAGGTAACCAGTCTATCACGGGGCCGACATGTAGAGACAGACAGGTAACCAGTCTATCACAGGGAGACATGTAGAGACAGACAGGTAACCAGTCTATCACAGGGGGACATGTAGAGACAGACAGGTAACCAGTCTATCACAGGGAGACATGTGGAGACAGACAGGTAACCAGTCTATCACAGGGAGACATGTAGAGACAGACAGGTAACCAGTCTATCACAGGGAGACATGTAGAGACAGACAGGTAACCAATCTATCACAGGGAGACATGTAGAGACAGACAGGTAACCAGTCTATCACGGGGCCGACATTTAGAGACAGACAGGTAACCAGTCTATCACAGGGAGACATGTAGAGACAGACAGGTAACCAGTCTATCACAGGGAGACATGTAGAGACAGACAGGTAACCAGTCTATCACGGGGCCGACATGTAGAGACAGACAGGTAACCAGTCTATCACAGGGAGACATGTAGAGACAGACAGGTAACCAGTCTATCACAGGGGGACATGTAGAGACAGACAGTTAACCAGTCTATCACAGGGAGACATGTAGAGACAGAGAGGTAACCAGTCTATCACATGGAGACATGTAGAGACAGACAGGTAACCAGTCTATCACAGGGGGACATGTAGAGACAGACAGGTAACCAGTCTATCACAGGGAGACATGTAGAGACAGACAGGTAACCAGTCTATCACAGGGAGACATGGAGAGACAGACAGGTAACCAGTCTATCACAGGGAGACATGTAAAGACAGACAGGTAACCAGTCTATCACAGGGAGACATGTAGAGACAGACAGGTGACCAGTCTATCACAGGGAGACATGTAGAGACAGACAGGTAACCAGTCTATCACAGGGGGACATGTAGAGACAGACAGGTAACCAGTCTATCACAGGGAGACATGTAGAGACAGACAGGTAACCAGTCTATCACAGGGAGACATGTAGAGACCGACAGGTAACCAGTCTTTCACAGGGGGACATGTAGAGACAGACAGGTAACCAGTCTATCACAGGGAGACATGTAGAGACAGACAGGTAACCAGTCTATCACAGGGAGACATGTAGAGACAGACAGGTAACCAGTCTATCACGGGGCCGACATTTAGAGACAGACAGGTAACCAGTCTATCACAGGGAGACATGTAGAGACAGACAGGTAACCAGTCTATCACAGGGCTGACATGTAGAGACAGACAGGTAACCAGTCTATCACAGGGAGACATGTAGAGACAGACAGGTAACCAGTCTATCACAGGGAGACATGTACAGACAGACAGGTAACCAGTCTATCACAGGGAGACATGTAGAGACCGACAGGTAACCAGTCTATCACAGGGGGACATGTACAGACAGACAGGTAACCAGTCTATCACAGGGCTGACATGTAGAGACAGACAGGTAACCAGTCTATCATAGGGCTGACATGTAGAGACAGACAGGTGACCAGTCTATCACAGGGCTGACATGTAGAGACAGACAGGTAACCAGTCTATCACAGGGGGACATGTAGAGACAGACAGGTAACCAGTCTATCACAGGGAGACATGTAGAGACAGACAGGTAACCAGTCTATCACAGGGAGACATGTAGAGACAGACAGGTAACCAGTCTATCACAGGGAGACATGTAAAGACAGACAGGTAACCAGTCTATCACAGGGAGACATGTAGAGACAGACAGGTGACCAGTCTATCACAGGGAGACATGTAGAGACAGACAGGTAACCAGTCTATCACAGGGAGACATGTAGAGACAGACAGGTAACCAGTCTATCACAGGGAGACATGTAGAGACAGACAGGTAACCAGTCTATCACAGGGCTGACATGTAGAGACAGACAGGTAACCAGTCTATCATAGGGCTGACATGTAGAGACAGACAGGTAACCAGTCTATCACAGGGAGACATGTAGAGACCGACAGGTAACCAGTCTATCACAGGGGGACATGTAGAGACAGACAGGTAACCAGTCTATCACAGGGCTGACATGTAGACACAGACAGGTAACCAGTCTATCATAGGGCTGACATGTAGAGACAGACAGGTAACCAGTCTATCACATGGAGACATGTGGAGACAGACACGTAACCAGTCTATCACAGGGAGACATGTAGAGACAGACAGGTAACCAGTCTATCACAGGGAGACATGTAGAGACCGACAGGTAACCAGTCTATCACAGGGGGACATGTAGAGACAGACAGGTAACCAGTCTATCACATGGAGACATGTGGAGACAGACAGGTAACCAGTCTATCACAGGGAGACATGTAGAGACCGACAGGTAACCAGTCTATCACAGGGAGACATGTAGAGACAGACAGGTAACCAGTCTATCACAGGGAGACATGTAGAGACAGACAGGTAACCAGTCTATCACGGGGCCGACATGTAGAGACAGACAGGTAACCAGTCTATCACAGGGAGACATGTAGAGACAGACAGGTAACCAGTCTATCACAGGGGGACATGTAGAGACAGACAGGTAACCAGTCTATCACAGGGAGACATGTAGAGACAGACAGGTAACCAGTCTATCACATGGAGACATGTAGAGACAGACAGGTAACCAGTCTATCACAGGGGGACATGTAGAGACAGACAGGTAACCAGTCTATCACAGGGAGACATGTAGAGACAGACAGGTAACCAGTCTATCACAGGGAGACATGGAGAGACAGACAGGTAACCAGTCTATCACAGGGAGACATGTAAAGACAGACAGGTAACCAGTCTATCACAGGGAGACATGTAGAGACAGACAGGTGACCAGTCTATCACAGGGAGACATGTAGAGACAGACAGGTAACCAGTCTATCACAGGGGGACATGTAGAGACAGACAGGTAACCAGTCTATCACAGGGAGACATGTAGAGACAGATAGGTAACCAGTCTATCACAGGGAGACATGTAGAGACAGACAGGTAACCAGTCTATCACGGGGCCGACATGTAGAGACAGACAGGTAACCAGTCTATCACAGGGAGACATGTAGAGACAGACAGGTAACCAGTCTATCACAGGGGGACATGTAGAGACAGACAGGTAACCAGTCTATCACAGGGAGACATGTGGAGACAGACAGGTAACCAGTCTATCACAGGGAGACATGTAGAGACAGACAGGTAACCAGTCTATCACAGGGAGACATGTAGAGACAGACAGGTAACCAATCTATCACAGGGAGACATGTAGAGACAGACAGGTAACCAGTCTATCACGGGGCCGACATTTAGAGACAGACAGGTAACCAGTCTATCACAGGGAGACATGTAGAGACAGACAGGTAACCAGTCTATCACAGGGAGACATGTAGAGACAGACAGGTAACCAGTCTATCACGGGGCCGACATGTAGAGACAGACAGGTAACCAGTCTATCACAGGGAGACATGTAGAGACAGACAGGTAACCAGTCTATCACAGGGGGACATGTAGAGACAGACAGTTAACCAGTCTATCACAGGGAGACATGTAGAGACAGAGAGGTAACCAGTCTATCACATGGAGACATGTAGAGACAGACAGGTAACCAGTCTATCACAGGGGGACATGTAGAGACAGACAGGTAACCAGTCTATCACAGGGAGACATGTAGAGACAGACAGGTAACCAGTCTATCACAGGGAGACATGGAGAGACAGACAGGTAACCAGTCTATCACAGGGAGACATGTAAAGACAGACAGGTAACCAGTCTATCACAGGGAGACATGTAGAGACAGACAGGTGACCAGTCTATCACAGGGAGACATGTAGAGACAGACAGGTAACCAGTCTATCACAGGGGGACATGTAGAGACAGACAGGTAACCAGTCTATCACAGGGAGACATGTAGAGACAGACAGGTAACCAGTCTATCACAGGGAGACATGTAGAGACCGACAGGTAACCAGTCTTTCACAGGGGGACATGTAGAGACAGACAGGTAACCAGTCTATCACAGGGAGACATGTAGAGACAGACAGGTAACCAGTCTATCACAGGGAGACATGTAGAGACAGACAGGTAACCAGTCTATCACGGGGCCGACATTTAGAGACAGACAGGTAACCAGTCTATCACAGGGAGACATGTAGAGACAGACAGGTAACCAGTCTATCACAGGGCTGACATGTAGAGACAGACAGGTAACCAGTCTATCACAGGGAGACATGTAGAGACAGACAGGTAACCAGTCTATCACAGGGAGACATGTACAGACAGACAGGTAACCAGTCTATCACAGGGAGACATGTAGAGACCGACAGGTAACCAGTCTATCACAGGGGGACATGTACAGACAGACAGGTAACCAGTCTATCACAGGGCTGACATGTAGAGACAGACAGGTAACCAGTCTATCATAGGGCTGACATGTAGAGACAGACAGGTGACCAGTCTATCACAGGGCTGACATGTAGAGACAGACAGGTAACCAGTCTATCACAGGGGGACATGTAGAGACAGACAGGTAACCAGTCTATCACAGGGAGACATGTAGAGACAGACAGGTAACCAGTCTATCACAGGGAGACATGTAGAGACAGACAGGTAACCAGTCTATCACAGGGAGACATGTAAAGACAGACAGGTAACCAGTCTATCACAGGGAGACATGTAGAGACAGACAGGTGACCAGTCTATCACAGGGAGACATGTAGAGACAGACAGGTAACCAGTCTATCACAGGGAGACATGTAGAGACAGACAGGTAACCAGTCTATCACAGGGAGACATGTAGAGACAGACAGGTAACCAGTCTATCACAGGGCTGACATGTAGAGACAGACAGGTAACCAGTCTATCATAGGGCTGACATGTAGAGACAGACAGGTAACCAGTCTATCACAGGGAGACATGTAGAGACCGACAGGTAACCAGTCTATCACAGGGGGACATGTAGAGACAGACAGGTAACCAGTCTATCATAGGGCTGACATGTAGAGACAGACAGGTGACCAGTCTATCACAGGGCTGACATGTAGAGACAGACAGGTAACCAGTCTATCACAGGGAGACATGTAGAGACAGACAGGTAACCAGTCTATCACAGGGAGACATGTAGAGACAGACAGGTAACCAGTCTATCACAGGGAGACATGTAAAGACAGACAGGTAACCAGTCTATCACAGGGAGACATGTAGAGACAGACAGGCAACCAGTCTATCACAGGGCTGACATGTAGAGACAGACAGGTAACCAGTCTATCACAGGGCCGACATGTAGAGACAGACAGGTAACCAGTCTATCACAGGGAGACATGTAGAGACAGACAGGTAACCAGTCTATCACAGGGAGACATGTAGAGACAGACAGGTAACCAGTCTATCATGGGGCCGACATGTAGAGACAGACAGGTAACCAGTCTATCACAGGGAGACATGTAGAGACAGACAGGTAACCAGTCTATCACAGGGGGACATGTAGAGACAGACAGGTAACCAGTCTATCACAGGGAGACATGTAGAGACAGACAGGTAACCAGTCTATCACAGGGAGACATGTAGAGACAGACAGGTAACCAGTCTATCACAGGGGGACATGTAGAGACAGACAGGTAACCAGTCTATCACAGGGAGACATGTAGAGACAGACAGGTAACCAGTCTATCACAGGGAGACATGTAGAGACAGACAGGTAACCAGTCTATCACAGGGAGACATGTAAAGACAGACAGGTAACCAGTCTATCACAGGGAGACATGTAGAGACAGACAGGTGACCAGTCTATCACAGGGAGACATGTAGAGACAGACAGGTAACCAGTCTATCACAGGGAGACATGTAGAGACAGACAGGTAACCAGTCTATCACAGGGAGACATGTAGAGACAGACAGGTAACCAGTCTATCACAGGGCTGACATGTAGAGACAGACAGGTAACCAGTCTATCACAGGGAGACATGTAGAGACAGACAGGTAACCAGTCTATCACAGGGAGACATGTACAGACAGACAGGTAACCAGTCTATCACAGGGCTGACATGTAGAGACAGACAGGTAACCAGTCTATCACAGGGCTGACATGTAGAGACAGACAGGTAACCAGTCTATCATAGGGCTGACATGTAGAGACAGACAGGTAACCAGTCTATCACATGGAGACATGTGGAGACAGACACGTAACCAGTCTATCACAGGGAGACATGTAGAGACAGACAGGTAACCAGTCTATCACAGGGAGACATGTAGAGACCGACAGGTAACCAGTCTATCACAGGGGGACATGTAGAGACAGACAGGTAACCAGTCTATCACATGGAGACATGTGGAGACAGACAGGTAACCAGTCTATCACAGGGAGACATGTAGAGACCGACAGGTAACCAGTCTATCACAGGGAGACATGTAGAGACAGACAGGTAACCAGTCTATCACAGGGAGACATGTAGAGACAGACAGGTAACCAGTCTATCACGGGGCCGACATGTAGAGACAGACAGGTAACCAGTCTATCACAGGGAGACATGTAGAGACAGACAGGTAACCAGTCTATCACAGGGGGACATGTAGAGACAGACAGGTAACCAGTCTATCACAGGGAGACATGTAGAGACAGACAGGTAACCAGTCTATCACATGGAGACATGTAGAGACAGACAGGTAACCAGTCTATCACAGGGGGACATGTAGAGACAGACAGGTAACCAGTCTATCACAGGGAGACATGTAGAGACAGACAGGTAACCAGTCTATCACAGGGAGACATGGAGAGACAGACAGGTAACCAGTCTATCACAGGGAGACATGTAAAGACAGACAGGTAACCAGTCTATCACAGGGAGACATGTAGAGACAGACAGGTGACCAGTCTATCACAGGGAGACATGTAGAGACAGACAGGTAACCAGTCTATCACAGGGGGACATGTAGAGACAGACAGGTAACCAGTCTATCACAGGGAGACATGTAGAGACAGATAGGTAACCAGTCTATCACAGGGAGACATGTAGAGACAGACAGGTGACCAGTCTATCACGGGGCCGACATGTAGAGACAGACAGGTAACCAGTCTATCACAGGGAGACATGTAGAGACAGACAGGTAACCAGTCTATCACAGGGGGACATGTAGAGACAGACAGGTAACCAGTCTATCACAGGGAGACATGTGGAGACAGACAGGTAACCAGTCTATCACAGGGAGACATGTAGAGACAGACAGGTAACCAGTCTATCACAGGGAGACATGTAGAGACAGACAGGTAACCAATCTATCACAGGGAGACATGTAGAGACAGACAGGTAACCAGTCTATCACGGGGCCGACATTTAGAGACAGACAGGTAACCAGTCTATCACAGGGAGACATGTAGAGACAGACAGGTAACCAGTCTATCACAGGGAGACATGTACAGACAGACAGGTAACCAGTCTATCACAGGGCTGACATGTAGAGACAGACAGGTAACCAGTCTATCACAGGGCTGACATGTAGAGACAGACAGGTAACCAGTCTATCATAGGGCTGACATGTAGAGACAGACAGGTAACCAGTCTATCACAGGGAGACATGTAGAGACAGACAGGTAACCAGTCTATCACAGGGAGACATGTACAGACAGACAGGTAACCAGTCTATCACAGGGCTGACATGTAGAGACAGACAGGTAACCAGTCTATCACAGGGAGACATGTACAGACAGACAGGTAACCAGTCTATCACAGGGCTGACATGTAGAGACAGACAGGTAACCAGTCTATCACAGGGCTGACATGTAGAGACAGACAGGTAACCAGTCTATCATAGGGCTGACATGTAGAGACAGACAGGTAACCAGTCTATCACATGGAGACATGTGGAGACAGACAGGTAACCAGTCTATCACAGGGAGACATGTAGAGACAGACAGGTAACCAGTCTATCACAGGGAGACATGTAGAGACCGACAGGTAACCAGTCTATCACAGGGGGACATGTAGAGACAGACAGGTAACCAGTCTATCACAGGGCTGACATGTAGAGACAGACAGGTAACCAGTCTATCACAGGGAGACATGTAGAGACAGACAGGTAACCAGTCTATCACAGGGAGACATGTAGAGACAGACAGGTAACCAGTCTATCACAGGGAGACATGTAGAGACAGACAGGTAACCAGTCTATCACAGGGCTGAAATGTAGAGACAGACAGGCAACCAGTCTATCACAGGGCTGACATGTAGAGACAGACAGGTAACCAGTCTATCACATGGAGACATGTGGAGACAGACAGGTAACCAGTCTATCACAGGGAAACATGTAGAGACAGACAAGTAACCAGTCTATCACAGGGAGACATGTAGAGACCGACAGGTAACCAGTCTATCACAGGGGGACATGTAGAGACAGACAGGTAACCAGTCTATCACAGGGCTGACATGTAGAGACAGACAGGTAACCAGTCTATCACAGGGAGACATGTAGAGACAGACAGGTAACCAGTCTATCACAGGGAGACATGTAGAGACAGACAGGTAACCAGTCTATCACAGGGCTGACATGTAGAGACAGACAGGCAACCAGTCTATCACAGGGCTGACATGTAGAGACAGACAGGTAACCAGTCTATCACAGGGCCGACATGTAGAGACAGACAGGTAACCAGTCTATCACAGGGAGACATGTAGAGACAGACAGGTAACCAGTCTATCACAGGGAGACATGTAGAGACAGACAGGTAACCAGTCTATCATGGGGCCGACATGTAGAGACAGACAGGTAACCAGTCTATCACAGGGAGACATGTAGAGACAGACAGGTAACCAGTCTATCACAGGGGGACATGTAGAGACAGACAGGTAACCAGTCTATCACAGGGAGACATGTAGAGACAGACAGGTGACCAGTCTATCACAGGGAGACATGTAGAGACAGACAGGTAACCAGTCTATCACAGGGAGACATGTAGAGACAGACAGGTAACCAGTCTATCACAGGGAGACATGTAGAGACAGACAGGTAACCAGTCTATCACAGGGCTGACATGTAGAGACAGACAGGTAACCAGTCTATCATAGGGCTGACATGTAGAGACAGACAGGTAACCAGTCTATCACAGGGAGACATGTAGAGACCGACAGGTAACCAGTCTATCACAGGGGGACATGTAGAGACAGACAGGTAACCAGTCTATCATAGGGCTGACATGTAGAGACAGACAGGTGACCAGTCTATCACAGGGCTGACATGTAGAGACAGACAGGTAACCAGTCTATCACAGGGAGACATGTAGAGACAGACAGGTAACCAGTCTATCACAGGGAGACATGTAGAGACAGACAGGTAACCAGTCTATCACAGGGAGACATGTAAAGACAGACAGGTAACCAGTCTATCACAGGGAGACATGTAGAGACAGACAGGCAACCAGTCTATCACAGGGCTGACATGTAGAGACAGACAGGTAACCAGTCTATCACAGGGCCGACATGTAGAGACAGACAGGTAACCAGTCTATCACAGGGAGACATGTAGAGACAGACAGGTAACCAGTCTATCACAGGGAGACATGTAGAGACAGACAGGTAACCAGTCTATCATGGGGCCGACATGTAGAGACAGACAGGTAACCAGTCTATCACAGGGAGACATGTAGAGACAGACAGGTAACCAGTCTATCACAGGGGGACATGTAGAGACAGACAGGTAACCAGTCTATCACAGGGAGACATGTAGAGACAGACAGGTAACCAGTCTATCACAGGGAGACATGTAGAGACAGACAGGTAACCAGTCTATCACAGGGGGACATGTAGAGACAGACAGGTAACCAGTCTATCACAGGGAGACATGTAGAGACAGACAGGTAACCAGTCTATCACAGGGAGACATGTAAAGACAGACAGGTAACCAGTCTATCACAGGGAGACATGTAGAGACAGACAGGTGACCAGTCTATCACAGGGAGACATGTAGAGACAGACAGGTAACCAGTCTATCACAGGGAGACATGTAGAGACAGACAGGTAACCAGTCTATCACAGGGAGACATGTAGAGACAGACAGGTAACCAGTCTATCACAGGGCTGACATGTAGAGACAGACAGGTAACCAGTCTATCACAGGGAGACATGTAGAGACAGACAGGTAACCAGTCTATCACAGGGAGACATGTACAGACAGACAGGTAACCAGTCTATCACAGGGCTGACATGTAGAGACAGACAGGTAACCAGTCTATCACAGGGCTGACATGTAGAGACAGACAGGTAACCAGTCTATCATAGGGCTGACATGTAGAGACAGACAGGTAACCAGTCTATCACATGGAGACATGTGGAGACAGACACGTAACCAGTCTATCACAGGGAGACATTTAGAGACAGACAGGTAACCAGTCTATCACAGGGAGACATGTAGAGACCGACAGGTAACCAGTCTATCACAGGGGGACATGTAGAGACAGACAGGTAACCAGTCTATCACATGGAGACATGTGGAGACAGACAGGTAACCAGTCTATCACAGGGAGACATGTAGAGACCGACAGGTAACCAGTCTATCACAGGGAGACATGTAGAGACAGACAGGTAACCAGTCTATCACAGGGAGACATGTAGAGACAGACAGGTAACCAGTCTATCACGGGGCCGACATGTAGAGACAGACAGGTAACCAGTCTATCACAGGGAGACATGTAGAGACAGACAGGTAACCAGTCTATCACAGGGGGACATGTAGAGACAGACAGGTAACCAGTCTATCACAGGGAGACATGTAGAGACAGACAGGTAACCAGTCTATCACATGGAGACATGTAGAGACAGACAGGTAACCAGTCTATCACAGGGGGACATGTAGAGACAGACAGGTAACCAGTCTATCACAGGGAGACATGTAGAGACAGACAGGTAACCAGTCTATCACAGGGAGACATGGAGAGACAGACAGGTAACCAGTCTATCACAGGGAGACATGTAAAGACAGACAGGTAACCAGTCTATCACAGGGAGACATGTAGAGACAGACAGGTAACCAGTCTATCACATGGAGACATGTGGAGACAGACAGGTAACCAGTCTATCACAGGGAGACATGTAGAGACAGACAGGTAACCAGTCTATCACAGGGAGACATGTAGAGACCGACAGGTAACCAGTCTATCACAGGGGGACATGTAGAGACAGACAGGTAACCAGTCTATCACAGGGCTGACATGTAGAGACAGACAGGTAACCAGTCTATCACAGGGAGACATGTAGAGACAGACAGGTAACCAGTCTATCACAGGGAGACATGTAGAGACAGACAGGTAACCAGTCTATCACAGGGAGACATGTAGAGACAGACAGGTAACCAGTCTATCACAGGGCTGAAATGTAGAGACAGACAGGCAACCAGTCTATCACAGGGCTGACATGTAGAGACAGACAGGTAACCAGTCTATCACATGGAGACATGTGGAGACAGACAGGTAACCAGTCTATCACAGGGAAACATGTAGAGACAGACAAGTAACCAGTCTATCACAGGGAGACATGTAGAGACCGACAGGTAACCAGTCTATCACAGGGGGACATGTAGAGACAGACAGGTAACCAGTCTATCACAGGGCTGACATGTAGAGACAGACAGGTAACCAGTCTATCACAGGGAGACATGTAGAGACAGACAGGTAACCAGTCTATCACAGGGAGACATGTAGAGACAGACAGGTAACCAGTCTATCACAGGGCTGACATGTAGAGACAGACAGGCAACCAGTCTATCACAGGGCTGACATGTAGAGACAGACAGGTAACCAGTCTATCACAGGGCCGACATGTAGAGACAGACAGGTAACCAGTCTATCACAGGGAGACATGTAGAGACAGACAGGTAACCAGTCTATCACAGGGAGACATGTAGAGACAGACAGGTAACCAGTCTATCATGGGGCCGACATGTAGAGACAGACAGGTAACCAGTCTATCACAGGGAGACATGTAGAGACAGACAGGTAACCAGTCTATCACAGGGGGACATGTAGAGACAGACAGGTAACCAGTCTATCACAGGGAGACATGTAGAGACAGACAGGTGACCAGTCTATCACAGGGAGACATGTAGAGACAGACAGGTAACCAGTCTATCACAGGGAGACATGTAGAGACAGACAGGTAACCAGTCTATCACAGGGAGACATGTAGAGACAGACAGGTAACCAGTCTATCACAGGGCTGACATGTAGAGACAGACAGGTAACCAGTCTATCATAGGGCTGACATGTAGAGACAGACAGGTAACCAGTCTATCACAGGGAGACATGTAGAGACCGACAGGTAACCAGTCTATCACAGGGGGACATGTAGAGACAGACAGGTAACCAGTCTATCATAGGGCTGACATGTAGAGACAGACAGGTGACCAGTCTATCACAGGGCTGACATGTAGAGACAGACAGGTAACCAGTCTATCACAGGGAGACATGTAGAGACAGACAGGTAACCAGTCTATCACAGGGAGACATGTAGAGACAGACAGGTAACCAGTCTATCACAGGGAGACATGTAAAGACAGACAGGTAACCAGTCTATCACAGGGAGACATGTAGAGACAGACAGGCAACCAGTCTATCACAGGGCTGACATGTAGAGACAGACAGGTAACCAGTCTATCACAGGGCCGACATGTAGAGACAGACAGGTAACCAGTCTATCACAGGGAGACATGTAGAGACAGACAGGTAACCAGTCTATCACAGGGAGACATGTAGAGACAGACAGGTAACCAGTCTATCATGGGGCCGACATGTAGAGACAGACAGGTAACCAGTCTATCACAGGGAGACATGTAGAGACAGACAGGTAACCAGTCTATCACAGGGGGACATGTAGAGACAGACAGGTAACCAGTCTATCACAGGGAGACATGTAGAGACAGACAGGTAACCAGTCTATCACAGGGAGACATGTAGAGACAGACAGGTAACCAGTCTATCACAGGGGGACATGTAGAGACAGACAGGTAACCAGTCTATCACAGGGAGACATGTAGAGACAGACAGGTAACCAGTCTATCACAGGGAGACATGTAAAGACAGACAGGTAACCAGTCTATCACAGGGAGACATGTAGAGACAGACAGGTGACCAGTCTATCACAGGGAGACATGTAGAGACAGACAGGTAACCAGTCTATCACAGGGAGACATGTAGAGACAGACAGGTAACCAGTCTATCACAGGGAGACATGTAGAGACAGACAGGTAACCAGTCTATCACAGGGCTGACATGTAGAGACAGACAGGTAACCAGTCTATCACAGGGAGACATGTAGAGACAGACAGGTAACCAGTCTATCACAGGGAGACATGTACAGACAGACAGGTAACCAGTCTATCACAGGGCTGACATGTAGAGACAGACAGGTAACCAGTCTATCACAGGGCTGACATGTAGAGACAGACAGGTAACCAGTCTATCATAGGGCTGACATGTAGAGACAGACAGGTAACCAGTCTATCACATGGAGACATGTGGAGACAGACACGTAACCAGTCTATCACAGGGAGACATTTAGAGACAGACAGGTAACCAGTCTATCACAGGGAGACATGTAGAGACCGACAGGTAACCAGTCTATCACAGGGGGACATGTAGAGACAGACAGGTAACCAGTCTATCACATGGAGACATGTGGAGACAGACAGGTAACCAGTCTATCACAGGGAGACATGTAGAGACCGACAGGTAACCAGTCTATCACAGGGAGACATGTAGAGACAGACAGGTAACCAGTCTATCACAGGGAGACATGTAGAGACAGACAGGTAACCAGTCTATCACGGGGCCGACATGTAGAGACAGACAGGTAACCAGTCTATCACAGGGAGACATGTAGAGACAGACAGGTAACCAGTCTATCACAGGGGGACATGTAGAGACAGACAGGTAACCAGTCTATCACAGGGAGACATGTAGAGACAGACAGGTAACCAGTCTATCACATGGAGACATGTAGAGACAGACAGGTAACCAGTCTATCACAGGGGGACATGTAGAGACAGACAGGTAACCAGTCTATCACAGGGAGACATGTAGAGACAGACAGGTAACCAGTCTATCACAGGGAGACATGGAGAGACAGACAGGTAACCAGTCTATCACAGGGAGACATGTAAAGACAGACAGGTAACCAGTCTATCACAGGGAGACATGTAGAGACAGACAGGTGACCAGTCTATCACAGGGAGACATGTAGAGACAGACAGGTAACCAGTCTATCACAGGGGGACATGTAGAGACAGACAGGTAACCAGTCTATCACAGGGAGACATGTAGAGACAGATAGGTAACCAGTCTATCACAGGGAGACATGTAGAGACAGACAGGTGACCAGTCTATCACGGGGCCGACATGTAGAGACAGACAGGTAACCAGTCTATCACAGGGAGACATGTAGAGACAGACAGGTAACCAGTCTATCACAGGGGGACATGTAGAGACAGACAGGTAACCAGTCTATCACAGGGAGACATGTGGAGACAGACAGGTAACCAGTCTATCACAGGGAGACATGTAGAGACAGACAGGTAACCAGTCTATCACAGGGAGACATGTAGAGACAGACAGGTAACCAATCTATCACAGGGAGACATGTAGAGACAGACAGGTAACCAGTCTATCACGGGGCCGACATTTAGAGACAGACAGGTAACCAGTCTATCACAGGGAGACATGTAGAGACAGACAGGTAACCAGTCTATCACAGGGAGACATGTACAGACAGACAGGTAACCAGTCTATCACAGGGCTGACATGTAGAGACAGACAGGTAACCAGTCTATCACAGGGCTGACATGTAGAGACAGACAGGTAACCAGTCTATCATAGGGCTGACATGTAGAGACAGACAGGTAACCAGTCTATCACAGGGAGACATGTAGAGACAGACAGGTAACCAGTCTATCACAGGGAGACATGTACAGACAGACAGGTAACCAGTCTATCACAGGGCTGACATGTAGAGACAGACAGGTAACCAGTCTATCACAGGGAGACATGTACAGACAGACAGGTAACCAGTCTATCACAGGGCTGACATGTAGAGACAGACAGGTAACCAGTCTATCACAGGGCTGACATGTAGAGACAGACAGGTAACCAGTCTATCATAGGGCTGACATGTAGAGACAGACAGGTAACCAGTCTATCACATGGAGACATGTGGAGACAGACAGGTAACCAGTCTATCACAGGGAGACATGTAGAGACAGACAGGTAACCAGTCTATCACAGGGAGACATGTAGAGACCGACAGGTAACCAGTCTATCACAGGGGGACATGTAGAGACAGACAGGTAACCAGTCTATCACAGGGCTGACATGTAGAGACAGACAGGTAACCAGTCTATCACAGGGAGACATGTAGAGACAGACAGGTAACCAGTCTATCACAGGGAGACATGTAGAGACAGACAGGTAACCAGTCTATCACAGGGAGACATGTAGAGACAGACAGGTAACCAGTCTATCACAGGGCTGAAATGTAGAGACAGACAGGCAACCAGTCTATCACAGGGCTGACATGTAGAGACAGACAGGTAACCAGTCTATCACATGGAGACATGTGGAGACAGACAGGTAACCAGTCTATCACAGGGAAACATGTAGAGACAGACAAGTAACCAGTCTATCACAGGGAGACATGTAGAGACCGACAGGTAACCAGTCTATCACAGGGGGACATGTAGAGACAGACAGGTAACCAGTCTATCACAGGGCTGACATGTAGAGACAGACAGGTAACCAGTCTATCACAGGGAGACATGTAGAGACAGACAGGTAACCAGTCTATCACAGGGAGACATGTAGAGACAGACAGGTAACCAGTCTATCACAGGGCTGACATGTAGAGACAGACAGGCAACCAGTCTATCACAGGGCTGACATGTAGAGACAGACAGGTAACCAGTCTATCACAGGGCCGACATGTAGAGACAGACAGGTAACCAGTCTATCACAGGGAGACATGTAGAGACAGACAGGTAACCAGTCTATCACAGGGAGACATGTAGAGACAGACAGGTAACCAGTCTATCATGGGGCCGACATGTAGAGACAGACAGGTAACCAGTCTATCACAGGGAGACATGTAGAGACAGACAGGTAACCAGTCTATCACAGGGGGACATGTAGAGACAGACAGGTAACCAGTCTATCACAGGGAGACATGTAGAGACAGACAGGTAACCAGTCTATCACAGGGGGACATGTAGAGACAGACAGGTAACCAGTCTATCACAGGGAGACATGTAGAGACAGACAGGTAACCAGTCTATCACAGGGAGACATGTAGAGACAGACAGGTAACCAGTCTATCACAGGGAGACATGTAAAGACAGACAGGTAACCAGTCTATCACAGGGAGACATGTAGAGACAGACAGGCAACCAGTCTATCACAGGGCTGACATGTAGAGACAGACAGGTAACCAGTCTATCACAGGGCCGACATGTAGAGACAGACAGGTAACCAGTCTATCACAGGGAGACATGTAGAGACAGACAGGTAACCAGTCTATCACAGGGAGACATGTAGAGACAGACAGGTAACCAGTCTATCATGGGGCCGACATGTAGAGACAGACAGGTAACCAGTCTATCACAGGGAGACATGTAGAGACAGACAGGTAACCAGTCTATCACATGGGGACATGTAGAGACAGACAGGTAACCAGTCTATCACAGGGAGACATGTAGAGACAGACAGGTAACCAGTCTATCACAGGGAGACATGTAGAGACAGACAGGTAACCAGTCTATCACAGGGGGACATGTAGAGACAGACAGGTAACCAGTCTATCACAGGGAGACATGTAGAGACAGACAGGTAACCAGTCTATCACAGGGAGACATGTAGAGACAGACAGGTAACCAGTCTATCACAGGGAGACATGTAAAGACAGACAGGTAACCAGTCTATCACAGGGAGACATGTAGAGACAGACAGGTGACCAGTCTATCACAGGGAGACATGTAGAGACAGACAGGTAACCAGTCTATCACAGGGAGACATGTAGAGACAGACAGGTAACCAGTCTATCACAGGGAGACATGTAGAGACAGACAGGTAACCAGTCTATCACAGGGCTGACATGTAGAGACAGACAGGTAACCAGTCTATCACAGGGAGACATGTAGAGACAGACAGGTAACCAGTCTATCACAGGGAGACATGTACAGACAGACAGGTAACCAGTCTATCACAGGGCTGACATGTAGAGACAGACAGGTAACCAGTCTATCACAGGGCTGACATGTAGACACAGACAGGTAACCAGTCTATCATAGGGCTGACATGTAGAGACAGACAGGTAACCAGTCTATCACATGGAGACATGTGGAGACAGACACGTAACCAGTCTATCACAGGGAGACATGTAGAGACAGACAGGTAACCAGTCTATCACAGGGAGACATGTAGAGACCGACAGGTAACCAGTCTATCACAGGGGGACATGTAGAGACAGACAGGTAACCAGTCTATCACATGGAGACATGTGGAGACAGACAGGTAACCAGTCTATCACAGGGAGACATGTAGAGACCGACAGGTAACCAGTCTATCACAGGGAGACATGTAGAGACAGACAGGTAACCAGTCTATCACAGGGAGACATGTAGAGACAGACAGGTAACCAGTCTATCACGGGGCCGACATGTAGAGACAGACAGGTAACCAGTCTATCACAGGGAGACATGTAGAGACAGACAGGTAACCAGTCTATCACAGGGGGACATGTAGAGACAGACAGGTAACCAGTCTATCACAGGGAGACATGTAGAGACAGACAGGTAACCAGTCTATCACATGGAGACATGTAGAGACAGACAGGTAACCAGTCTATCACAGGGGGACATGTAGAGACAGACAGGTAACCAGTCTATCACAGGGAGACATGTAGAGACAGACAGGTAACCAGTCTATCACAGGGAGACATGGAGAGACAGACAGGTAACCAGTCTATCACAGGGAGACATGTAAAGACAGACAGGTAACCAGTCTATCACAGGGAGACATGTAGAGACAGACAGGTGACCAGTCTATCACAGGGAGACATGTAGAGACAGACAGGTAACCAGTCTATCACAGGGGGACATGTAGAGACAGACAGGTAACCAGTCTATCACAGGGAGACATGTAGAGACAGATAGGTAACCAGTCTATCACAGGGAGACATGTAGAGACAGACAGGTAACCAGTCTATCACGGGGCCGACATGTAGAGACAGACAGGTAACCAGTCTATCACAGGGAGACATGTAGAGACAGACAGGTAACCAGTCTATCACAGGGGGACATGTAGAGACAGACAGGTAACCAGTCTATCACAGGGAGACATGTGGAGACAGACAGGTAACCAGTCTATCACAGGGAGACATGTAGAGACAGACAGGTAACCAGTCTATCACAGGGAGACATGTAGAGACAGACAGGTAACCAATCTATCACAGGGAGACATGTAGAGACAGACAGGTAACCAGTCTATCACGGGGCCGACATTTAGAGACAGACAGGTAACCAGTCTATCACAGGGAGACATGTAGAGACAGACAGGTAACCAGTCTATCACAGGGAGACATGTACAGACAGACAGGTAACCAGTCTATCACAGGGCTGACATGTAGAGACAGACAGGTAACCAGTCTATCACAGGGCTGACATGTAGAGACAGACAGGTAACCAGTCTATCATAGGGCTGACATGTAGAGACAGACAGGTAACCAGTCTATCACAGGGAGACATGTAGAGACAGACAGGTAACCAGTCTATCACAGGGAGACATGTACAGACAGACAGGTAACCAGTCTATCACAGGGCTGACATGTAGAGACAGACAGGTAACCAGTCTATCACAGGGAGACATGTACAGACAGACAGGTAACCAGTCTATCACAGGGCTGACATGTAGAGACAGACAGGTAACCAGTCTATCACAGGGCTGACATGTAGAGACAGACAGGTAACCAGTCTATCATGGGGCCGACATGTAGAGACAGACAGGTAACCAGTCTATCACAGGGAGACATGTAGAGACAGACAGGTAACCAGTCTATCACAGGGGGACATGTAGAGACAGACAGGTAACCAGTCTATCACAGGGAGACATGTAGAGACAGACAGGTAACCAGTCTATCACAGGGAGACATGTAGAGACAGACAGGTAACCAGTCTATCACAGGGGGACATGTAGAGACAGACAGGTAACCAGTCTATCACAGGGAGACAAGTTGAGACAGACAGGTAACCAGTCTATCACAGGGAGACATGTAGAGACAGACAGGTAACCAGTCTATCACAGGGAGACATGTAAAGACAGACAGGTAACCAGTCTATCACAGGGAGACATGTAGAGACAGACAGGTGACCAGTCTATCACAGGGAGACATGTAGAGACAGACAGGTAACCAGTCTATCACAGGGAGACATGTAGAGACAGACAGGTAACCAGTCTATCACAGGGCTGACATGTAGAGACAGACAGGTAACCAGTCTATCACAGGGAGACATGTAGAGACAGACAGGTAACCAGTCTATCACAGGGAGACATGTACAGACAGACAGGTAACCAGTCTATCACAGGGCTGACATGTAGAGACAGACAGGTAACCAGTCTATCACAGGGCTGACATGTAGAGACAGACAGGTAACCAGTCTATCATAGGGCTGACATGTAGAGACAGACAGGTAACCAGTCTATCACATGGAGACATGTGGAGACAGACACGTAACCAGTCTATCACATGGAGACATGTAGAGACAGACAGGTAACCAGTCTATCACAGGGAGACATGTAGAGACCGACAGGTAACCAGTCTATCACAGGGGGACATGTAGAGACAGACAGCTAACCAGTCTATCACATGGAGACATGTGGAGACAGACAGGTAACCAGTCTATCACGGGGCCGACATGTAGAGACAGACAGGTAACCAGTCTATCACAGGGAGACATGTAGAGACAGACAGGTAACCAGTCTATCACAGAGGGACATGTAGAGACAGACAGGTAACCAATCTATCACATGGAGACATGTTGAGACAGACAGGTAACCAGTCTATCACAGGGAGACATGTAGAGACAGACAGGTAACCAGTCTATCACAGGGAGACATGTAGAGACAGACAGGTAACCAGTCTATCACAGGGAGACATGTAGAGACAGACAGGTAACCAGTCTATCACAGGGCCGACATTTAGAGACAGACAGGTAACCAGTCTATCACAGGGAGACATGTAGAGACAGAAAGGTAACCAGTCTATCACAGGGCTGACATGTAGAGACAGACAGGTGACCAGTCTATCACAGGGCTGACATGTAGAGAGAGACAGGTGACCAGTCTATCACAGGGCTGACATGTAGAGACAGACAGGTAACCAGTCTATCACAGGCTGACATGTAGAGACAGACAGGTGACCAGTCTATCACAGGGCTGACATGTAGAGACAGACAGGTAACCAGTCTATCACAGGGAGACATGTAGAGACAGACAGGTAACCAGTCTATCACAGGGAGACATGTAGAGACAGACAGGTAACCAGTCTATCACAGGGAGACATGTAGAGACAGACAGGTAACCAGTCTATCACAGGGCTGACATGTAGAGACAGACAGGCAACCAGTCTATCACAGGGCTGACATGTAGAGACAGACAGGTAACCAGTCTATCACAGGGCCAACATGTAGAGACAGACAGGTAACCAGTCTATCACAGGGAGACATGTAGAGACAGACAGGTAACCAGTCTATCACAGGGAGACATGTAGAGACAGACAGGTAACCAGTCTATCACAGGGGGACATGTAGAGACAGACAGGTAACCAGTCTATCACAGGGAGACATGTAGAGACAGACAGGTAACCAGTCTATCACAGGGAGACATGTAGAGACAGACAGGTAACCAGTCTATCACAGGGAGACATGTAAAGACAGACAGGTAACCAGTCTATCACAGGGAGACATGTAGAGACAGACAGGTGACCAGTCTATCACAGGGAGACATGTAGAGACAGACAGGTAACCAGTCTATCACAGGGAGACATGTAGAGACAGACAGGTAACCAGTCTATCACAGGGCTGACATGTAGAGACAGACAGGTAACCAGTCTATCACAGGGAGACATGTAGAGACAGACAGGTAACCAGTCTATCACAGGGAGACATGTACACACAGACAGGTAACCAGTCTATCACAGGGAGACATGTAGAGACCGACAGGTAACCAGTCTATCACAGGGGGACATGTACAGACAGACAGGTAACCAGTCTATCACAGGGCTGACATGTAGAGACAGACAGGTAACCAGTCTATCATAGGGCTGACATGTAGAGACAGACAGGTGACCAGTCTATCACAGGGCTGACATGTAGAGACAGACAGGTAACCAGTCTATCACAGGGGGACATGTAGAGACAGACAGGTAACCAGTCTATCACAGGGAGACATGTAGAGACAGACAGGTAACCAGTCTATCACAGGGAGACATGTAGAGACAGACAGGTAACCAGTCTATCACAGGGAGACATGTAAAGACAGACAGGTAACCAGTCTATCACAGGGAGACATGTAGAGACAGACAGGTGACCAGTCTATCACAGGGAGACATGTAGAGACAGACAGGTAACCAGTCTATCACAGGGAGACATGTAGAGACAGACAGGTAACCAGTCTATCACAGGGAGACATGTAGAGACAGACATGTAACCAGTCTATCACAGGGCTGACATGTAGAGACAGACAGGTAACCAGTCTATCACAGGGCTGACATGTAGAGACAGACAGGTAACCAGTCTATCATAGGGCTGACATGTAGAGACAGACAGGTAACCAGTCTATCACAGGGAGACATGTAGAGACCGACAGGTAACCAGTCTATCACAGGGGGACATGTAGAGACAGACAGGTAACCAGTCTATCATAGGGCTGACATGTAGAGACAGACAGGTGACCAGTCTATCACAGGGCTGACATGTAGAGACAGACAGGTAACCAGTCTATCACAGGGAGACATGTAGAGACAGACAGGTAACCAGTCTATCACAGGGAGACATGTAGAGACAGACAGGTAACCAGTCTATCACAGGGCTGACATGTAGAGACAGACAGGCAACCAGTCTATCACAGGGCTGACATGTAGAGACAGACAGGTAACCAGTCTTTCACAGGGAGACATGTAGAGACAGACAGGTAACCAGTCTATCACAGGGAGACATGTAGAGACAGACAGGTAACCAGTCTATCACAGGGGGACATGTAGAGACAGACAGGTAACCAGTCTATCACAGGGAGACATGTAGAGACAGACAGGTAACCAGTCTATCACAGGGAGACATGTAGAGACAGACAGGTAACCAGTCTATCACAGGGAGACATGTAAAGACAGACAGGTAACCAGTCTATCACAGGGAGACATGTAGAGACAGACAGGTGACCAGTCTATCACAGGGAGACATGTAGAGACAGACAGGTAACCAGTCTATCACAGGGAGACATGTAGAGACAGACAGGTAACCAGTCTATCACAGGGCTGACATGTAGAGACAGACAGGTAACCAGTCTATCAGAGGGAGACATGTAGAGACAGACAGGCAACCAGTCTATCACAGGGCTGACATGTAGAGACAGACAGGTAACCAGTCTATCACAGGGCCGACATGTAGAGACAGACAGGTAACCAGTCTATCACAGGGGGACATGTAGAGACAGACAGGTAACCAGTCTATCACAGGGGGACATGTAGAGACAGACAGGTAACCAGTCTATCACAGGGAGACATGTAGAGACAGACAGGTAACCAGTCTATCACAGGGAGACATGTAGAGACAGACAGGTAACCAGTCTATCACAGGGCTGACATGTAGAGACAGACAGGTAACCAGTCTATCACAGGGAGACATGTAGAGACAGACAGGTAACCAGTCTATCACAGGGAGACATGTACAGACAGACAGGTAACCAGTCTATCACACAGCTGACATGTAGAGACAGACAGGTAACCAGTCTATCACAGGGCTGACATGTAGAGACAGACAGGTAACCAGTCTATCATATGGCTGACATGTAGAGACAGACAGGTAACCAGTCTATCAAATGGAGACATGTGGAGACAGACAGGTAACCAGTCTATCACAGGGAGACATGTAGAGACAGACAGGTAACCAGTCTATCACAGGGAGACATGTAGAGACCGACAGGTAACCAGTCTATCACAGGGGGACATGTAGAGACAGACAGGTAACCAGTCTATCACAGGGCTGACATGTAGAGACAGACAGGTAACCAGTCTATCACAGGGAGACATGTACAGACAGACAGGTAACCAGTCTATCACAGGGCTGACATGTAGAGACAGACAGGTAACCAGTCTATCACAGGGCTGACATGTAGAGACAGACAGGTAACCAGTCTATCATAGGGCTGACATGTAGAGACAGACAGGTAACCAGTCTATCACAGGGAGACATGTAGAGACAGACAGGTAACCAGTCTATCACAGGGAGACATGTACAGACAGACAGGTAACCAGTCTATCACAGGGCTGACATGTAGAGACAGACAGGTAACCAGTCTATCACAGGGAGACATGTACAGACAGACAGGTAACCAGTCTATCACAGGGCTGACATGTAGAGACAGACAGGTAACCAGTCTATCACAGGGCTGACATGTAGAGACAGACAGGTAACCAGTCTATCATAGGGCTGACATGTAGAGACAGACAGGTAACCAGTCTATCACATGGAGACATGTGGAGACAGACAGGTAACCAGTCTATCACAGGGAGACATGTAGAGACAGACAGGTAACCAGTCTATCACAGGGAGACATGTAGAGACCGACAGGTAACCAGTCTATCACAGGGGGACATGTAGAGACAGACAGGTAACCAGTCTATCACAGGGCTGACATGTAGAGACAGACAGGTAACCAGTCTATCACAGGGAGACATGTAGAGACAGACAGGTAACCAGTCTATCACAGGGAGACATGTAGAGACAGACAGGTAACCAGTCTATCACAGGGAGACATGTAGAGACAGACAGGTAACCAGTCTATCACAGGGCTGAAATGTAGAGACAGACAGGCAACCAGTCTATCACAGGGCTGACATGTAGAGACAGACAGGTAACCAGTCTATCACATGGAGACATGTGGAGACAGACAGGTAACCAGTCTATCACAGGGAAACATGTAGAGACAGACAAGTAACCAGTCTATCACAGGGAGACATGTAGAGACCGACAGGTAACCAGTCTATCACAGGGGGACATGTAGAGACAGACAGGTAACCAGTCTATCACAGGGCTGACATGTAGAGACAGACAGGTAACCAGTCTATCACAGGGAGACATGTAGAGACAGACAGGTAACCAGTCTATCACAGGGAGACATGTAGAGACAGACAGGTAACCAGTCTATCACAGGGCTGACATGTAGAGACAGACAGGCAACCAGTCTATCACAGGGCTGACATGTAGAGACAGACAGGTAACCAGTCTATCACAGGGCCGACATGTAGAGACAGACAGGTAACCAGTCTATCACAGGGAGACATGTAGAGACAGACAGGTAACCAGTCTATCACAGGGAGACATGTAGAGACAGACAGGTAACCAGTCTATCATGGGGCCGACATGTAGAGACAGACAGGTAACCAGTCTATCACAGGGAGACATGTAGAGACAGACAGGTAACCAGTCTATCACAGGGGGACATGTAGAGACAGACAGGTAACCAGTCTATCACAGGGAGACATGTAGAGACAGACAGGTAACCAGTCTATCACAGGGGGACATGTAGAGACAGACAGGTAACCAGTCTATCACAGGGAGACATGTAGAGACAGACAGGTAACCAGTCTATCACAGGGAGACATGTAGAGACAGACAGGTAACCAGTCTATCACAGGGAGACATGTAAAGACAGACAGGTAACCAGTCTATCACAGGGAGACATGTAGAGACAGACAGGCAACCAGTCTATCACAGGGCTGACATGTAGAGACAGACAGGTAACCAGTCTATCACAGGGCCGACATGTAGAGACAGACAGGTAACCAGTCTATCACAGGGAGACATGTAGAGACAGACAGGTAACCAGTCTATCACAGGGAGACATGTAGAGACAGACAGGTAACCAGTCTATCATGGGGCCGACATGTAGAGACAGACAGGTAACCAGTCTATCACAGGGAGACATGTAGAGACAGACAGGTAACCAGTCTATCACATGGGGACATGTAGAGACAGACAGGTAACCAGTCTATCACAGGGAGACATGTAGAGACAGACAGGTAACCAGTCTATCACAGGGAGACATGTAGAGACAGACAGGTAACCAGTCTATCACAGGGGGACATGTAGAGACAGACAGGTAACCAGTCTATCACAGGGAGACATGTAGAGACAGACAGGTAACCAGTCTATCACAGGGAGACATGTAGAGACAGACAGGTAACCAGTCTATCACAGGGAGACATGTAAAGACAGACAGGTAACCAGTCTATCACAGGGAGACATGTAGAGACAGACAGGTGACCAGTCTATCACAGGGAGACATGTAGAGACAGACAGGTAACCAGTCTATCACAGGGAGACATGTAGAGACAGACAGGTAACCAGTCTATCACAGGGAGACATGTAGAGACAGACAGGTAACCAGTCTATCACAGGGCTGACATGTAGAGACAGACAGGTAACCAGTCTATCACAGGGAGACATGTAGAGACAGACAGGTAACCAGTCTATCACAGGGAGACATGTACAGACAGACAGGTAACCAGTCTATCACAGGGCTGACATGTAGAGACAGACAGGTAACCAGTCTATCACAGGGCTGACATGTAGACACAGACAGGTAACCAGTCTATCATAGGGCTGACATGTAGAGACAGACAGGTAACCAGTCTATCACATGGAGACATGTGGAGACAGACACGTAACCAGTCTATCACAGGGAGACATGTAGAGACAGACAGGTAACCAGTCTATCACAGGGAGACATGTAGAGACCGACAGGTAACCAGTCTATCACAGGGGGACATGTAGAGACAGACAGGTAACCAGTCTATCACATGGAGACATGTGGAGACAGACAGGTAACCAGTCTATCACAGGGAGACATGTAGAGACCGACAGGTAACCAGTCTATCACAGGGAGACATGTAGAGACAGACAGGTAACCAGTCTATCACAGGGAGACATGTAGAGACAGACAGGTAACCAGTCTATCACGGGGCCGACATGTAGAGACAGACAGGTAACCAGTCTATCACAGGGAGACATGTAGAGACAGACAGGTAACCAGTCTATCACAGGGGGACATGTAGAGACAGACAGGTAACCAGTCTATCACAGGGAGACATGTAGAGACAGACAGGTAACCAGTCTATCACATGGAGACATGTAGAGACAGACAGGTAACCAGTCTATCACAGGGGGACATGTAGAGACAGACAGGTAACCAGTCTATCACAGGGAGACATGTAGAGACAGACAGGTAACCAGTCTATCACAGGGAGACATGGAGAGACAGACAGGTAACCAGTCTATCACAGGGAGACATGTAAAGACAGACAGGTAACCAGTCTATCACAGGGAGACATGTAGAGACAGACAGGTGACCAGTCTATCACAGGGAGACATGTAGAGACAGACAGGTAACCAGTCTATCACAGGGGGACATGTAGAGACAGACAGGTAACCAGTCTATCACAGGGAGACATGTAGAGACAGATAGGTAACCAGTCTATCACAGGGAGACATGTAGAGACAGACAGGTAACCAGTCTATCACGGGGCCGACATGTAGAGACAGACAGGTAACCAGTCTATCACAGGGAGACATGTAGAGACAGACAGGTAACCAGTCTATCACAGGGGGACATGTAGAGACAGACAGGTAACCAGTCTATCACAGGGAGACATGTGGAGACAGACAGGTAACCAGTCTATCACAGGGAGACATGTAGAGACAGACAGGTAACCAGTCTATCACAGGGAGACATGTAGAGACAGACAGGTAACCAATCTATCACAGGGAGACATGTAGAGACAGACAGGTAACCAGTCTATCACGGGGCCGACATTTAGAGACAGACAGGTAACCAGTCTATCACAGGGAGACATGTAGAGACAGACAGGTAACCAGTCTATCACAGGGAGACATGTACAGACAGACAGGTAACCAGTCTATCACAGGGCTGACATGTAGAGACAGACAGGTAACCAGTCTATCACAGGGCTGACATGTAGAGACAGACAGGTAACCAGTCTATCATAGGGCTGACATGTAGAGACAGACAGGTAACCAGTCTATCACAGGGAGACATGTAGAGACAGACAGGTAACCAGTCTATCACAGGGAGACATGTACAGACAGACAGGTAACCAGTCTATCACAGGGCTGACATGTAGAGACAGACAGGTAACCAGTCTATCACAGGGAGACATGTACAGACAGACAGGTAACCAGTCTATCACAGGGCTGACATGTAGAGACAGACAGGTAACCAGTCTATCACAGGGCTGACATGTAGAGACAGACAGGTAACCAGTCTATCATGGGGCCGACATGTAGAGACAGACAGGTAACCAGTCTATCACAGGGAGACATGTAGAGACAGACAGGTAACCAGTCTATCACAGGGGGACATGTAGAGACAGACAGGTAACCAGTCTATCACAGGGAGACATGTAGAGACAGACAGGTAACCAGTCTATCACAGGGAGACATGTAGAGACAGACAGGTAACCAGTCTATCACAGGGGGACATGTAGAGACAGACAGGTAACCAGTCTATCACAGGGAGACAAGTTGAGACAGACAGGTAACCAGTCTATCACAGGGAGACATGTAGAGACAGACAGGTAACCAGTCTATCACAGGGAGACATGTAAAGACAGACAGGTAACCAGTCTATCACAGGGAGACATGTAGAGACAGACAGGTGACCAGTCTATCACAGGGAGACATGTAGAGACAGACAGGTAACCAGTCTATCACAGGGAGACATGTAGAGACAGACAGGTAACCAGTCTATCACAGGGCTGACATGTAGAGACAGACAGGTAACCAGTCTATCACAGGGAGACATGTAGAGACAGACAGGTAACCAGTCTATCACAGGGAGACATGTACAGACAGACAGGTAACCAGTCTATCACAGGGCTGACATGTAGAGACAGACAGGTAACCAGTCTATCACAGGGCTGACATGTAGAGACAGACAGGTAACCAGTCTATCATAGGGCTGACATGTAGAGACAGACAGGTAACCAGTCTATCACATGGAGACATGTGGAGACAGACACGTAACCAGTCTATCACATGGAGACATGTAGAGACAGACAGGTAACCAGTCTATCACAGGGAGACATGTAGAGACCGACAGGTAACCAGTCTATCACAGGGGGACATGTAGAGACAGACAGCTAACCAGTCTATCACATGGAGACATGTGGAGACAGACAGGTAACCAGTCTATCACGGGGCCGACATGTAGAGACAGACAGGTAACCAGTCTATCACAGGGAGACATGTAGAGACAGACAGGTAACCAGTCTATCACAGGGGGACATGTAGAGACAGACAGGTAACCAATCTATCACATGGAGACATGTTGAGACAGACAGGTAACCAGTCTATCACAGGGAGACATGTAGAGACAGACAGGTAACCAGTCTATCACAGGGAGACATGTAGAGACAGACAGGTAACCAGTCTATCACAGGGAGACATGTAGAGACAGACAGGTAACCAGTCTATCACAGGGCCGACATTTAGAGACAGACAGGTAACCAGTCTATCACAGGGAGACATGTAGAGACAGAAAGGTAACCAGTCTATCACAGGGCTGACATGTAGAGACAGACAGGTGACCAGTCTATCACAGGGCTGACATGTAGAGAGAGACAGGTGACCAGTCTATCACAGGGCTGACATGTAGAGACAGACAGGTAACCAGTCTATCACAGGCTGACATGTAGAGACAGACAGGTGACCAGTCTATCACAGGGCTGACATGTAGAGACAGACAGGTAACCAGTCTATCACAGGGAGACATGTAGAGACAGACAGGTAACCAGTCTATCACAGGGAGACATGTAGAGACAGACAGGTAACCAGTCTATCACAGGGAGACATGTAGAGACAGACAGGTAACCAGTCTATCACAGGGCTGACATGTAGAGACAGACAGGCAACCAGTCTATCACAGGGCTGACATGTAGAGACAGACAGGTAACCAGTCTATCACAGGGCCAACATGTAGAGACAGACAGGTAACCAGTCTATCACAGGGAGACATGTAGAGACAGACAGGTAACCAGTCTATCACAGGGAGACATGTAGAGACAGACAGGTAACCAGTCTATCACAGGGGGACATGTAGAGACAGACAGGTAACCAGTCTATCACAGGGAGACATGTAGAGACAGACAGGTAACCAGTCTATCACAGGGAGACATGTAGAGACAGACAGGTAACCAGTCTATCACAGGGAGACATGTAAAGACAGACAGGTAACCAGTCTATCACAGGGAGACATGTAGAGACAGACAGGTGACCAGTCTATCACAGGGAGACATGTAGAGACAGACAGGTAACCAGTCTATCACAGGGAGACATGTAGAGACAGACAGGTAACCAGTCTATCACAGGGCTGACATGTAGAGACAGACAGGTAACCAGTCTATCACAGGGAGACATGTAGAGACAGACAGGTAACCAGTCTATCACAGGGAGACATGTACACACAGACAGGTAACCAGTCTATCACAGGGAGACATGTAGAGACCGACAGGTAACCAGTCTATCACAGGGGGACATGTACAGACAGACAGGTAACCAGTCTATCACAGGGCTGACATGTAGAGACAGACAGGTAACCAGTCTATCATAGGGCTGACATGTAGAGACAGACAGGTGACCAGTCTATCACAGGGCTGACATGTAGAGACAGACAGGTAACCAGTCTATCACAGGGGGACATGTAGAGACAGACAGGTAACCAGTCTATCACAGGGAGACATGTAGAGACAGACAGGTAACCAGTCTATCACAGGGAGACATGTAGAGACAGACAGGTAACCAGTCTATCACAGGGAGACATGTAAAGACAGACAGGTAACCAGTCTATCACAGGGAGACATGTAGAGACAGACAGGTGACCAGTCTATCACAGGGAGACATGTAGAGACAGACAGGTAACCAGTCTATCACAGGGAGACATGTAGAGACAGACAGGTAACCAGTCTATCACAGGGAGACATGTAGAGACAGACATGTAACCAGTCTATCACAGGGCTGACATGTAGAGACAGACAGGTAACCAGTCTATCACAGGGCTGACATGTAGAGACAGACAGGTAACCAGTCTATCATAGGGCTGACATGTAGAGACAGACAGGTAACCAGTCTATCACAGGGAGACATGTAGAGACCGACAGGTAACCAGTCTATCACAGGGGGACATGTAGAGACAGACAGGTAACCAGTCTATCATAGGGCTGACATGTAGAGACAGACAGGTGACCAGTCTATCACAGGGCTGACATGTAGAGACAGACAGGTAACCAGTCTATCACAGGGAGACATGTAGAGACAGACAGGTAACCAGTCTATCACAGGGAGACATGTAGAGACAGACAGGTAACCAGTCTATCACAGGGCTGACATGTAGAGACAGACAGGCAACCAGTCTATCACAGGGCTGACATGTAGAGACAGACAGGTAACCAGTCTATCACAGGGCCGACATGTAGAGACAGACAGGTAACCAGTCTATCACAGGGAGACATGTAGAGACAGACAGGTAACCAGTCTATCACAGGGAGACATGTAGAGACAGACAGGTAACCAGTCTATCATGGGGCCGACATGTAGAGACAGACAGGTAACCAGTCTATCACAGGGAGACATGTAGAGACAGACAGGTAACCAGTCTATCACAGGGGGACATGTAGAGACAGACAGGTAACCAGTCTTTCACAGGGAGACATGTAGAGACAGACAGGTAACCAGTCTATCACAGGGAGACATGTAGAGACAGACAGGTAACCAGTCTATCACAGGGGGACATGTAGAGACAGACAGGTAACCAGTCTATCACAGGGAGACATGTAGAGACAGACAGGTAACCAGTCTATCACAGGGAGACATGTAGAGACAGACAGGTAACCAGTCTATCACAGGGAGACATGTAAAGACAGACAGGTAACCAGTCTATCACAGGGAGACATGTAGAGACAGACAGGTGACCAGTCTATCACAGGGAGACATGTAGAGACAGACAGGTAACCAGTCTATCACAGGGAGACATGTAGAGACAGACAGGTAACCAGTCTATCACAGGGCTGACATGTAGAGACAGACAGGTAACCAGTCTATCAGAGGGAGACATGTAGAGACAGACAGGCAACCAGTCTATCACAGGGCTGACATGTAGAGACAGACAGGTAACCAGTCTATCACAGGGCCGACATGTAGAGACAGACAGGTAACCAGTCTATCACAGGGGGACATGTAGAGACAGACAGGTAACCAGTCTATCACAGGGGGACATGTAGAGACAGACAGGTAACCAGTCTATCACAGGGAGACATGTAGAGACAGACAGGTAACCAGTCTATCACAGGGAGACATGTAGAGACAGACAGGTAACCAGTCTATCACAGGGCTGACATGTAGAGACAGACAGGTAACCAGTCTATCACAGGGAGACATGTAGAGACAGACAGGTAACCAGTCTATCACAGGGAGACATGTACAGACAGACAGGTAACCAGTCTATCACACAGCTGACATGTAGAGACAGACAGGTAACCAGTCTATCACAGGGCTGACATGTAGAGACAGACAGGTAACCAGTCTATCATATGGCTGACATGTAGAGACAGACAGGTAACCAGTCTATCAAATGGAGACATGTGGAGACAGACAGGTAACCAGTCTATCACAGGGAGACATGTAGAGACAGACAGGTAACCAGTCTATCACAGGGAGACATGTAGAGACCGACAGGTAACCAGTCTATCACAGGGGGACATGTAGAGACAGACAGGTAACCAGTCTATCACAGGGCTGACATGTAGAGACAGACAGGTAACCAGTCTATCACAGGGAGACATGTAGAGACAGACAGGTAACCAGTCTATCACAGGGAGACATGTAAAGACAGACAGGTAACCAGTCTATCACAGGGAGACATGTAGAGACAGACAGGTAACCAGTCTATCACAGGGAGACATGTAGAGACAGACAGGTGACCAGTCTATCACAGGGAGACATGTAGAGACAGACAGGTAACCAGTCTATCACAGGGAGACATGTAGAGACAGACAGGTAACCAGTCTATCACAGGGCTGACATGTAGAGACAGACAGGTAACCAGTCTATCAGAGGGAGACATGTAGAGACAGACAGGCAACCAGTCTATCACAGGGCTGACATGTAGAGACAGACAGGTAACCAGTCTATCACAGGGCCGACATGTAGAGACAGACAGGTAACCAGTCTATCACAGGGGGACATGTAGAGACAGACAGGTAACCAGTGTATCACAGGGGGACATGTAGAGACAGACAGGTAACCAGTCTATCACAGGGAGACATGTAGAGACAGACAGGTAACCAGTCTATCACAGGGAGACATGTAGAGACAGACAGGTAACCAGTCTATCACAGGGAGACATGTAAAGACAGACAGGTAACCAGTCTATCACAGGGAGACATGTAGAGACAGACATGTGACCAGTCTATCACAGGGAGACATGTAGAGACAGACAGGTAACCAGTCTATCACAGGGAGACATGTAGAGACAGACAGGTAACCAGTCTATCACAGGGCTGACATGTAGAGACAGACAGGTAACCAGTCTATCACAGGGAGACATGTAGAGACAGACAGGTAACCAGTCTATCACAGGGAGACATGTACAGACAGACAGGTAACCAGTCTATCACACAGCTGACATGTAGAGACAGACAGGTAACCAGTCTATCACAGGGCTGACATGTAGAGACAGACAGGTAACCAGTCTATCATATGGCTGACATGTAGAGACAGACAGGTAACCAGTCTATCAAATGGAGACATGTGGAGACAGACAGGTAACCAGTCTATCACAGGGAGACATGTAGAGACAGACAGGTAACCAGTCTATCACAGGGAGACATGTAGAGACCGACAGGTAACCAGTCTATCACAGGGGGACATGTAGAGACAGACAGGTAACCAGATTATCACAGGGCTGACATGTAGAGACAGACAGGTAACCAGTCTATCACAGGGAGACATGTAGAGACAGACAGGTAACCAGTCTATCACAGGGAGACATGTAAAGACAGACAGGTAACCAGTCTATCACAGGGAGACATGTAGAGACAGACAGGTAACCAGTCTATCACAGGGAGACATGTAGAGACAGACAGGTAACCAGTCTATCACAGGGCTGACATGTAGAGACAGACAGGCAACCAGTCTATCACAGGGAGACATGTAGAGACAGACAGGTAACCAGTCTATCACAGGGCTGACATGTAGAGACAGACAGGTAACCAGTCTATCACAGGGAGACATGTAGAGACAGACAGGTAACCAGTCTATCACAGGGCTGACATGTAGAGACAGACAGGCAACCAGTCTATCACAGGGCTGACATGTAGAGACAGACAGGTAACCAGTCTATCACAGGGCCGACATGTAGAGACAGACAGGTAACCAGTCTATCACAGGGAGACATGTAGAGACAGACAGGTAACCAGTCTATCACAGGGAGACATGTAGAGACAGACAGGTAACCAGTCTATCATGGGGCCGACATGTAGAGACAGACAGGTAACCAGTCTATCACAGGGAGACATGTAGAGACAGACAGGTAACCAGTCTATCACAGGGGGACATGTAGAGACAGACAGGTAACCAGTCTATCACAGGGAGACATGTAGAGACAGACAGGTAACCAGTCTATCACAGGGGGACATGTAGAGACAGACAGGTAACCAGTCTATCACAGGGAGACATGTAAAGACAGACAGGTAACCAGTCTATCACAGGGAGACATGTAGAGACAGACATGTGACCAGTCTATCACAGGGAGACATGTAGAGACAGACAGGTAACCAGTCTATCACAGGGAGACATGTAGAGACAGACAGGTAACCAGTCTATCACAGGGCTGACATGTAGAGACAGACAGGTAACCAGTCTATCACAGGGAGACATGTAGAGACAGACAGGTAACCAGTCTATCACAGGGAGACATGTACAGACAGACAGGTAACCAGTCTATCACACAGCTGACATGTAGAGACAGACAGGTAACCAGTCTATCACAGGGCTGACATGTAGAGACAGACAGGTAACCAGTCTATCATATGGCTGACATGTAGAGACAGACAGGTAACCAGTCTATCAAATGGAGACATGTGGAGACAGACAGGTAACCAGTCTATCACAGGGAGACATGTAGAGACAGACAGGTAACCAGTCTATCACAGGGAGACATGTAGAGACCGACAGGTAACCAGTCTATCACAGGGGGACATGTAGAGACAGACAGGTAACCAGATTATCACAGGGCTGACATGTACAGACAGACAGGTAACCAGTCTATCACAGGGAGACATGTAGAGACAGACAGGTAACCAGTCTATCACAGGGAGACATGTAAAGACAGACAGGTAACCAGTCTATCACAGGGAGACATGTAGAGACAGACAGGTAACCAGTCTATCACAGGGAGACATGTAGAGACAGACAGGTAACCAGTCTATCACAGGGCTGACATGTAGAGACAGACAGGCAACCAGTCTATCACAGGGAGACATGTAGAGACAGACAGGTAACCAGTCTATCACAGGGCTGACATGTAGAGACAGACAGGTAACCAGTCTATCACAGGGAGACATGTAGAGACAGACAGGTAACCAGTCTATCACAGGGCTGACATGTAGAGACAGACAGGCAACCAGTCTATCACAGGGCTGACATGTAGAGACAGACAGGTAACCAGTCTATCACAGGGCCGACATGTAGAGACAGACAGGTAACCAGTCTATCACAGGGAGACATGTAGAGACAGACAGGTAACCAGTCTATCACAGGGAGACATGTAGAGACAGACAGGTAACCAGTCTATCATGGGGCCGACATGTAGAGACAGACAGGTAACCAGTCTATCACAGGGAGACATGTAGAGACAGACAGGTAACCAGTCTATCACAGGGGGACATGTAGAGACAGACAGGTAACCAGTCTATCACAGGGAGACATGTAGAGACAGACAGGTAACCAGTCTATCACAGGGGGACATGTAGAGACAGACAGGTAACCAGTCTATCACAGGGAGACATGTAGAGACAGACAGGTAACCAGTCTATCACAGGGAGACATGTAGAGACAGACAGGTAACCAGTCTATCACAGGGAGACATGTAAAGACAGACAGGTAACCAGTCTATCACAGGGAGACATGTAGAGACAGACAGGTGACCAGTCTATCACAGGGAGACATGTAGAGACAGACAGGTAACCAGTCTATCACAGGGAGACATGTAGAGACAGACAGGTAACCAGTCTATCACAGGGCTGACATGTAGAGACAGACAGGTAACCAGTCTATCACAGGGAGACATGTAGAGACAGACAGGTAACCAGTCTATCACAGGGAGACATGTACAGACAGACAGGTAACCAGTCTATCACAGGGCTGACATGTAGAGACAGACAGGTAACCAGTCTATCACAGGGCTGACATGTAGAGACAGACAGGTAACCAGTCTATCATAGGGCTGACATGTAGAGACAGACAGGTAACCAGTCTATCACATGGAGACATGTGGAGACAGACAGGTAACCAGTCTATCACAGGGAGACATGTAAAGACAGACAGGTAACCAGTCTATCACAGGGAGACATGTAGAGACCGACAGGTAACCAGTCTATCACAGGGGGACATGTAGAGACAGACAGGTAACCAGTCTATCACAGGGCTGACATGTAGAGACAGACAGGTAACCAGTCTATCACAGGGAGACATGTAGAGACAGACAGGTAACCAGTCTATCACAGGGAGACATGTAAAGACAGACAGGTAACCAGTCTATCACAGGGCTGACATGTAGAGACAGACAGGTAACCAGTCTATCACAGGGCTGACATGTAGAGACAGACAGGTGACCAGTCTATCACAGGGCTGACATGTAGAGACAGACAGGTAACCAGTCTATCACAGGGAGACATGTAGAGACAGACAGGTAACCAGTCTATCACAGGGAGACATGTAGAGACAGACAGGTAACCAGTCTATCACAGGGCTGACATGTAGAGACAGACAGGCAACCAGTCTATCACAGGGCTGACATGTAGAGACAGACAGGTAACCAGTCTATCACAGGGCCGACATGTAGAGACAGACAGGTAACCAGTCTATCACAGGGAGACATGTAGAGACAGACAGGTAACCAGTCTATCACAGGGAGACATGTAGAGACAGACAGGTAACCAGTCTATCATGGGGCCGACATGTAGAGACAGACAGGTAACCAGTCTATCACAGGGAGACATGTAGAGACAGACAGGTAACCAGTCTATCACAGGGGGACATGTAGAGACAGACAGGTAACCAGTCTATCACAGGGAGACATGTAGAGACAGACAGGTAACCAGTCTATCACAGGGAGACATGTAGAGACAGACAGGTAACCAGTCTATCACAGGGAGACATGTAAAGACAGACAGGTAACCAGTCTATCACAGGGAGACATGTAGAGACAGACAGGTGACCAGTCTATCACAGGGAGACATGTAGAGACAGACAGGTAACCAGTCTATCACAGGGAGACATGTAGAGACAGACAGGTAACCAGTCTATCACAGGGCTGACATGTAGAGACAGACAGGTAACCAGTCTATCACAGGGAGACATGTAGAGACAGACAGGTAACCAGTCTATCACAGGGAGACATGTACAGACAGACAGGTAACCAGTCTATCACAGGGCTGACATGTAGAGACAGACAGGTAACCAGTCTATCACAGGGCTGACATGTAGAGACAGACAGGTAACCAGTCTATCATAGGGCTGACATGTAGAGACAGACAGGTAACCAGTCTATCACATGGAGACATGTGGAGACAGACAGGTAACCAGTCTATCACAGGGAGACATGTAGAGACAGACAGGTAACCAGTCTATCACAGGGAGACATGTAGAGACCGACAGGTAACCAGTCTATCACAGGGGGACATGTAGAGACAGACAGGTAACCAGTCTATCACAGGGCTGACATGTAGAGACAGACAGGTAACCAGTCTATCACAGGGAGACATGTAGAGACAGACAGGTAACCAGTCTATCACAGGGAGACATGTAAAGACAGACAGGTAACCAGTCTATCACAGGGAGACATGTAGAGACAGACAGGTAACCAGTCTATCACAGGGAGACATGTAGAGACAGACAGGTAACCAGTCTATCACAGGGCTGACATGTAGAGACAGACAGGCAACCAGTCTATCACAGGGAGACATGTAGAGACAGACAGGTAACCAGTCTATCACAGGGCTGACATGTAGAGACAGACAGGTAACCAGTCTATCACAGGGAGACATGTAGAGACAGACAGGTAACCAGTCTATCACAGGGCTGACATGTAGAGACAGACAGGCAACCAGTCTATCACAGGGCTGACATGTAGAGACAGACAGGTAACCAGTCTATCACAGGGCCGACATGTAGAGACAGACAGGTAACCAGTCTATCACAGGGAGACATGTAGAGACAGACAGGTAACCAGTCTATCACAGGGAGACATGTAGAGACAGACAGGTAACCAGTCTATCATGGGGCCGACATGTAGAGACAGACAGGTAACCAGTCTATCACAGGGGGACATGTAGAGACAGACAGGTAACCAGTCTATCACAGGGAGACATGTAGAGACAGACAGGTAACCAGTCTATCACAGGGAGACATGTAGAGACAGACAGGTAACCAGTCTATCACAGGGAGACATGTAAAGACAGACAGGTAACCAGTCTATCACAGGGAGACATGTAGAGACAGACAGGTGACCAGTCTATCACAGGGAGACATGTAGAGACAGACAGGTAACCAGTCTATCACAGGGAGACATGTAGAGACAGACAGGTAACCAGTCTATCACAGGGCTGACATGTAGAGACAGACAGGTAACCAGTCTATCACAGGGAGACATGTAGAGACAAACAGGTAACCAGTCTATCACAGGGAGACATGTAGAGACAGACAGGTAACCAGTCTATCACAGGGAGACATGTAGAGACAGACAGGTAACCAGTCTATCACAGGGCTGACATGTAGAGACAGACAGGTAACCAGTCTATCACAGGGAGACATGTAGAGACAGACAGGTAACCAGTCTATCACAGGGAGACATGTACAGACAGACAGGTAACCAGTCTATCACACAGCTGACATGTAGAGACAGACAGGTAACCAGTCTATCACAGGGCTGACATGTAGAGACAGACAGGTAACCAGTCTATCATATGGCTGACATGTAGAGACAGACAGGTAACCAGTCTATCAAATGGAGACATGTGGAGACAGACAGGTAACCAGTCTATCACAGGGAGACATGTAGAGACAGACAGGTAACCAGTCTATCACAGGGAGACATGTAGAGACCGACAGGTAACCAGTCTATCACAGGGGGACATGTAGAGACAGACAGGTAACCAGTCTATCACAGGGCTGACATGTAGAGACAGACAGGTAACCAGTCTATCACAGGGAGACATGTAGAGACAGACAGGTAACCAGTCTATCACAGGGAGACATGTAAAGACAGACAGGTAACCAGTCTATCACAGGGAGACATGTAGAGACAGACAGGTAACCAGTCTATCACAGGGAGACATGTAGAGACAGACAGGTAACCAGTCTATCACAGGGAGACATGTAGAGACAGACAGGTAACCAGTCTATCATGGGGCCGACATGTAGAGACAGACAGGTAACCAGTCTATCACAGGGAGACATGTAGAGACAGACAGGTAACCAGTCTATCACAGGGGGAATTGTAGAGACAGACAGGTAACCAGTCTATCACAGGGAGACATGTAGAGACAGACAGGTAACCAGTCTATCACAGGGAGACATGTAGAGACAGACAGGTAACCAGTCTATCACAGGGGGACATGTAGAGACAGACAGGTAACCAGTCTATCACAGGGAGACATGTAGAGACAGACAGGTAACCAGTCTATCACAGGGAGACATGTAGAGACAGACAGGTAACCAGTCTATCACAGGGAGACATGTAAAGACAGACAGGTAACCAGTCTATCACAGGGAGACATGTAGAGACAGACAGGTGACCAGTCTATCACAGGGAGACATGTAGAGACAGACAGGTAACCAGTCTATCACAGGGAGACATGTAGATACAGACAGGTAACCAGTCTATCACAGGGCTGACATGTAGAGACAGACAGGTAACCAGTCTATCGCAGGGAGACATGTAGAGACAGACAGGTAACCAGTCTATCACAGGGAGACATGTACAGACAGACAGGTAACCAGTCTATCACAGGGCTGACATGTAGAGACAGACAGGTAACCAGTCTATCACAGGGCTGACATGTAGAGACAGACAGGTAACCAATCTATCATAGGGCTGACATGTAGAGACAGACAGGTGACCAGTCTATCACAGGGAGACATGTAGAGACAGACAGGTAACCAGTCTATCACAGGGCTGACATGTAGAGACACACAGGTAACCAGTCTATCACAGGGAGACATGTAGAGACAGACAGGTAACCAGTCTATCACAGGGAGACATGTACAGACAGACAGGTAACCAGTCTATCACAGGGCTGACATGTAGAGACAGACAGGTAACCAGTCTATCACAGGGCTGACATGTAGAGACAGACAGGTAACCAGTCTATCACAGGGAGACATGTAGAGACAGACAGGTAACCAGTCTATCACAGGGAGACATGTACAGACAGACAGGTAACCAGTCTATCACAGGGCTGACATGTAGAGACAGACAGGTAACCAGTCTATCACAGGGCTGACATGTAGAGACAGACAGGTAACCAGTCTATCACAGGGAGACATGTAGAGACAGACAGGTAACCAGTCTATCACAGGGAGACATGTAGAGACCGACAGGTAACCAGTCTATCACAGGGGGACATGTAGAGACAGACAGGTAACCAGTCTATCACAGGGCTGACATGTAGAGACAGACAGGCAACCAGTCTATCACAGGGAGACATGTAGAGACAGACAGGTAACCAGTCTATCACAGGGCTGACATGTAGAGACAGACAGGTAACCAGTCTATCACAGGGAGACATGTAGAGACAGACAGGTAACCAGTCTATCACAGGGCTGACATGTAGAGACAGACAGGCAACCAGTCTATCACAGGGCCGACATGTAGAGACAGACAGGTAACCAGTCTATCACAGGGCCGACATGTAGAGACAGACAGGTAACCAGTCTATCACAGGGAGACATGTAGAGACAGACAGGTAACCAGTCTATCACAGGGAGACATGTAGAGACAGACAGGTAACCAGTCTATCATGGGGCCGACATGTAGAGACAGACAGGTAACCAGTCTATCACAGGGAGACATGTAGAGACAGACAGGTAACCAGTCTATCACAGGGGGACATGTACAGACAGACAGGTAACCAGTCTATCACAGGGCTGACATGTAGAGACAGACAGGTAACCAGTCTATCACAGGGAGACATGTAGAGACAGACAGGTAACCAGTCTATCACAGGGCTGACATGTAGAGACAGACAGGTAACCAGTCTATCACAGGGAGACATGTAGAGACAGACAGGTAACCAGTCTATCACAGGGCTGACATGTAGAGACAGACAGGCAACCAGTCTATCACAGGGCTGACATGTAGAGACAGACAGGTAACCAGTCTATCACAGGGCCGACATGTAGAGACAGACAGGTAACCAGTCTATCACAGGGAGACATGTAGAGACAGACAGGTAACCAGTCTATCACAGGGAGACATGTAGAGACAGACAGGTAACCAGTCTATCATGGGGCCGACATGTAGAGACAGACAGGTAACCAGTCTATCACAGGGAGACATGTAGAGACAGACAGGTAACCAGTCTATCACAGGGGGACATGTAGAGACAGACAGGTAACCAGTCTATCACAGGGAGACATGTAGAGACAGACAGGTAACCAGTCTATCACAGGGAGACATGTAGAGACAGACAGGTAACCAGTCTATCACAGGGGGACATGTAGAGACAGACAGGTAACCAGTCTATCACAGGGAGACATGTAGAGACAGACAGGTAACCAGTCTATCACAGGGAGACATGTAGAGACAGACATGTAACCAGTCTATCACAGGGAGACATGTAAAGACAGACAGGTAACCAGTCTTTCACAGGGAGACATGTAGAGACAGACAGGTGACCAGTCTATCACAGGGAGACATGTAGAGACAGACAGGTAACCAGTCTATCACAGGGAGACATGTAGATACAGACAGGTAACCAGTCTATCACAGGGCTGACATGTAGAGACAGACAGGTAACCAGTCTATCGCAGGGAGACATGTAGAGACAGACAGGTAACCAGTCTATCACAGGGAGACATGTACAGACAGACAGGTAACCAGTCTATCACAGGGCTGACATGTAGAGACAGACAGGTAACCAGTCTATCACAGGGCTGACATGTAGAGACAGACAGGTAACCAATCTATCATAGGGCTGACATGTAGAGACAGACAGGTGACCAGTCTATCACAGGGAGACATGTAGAGACAGACAGGTAACCAGTCTATCACAGGGCTGACATGTAGAGACACACAGGTAACCAGTCTATCACAGGGAGACATGTAGAGACAGACAGGTAACCAGTCTATCACAGGGAGACATGTACAGACAGACAGGTAACCAGTCTATCACAGGGCTGACATGTAGAGACAGACAGGTAACCAGTCTATCACAGGGCTGACATGTAGAGACAGACAGGTAACCAGTCTATCATAGGGCTGACATGTAGAGACAGACAGGTAACCAGTCTATCACATGGAGACATGTGGAGACAGACAGGTAACCAGTCTATCACAGGGAGACATGTAGAGACAGACAGCTAACCAGTCTATCACAGGGAGACATGTAGAGACCGACAGGTAACCAGTCTATCACAGGGGGACATGTAGAGACAGACAGGTAACCAGTCTATCACAGGGCTGACATGTAGAGACAGACAGGCAACCAGTCTATCACAGGGAGACATGTAGAGACAGACAGGTAACCAGTCTATCACAGGGCTGACATGTAGAGACAGACAGGTAACCAGTCTATCACAGGGAGACATGTAGAGACAGACAGGTAACCAGTCTATCACAGGGCTGACATGTAGAGACAGACAGGCAACCAGTCTATCACAGGGCCGACATGTAGAGACAGACAGGTAACCAGTCTATCACAGGGCCGACATGTAGAGACAGACAGGTAACCAGTCTATCACAGGGAGACATGTAGAGACAGACAGGTAACCAGTCTATCACAGGGAGACATGTAGAGACAGACAGGTAACCAGTCTATCATGGGGCCGACATGTAGAGACAGACAGGTAACCAGTCTATCACAGGGAGACTTGTAGAGACAGACAGGTAACCAGTCTATCACAGGGGGACATGTAGAGACAGACAGGTAACCAGTCTATCACAGGGAGACATGTAGAGACAGACAGGTAACCAGTCTATCACAGGGAGACATGTAGAGACAGACAGGTAACCAGTCTATCACAGGGGGACATGTAGAGACAGACAGGTAACCAGTCTATCACAGGGAGACATGTAGAGACACACAGGTAACCAGTCTATCACAGGGAGACATGTAGAGACAGACAGGTAACCAGTCTATCACAGGGAGACATGTAAAGACAGACAGGTAACCAGTCTATCACAGGGAGACATGTAGAGACAGACAGGTAACCAGTCTATCACAGGGCTGACATGTAGAGACAGACAGGTAACCAGTCTATCACAGGGCTGACATGTAGAGACAGACAGGTGACCAGTCTATCACAGGGCTGACATGTAGAGACAGACAGGTAACCAGTCTATCACAGGGAGACATGTAGAGACAGACAGGTAACCAGTCTATCACAGGGAGACATGTAGAGACCGACAGGTAACCAGTCTATCACAGGGGGACATGTAGAGACAGACAGGTAACCAGTCTATCACAGGGCTGACATGTAGAGACAGACAGGTAACCAGTCTATCACAGGGAGACATGTAGAGACAGACAGGTAACCAGTCTATCACAGGGAGACATGTAAAGACAGACAGGTAACCAGTCTATCACAGGGAGACATGTAGAGACAGACAGGTAACCAGTCTATCACAGGGAGACATGTAGAGACAGACAGGTAACCAGTCTATCACAGGGCTGACATGTAGAGACAGACAGGCAACCAGTCTATCACAGGGAGACATGTAGAGACAGACAGGTAACCAGTCTATCACAGGGCTGACATGTAGAGACAGACAGGTAACCAGTCTATCACAGGGAGACATGTAGAGACAGACAGGTAACCAGTCTATCACAGGGCTGACATGTAGAGACAGACAGGCAACCAGTCTATCACAGGGCTGACATGTAGAGACAGACAGGTAACCAGTCTATCACAGGGCCGACATGTAGAGACAGACAGGTAACCAGTCTATCACAGGGAGACATGTAGAGACAGACAGGTAACCAGTCTATCACAGGGAGACATGTAGAGACAGACAGGTAACCAGTCTATCATGGGGCCGACATGTAGAGACAGACAGGTAACCAGTCTATCACAGGGGGACATGTAGAGACAGACAGGTAACCAGTCTATCACAGGGAGACATGTAGAGACAGACAGGTAACCAGTCTATCACAGGGAGACATGTAGAGACAGACAGGTAACCAGTCTATCACAGGGAGACATGTAAAGACAGACAGGTAACCAGTCTATCACAGGGAGACATGTAGAGACAGACAGGTGACCAGTCTATCACAGGGAGACATGTAGAGACAGACAGGTAACCAGTCTATCACAGGGAGACATGTAGAGACAGACAGGTAACCAGTCTATCACAGGGCTGACATGTAGAGACAGACAGGTAACCAGTCTATCACAGGGAGACATGTAGAGACAGACAGGTAACCAGTCTATCACAGGGAGACATGTACAGACAGACAGGTAACCAGTCTATCACAGGGCTGACATGTAGAGACAGACAGGTAACCAGTCTATCACAGGGCTGACATGTAGAGACAGACAGGTAACCAGTCTATCATAGGGCTGACATGTAGAGACAGACAGGTAACCAGTCTATCACATGGAGACATGTGGAGACAGACAAGTAACCAGTCTATCACAGGGAGACATGTAGAGACAGACAGGTAACCAGTCTATCACAGGGAGACATGTAGAGACCGACAGGTAACCAGTCTATAACAGGGGGACATGTAGAGACAGACAGGTAACCAGTCTATCACAGGGCTGACATGTAGAGACAGACAGGTAACCAGTCTATCACAGGGCTGACATGTAGAGACAGACAGGTAACCAGTCTATCATAGGGCTGACATGTAGAGACAGACAGGTAACCAGTCTATCACAGGGAGACATGTAGAGACAGACAGGTAACCAGTCTATCACAGGGAGACATGTAGAGACAGACAGGTAACCAGTCTATCACAGGGCTGACATGTAGAGACAGACAGGCAACCAGTCTATCACAGGGCTGACATGTAGAGACAGACAGGTAACCAGTCTATCACAGGGCCGACATGTAGAGACAGACAGGTAACCAGTCTATCACAGGGGGACATGTAGAGACAGACAGGTAACCAGTCTATCACAGGGGGACATGTAGAGACAGACAGGTAACCAGTCTATCACAGGGAGACATGTAGAGACAGACAGGTAACCAGTCTATCACAGGGAGACATGTAGAGACAGACAGGTAACCAGTCTATCACAGGGAGACATGTAAAGACAGACAGGTAACCAGTCTATCACAGGGAGACATGTAGAGACAGACATGTGACCAGTCTATCACAGGGAGACATGTAGAGACAGACAGGTAACCAGTCTATCACAGGGAGACATGTAGAGACAGACAGGTAACCAGTCTATCACAGGGCTGACATGTAGAGACAGACAGGTAACCAGTCTATCACAGGGAGACATGTAGAGACAGACAGGTAACCAGTCTATCACAGGGAGACATGTACAGACAGACAGGTAACCAGTCTATCACACAGCTGACATGTAGAGACAGACAGGTAACCAGTCTATCACAGGGCTGACATGTAGAGACAGACAGGTAACCAGTCTATCATATGGCTGACATGTAGAGACAGACAGGTAACCAGTCTATCAAATGGAGACATGTGGAGACAGACAGGTAAACAGTCTATCACAGGGAGACATGTAGAGACAGACAGGTAACCAGTCTATCACAGGGAGACATGTAGAGACCGACAGGTAACCAGTCTATCACAGGGGGACATGTAGAGACAGACAGGTAACCAGTCTATCACAGGGCTGACATGTAGAGACAGACAGGTAACCAGTCTATCACAGGGAGACATGTAGAGACAGACAGGTAACCAGTCTATCACAGGGAGACATGTAAAGACAGACAGGTAACCAGTCTATCACAGGGAGACATGTAGAGACAGACAGGTAACCAGTCTATCACAGGGAGACATGTAGAGACAGACAGGTAACCAGTCTATCACAGGGCTGACATGTAGAGACAGACAGGCAACCAGTCTATCACAGGGAGACATGTAGAGACAGACAGGTAACCAGTCTATCACAGGGCTGACATGTAGAGACAGACAGGTAACCAGTCTATCACAGGGAGACATGTAGAGACAGACAGGTAACCAGTCTATCACAGGGCTGACATGTAGAGACAGACAGGCAACCAGTCTATCACAGGGCTGACATGTAGAGACAGACAGGTAACCAGTCTATCACAGGGCCGACATGTAGAGACAGACAGGTAACCAGTCTATCACAGGGAGACATGTAGAGACAGACAGGTAACCAGTCTATCACAGGGAGACATGTAGAGACAGACAGGTAACCAGTCTATCATGGGGCCGACATGTAGAGACAGACAGGTAACCAGTCTATCACAGGGAGACATGTAGAGACAGACAGGTAACCAGTCTATCACAGGGGGACATGTAGAGACAGACAGGTAACCAGTCTATCACAGGGAGACATGTAGAGACAGACAGGTAACCAGTCTATCACAGGGAGACATGTAGAGACAGACAGGTAACCAGTCTATCACAGGGGGACATGTAGAGACAGACAGGTAACCAGTCTATCACAGGGAGACATGTAGAGACAGACAGGTAACCAGTCTATCACAGGGAGACATGTAGAGACAGACAGGTAACCAGTCTATCACAGGGAGACATGTAAAGACAGACAGGTAACCAGTCTATCACAGGGAGACATGTAGAGACAGACAGGTGACCAGTATATCACAGGGAGACATGTAGAGACAGACAGGTAACCAGTCTATCACAGGGAGACATGTAGAGACAGACAGGTAACCAGTCTATCACAGGGAGACATGTAGAGACAGACAGGTAACCAGTCTATCACAGGGAGACATGTACAGACAGACAGGTAACCAGTCTATCACAGGGCTGACATGTAGAGACAGACAGGTAACCAGTCTATCACAGGGCTGACATGTAGAGACAGACAGGTAACCAATCTATCATAGGGCTGACATGTAGAGACAGACAGGTGACCAGTCTATCACAGGGAGACATGTAGAGACAGACAGGTAACCAGTCTATCACAGGGCTGACATGTAGAGACAGACAGGTAACCAGTCTATCACAGGGAGACATGTAGAGACAGACAGGTAACCAGTCTATCACAGGGAGACATGTACAGACAGACAGGTAACCAGTCTATCACAGGGCTGACATGTAGAGACAGACAGGTAACCAGTCTATCACAGGGCTGACATGTAGAGACAGACAGGTAACCAGTCTATCATAGGGCTGACATGTAGAGACAGACAGGTAACCAGTCTATCACATGGAGACATGTGGAGACAGACAGGTAACCAGTCTATCACAGGGAGACATGTAGAGACAGACAGGTAACCAGTCTATCACAGGGAGACATGTAGAGACCGACAGGTAACCAGTCTATCACAGGGGGACATGTAGAGACAGACAGGTAACCAGTCTATCACAGGGCTGACATGTAGAGACAGACAGGCAACCAGTCTATCACAGGGAGACATGTAGAGACAGACAGGTAACCAGTCTATCACAGGGCTGACATGTAGAGACAGACAGGTAACCAGTCTATCACAGGGAGACATGTAGAGACAGACAGGTAACCAGTCTATCACAGGGCTGACATGTAGAGACAGACAGGCAACCAGTCTATCACAGGGCCGACATGTAGAGACAGACAGGTAACCAGTCTATCACAGGGCCGACATGTAGAGACAGACAGGTAACCAGTCTATCACAGGGAGACATGTAGAGACAGACAGGTAACCAGTCTATCACAGGGAGACATGTAGAGACAGACAGGTAACCAGTCTATCATGGGGCCGACATGTAGAGACAGACAGGTAACCAGTCTATCACAGGGAGACATGTAGAGACAGACAGGTAACCAGTCTATCACAGGGGGACATGTAGAGACAGACAGGTAACCAGTCTATCACAGGGAGACATGTAGAGACAGACAGGTAACCAGTCTATCACAGGGAGACATGTAGAGACAGACAGGTAACCAGTCTATCACAGGGGGACATGTAGAGACAGACAGGTAACCAGTCTATCACAGGGAGACATGTAGAGACAGACAGGTAACCAGTCTATCACAGGGAGACATGTAGAGACAGACAGGTAACCAGTCTATCACAGGGAGACATGTAAAGACAGACAGGTAACCAGTCTATCACAGGGAGACATGTAGAGACAGACAGGTGACCAGTCTATCACAGGGAGACATGTAGAGACAGACAGGTAACCAGTCTATCACAGGGAGACATGTAGAGACAGACAGGTAACCAGTCTATCACAGGGCTGACATGTAGAGACAGACAGGTAACCAGTCTATCACAGGGAGACATGTAGAGACAGACAGGTAACCAGTCTATCACAGGGAGACATGTACAGACAGACAGGTAACCAGTCTATCACAGGGCTGACATGTAGAGACAGACAGGTAACCAGTCTATCACAGGGCTGACATGTAGAGACAGACAGGTAACCAGTCTATCATAGGGCTGACATGTAGAGACAGACAGGTAACCAGTCTATCACATGGAGACATGTGGAGACAGACAGGTAACCAGTCTATCACAGGGAGACATGTAGAGACAGACAGGTAACCAGTCTATCACAGGGAGACATGTAGAGACCGACAGGTAACCAGTCTATCACAGGGGGACATGTAGAGACAGACAGGTAACCAGTCTATCACAGGGCTGACATGTAGAGACAGACAGGTAACCAGTCTATCACAGGGAGACATGTAGAGACAGACAGGTAACCAGTCTATCACAGGGAGACATGTAAAGACAGACAGGTAACCAGTCTATCACAGGGCTGACATGTAGAGACAGACAGGTAACCAGTCTATCACAGGGCTGACATGTAGAGACAGACAGGTGACCAGTCTATCACAGGGCTGACATGTAGAGACAGACAGGTAACCAGTCTATCACAGGGAGACATGTAGAGACAGACAGGTAACCAGTCTATCACAGGGAGACATGTAGAGACAGACAGGTAACCAGTCTATCACAGGGCTGACATGTAGAGACAGACAGGCAACCAGTCTATCACAGGGCTGACATGTAGAGACAGACAAGTAACCAGTCTATCACAGGGCCGACATGTAGAGACAGACAGGTAACCAGTCTATCACAGGGAGACATGTAGAGACAGACAGGTAACCAGTCTATCACGGGGCCGACATGTAGAGACAGACAGGTAACCAGTCTATCACGGGGCCGACATGTAGAGACAGACAGGTAACCAGTCTATCACAGGGAGACATGAAGAGACAGACAGGTAACCAGTCTATCACAGGGGGACATGTAGAGACAGACAGGTAACCAGTCTATCACAGGGAGACATGTAGAGACAGACAGGTAACCAGTCTATCACAGGGGGACATGTAGAGACAGACAGGTAACCAGTCTATCACAGGGAGACATGTACAGACAGACAGGTAACCAGTCTATCACAGGGCTGACATGTAGAGACAGACAGGTAACCAGTCTATCACAGGGCTGACATGTAGAGACAGACAGGTAACCAGTCTATCATAGGGCTGACATGTAGAGACAGACAGGTAACCAGTCTATCACATGGAGACATGTGGAGACAGACAGGTAACCAGTCTATCACAGGGAGACATGTAGAGACAGACAGGTAACCAGTCTATCACAGGGAGACATGTAGAGACCGACAGGTAACCAGTCTATCACAGGGGGACATGTAGAGACAGACAGGTAACCAGTCTATCACAGGGCTGACATGTAGAGACAGACAGGCAACCAGTCTATCACAGGGAGACATGTAGAGACAGACAGGTAACCAGTCTATCACAGGGCTGACATGTAGAGACAGACAGGTAACCAGTCTATCACAGGGAGACATGTAGAGACAGACAGGTAACCAGTCTATCACAGGGCTGACATGTAGAGACAGACAGGCAACCAGTCTATCACAGGGCCGACATGTAGAGACAGACATGTAACCAGTCTATCACAGGGCCGACATGTAGAGACAGACAGGTAACCAGTCTATCACAGGGAGACATGTAGAGACAGACAGGTAACCAGTCTATCACAGGGAGACATGTAGAGACAGACAGGTAACCAGTCTATCATGGGGCCGACATGTAGAGACAGACAGGTAACCAGTCTATCACAGGGAGACTTGTAGAGACAGACAGGTAACCAGTCTATCACAGGGGGACATGTAGAGACAGACAGGTAACCAGTCTATCACAGGGAGACATGTAGAGACAGACAGGTAACCAGTCTATCACAGGGAGACATGTAGAGACAGACAGGTAACCAGTCTATCACAGGGGGACATGTAGAGACAGACAGGTAACCAGTCTATCACAGGGAGACATGTAGAGACACACAGGTAACCAGTCTATCACAGGGAGACATGTAGAGACAGACAGGTAACCAGTCTATCACAGGGAGACATGTAAAGACAGACAGGTAACCAGTCTATCACAGGGAGACATGTAGAGACAGACAGGTAACCAGTCTATCACAGGGCTGACATGTAGAGACAGACAGGTAACCAGTCTATCACAGGGCTGACATGTAGAGACAGACAGGTGACCAGTCTATCACAGGGCTGACATGTAGAGACAGACAGGTAACCAGTCTATCACAGGGAGACATGTAGAGACAGACAGGTAACCAGTCTATCACAGGGAGACATGTAGAGACCGACAGGTAACCAGTCTATCACAGGGGGACATGTAGAGACAGACAGGTAACCAGTCTATCACAGGGCTGACATGTAGAGACAGACAGGTAACCAGTCTATCACAGGGAGACATGTAGAGACAGACAGGTAACCAGTCTATCACAGGGAGACATGTAAAGACAGACAGGTAACCAGTCTATCACAGGGAGACATGTAGAGACAGACAGGTAACCAGTCTATCACAGGGAGACATGTAGAGACAGACAGGTAACCAGTCTATCACAGGGCTGACATGTAGAGACAGACAGGCAACCAGTCTATCACAGGGAGACATGTAGAGACAGACAGGTAACCAGTCTATCACAGGGCTGACATGTAGAGACAGACAGGTAACCAGTCTATCACAGGGAGACATGTAGAGACAGACAGGTAACCAGTCTATCACAGGGCTGACATGTAGAGACAGACAGGCAACCAGTCTATCACAGGGCTGACATGTAGAGACAGACAGGTAACCAGTCTATCACAGGGCCGACATGTAGAGACAGACAGGTAACCAGTCTATCACAGGGAGACATGTAGAGACAGACAGGTAACCAGTCTATCACAGGGAGACATGTAGAGACAGACAGGTAACCAGTCTATCATGGGGCCGACATGTAGAGACAGACAGGTAACCAGTCTATCACAGGGGGACATGTAGAGACAGACAGGTAACCAGTCTATCACAGGGAGACATGTAGAGACAGACAGGTAACCAGTCTATCACAGGGAGACATGTAGAGACAGACAGGTAACCAGTCTATCACAGGGAGACATGTAAAGACAGACAGGTAACCAGTCTATCACAGGGAGACATGTAGAGACAGACAGGTGACCAGTCTATCACAGGGAGACATGTAGAGACAGACAGGTAACCAGTCTATCACAGGGAGACATGTAGAGACAGACAGGTAACCAGTCTATCACAGGGCTGACATGTAGAGACAGACAGGTAACCAGTCTATCACAGGGAGACATGTAGAGACAGACAGGTAACCAGTCTATCACAGGGAGACATGTACAGACAGACAGGTAACCAGTCTATCACAGGGCTGACATGTAGAGACAGACAGGTAACCAGTCTATCACAGGGCTGACATGTAGAGACAGACAGGTAACCAGTCTATCATAGGGCTGACATGTAGAGACAGACAGGTAACCAGTCTATCACATGGAGACATGTGGAGACAGACAAGTAACCAGTCTATCACAGGGAGACATGTAGAGACAGACAGGTAACCAGTCTATCACAGGGAGACATGTAGAGACCGACAGGTAACCAGTCTATAACAGGGGGACATGTAGAGACAGACAGGTAACCAGTCTATCACAGGGCTGACATGTAGAGACAGACAGGTAACCAGTCTATCACAGGGCTGACATGTAGAGACAGACAGGTAACCAGTCTATCATAGGGCTGACATGTAGAGACAGACAGGTAACCAGTCTATCACAGGGAGACATGTAGAGACAGACAGGTAACCAGTCTATCACAGGGAGACATGTAGAGACAGACAGGTAACCAGTCTATCACAGGGCTGACATGTAGAGACAGACAGGCAACCAGTCTATCACAGGGCTGACATGTAGAGACAGACAGGTAACCAGTCTATCACAGGGCCGACATGTAGAGACAGACAGGTAACCAGTCTATCACAGGGGGACATGTAGAGACAGACAGGTAACCAGTCTATCACAGGGGGACATGTAGAGACAGACAGGTAACCAGTCTATCACAGGGAGACATGTAGAGACAGACAGGTAACCAGTCTATCACAGGGAGACATGTAGAGACAGACAGGTAACCAGTCTATCACAGGGAGACATGTAAAGACAGACAGGTAACCAGTCTATCACAGGGAGACATGTAGAGACAGACATGTGACCAGTCTATCACAGGGAGACATGTAGAGACAGACAGGTAACCAGTCTATCACAGGGAGACATGTAGAGACAGACAGGTAACCAGTCTATCACAGGGCTGACATGTAGAGACAGACAGGTAACCAGTCTATCACAGGGAGACATGTAGAGACAGACAGGTAACCAGTCTATCACAGGGAGACATGTACAGACAGACAGGTAACCAGTCTATCACACAGCTGACATGTAGAGACAGACAGGTAACCAGTCTATCACAGGGCTGACATGTAGAGACAGACAGGTAACCAGTCTATCATATGGCTGACATGTAGAGACAGACAGGTAACCAGTCTATCAAATGGAGACATGTGGAGACAGACAGGTAAACAGTCTATCACAGGGAGACATGTAGAGACAGACAGGTAACCAGTCTATCACAGGGAGACATGTAGAGACCGACAGGTAACCAGTCTATCACAGGGGGACATGTAGAGACAGACAGGTAACCAGTCTATCACAGGGCTGACATGTAGAGACAGACAGGTAACCAGTCTATCACAGGGAGACATGTAGAGACAGACAGGTAACCAGTCTATCACAGGGAGACATGTAAAGACAGACAGGTAACCAGTCTATCACAGGGAGACATGTAGAGACAGACAGGTAACCAGTCTATCACAGGGAGACATGTAGAGACAGACAGGTAACCAGTCTATCACAGGGCTGACATGTAGAGACAGACAGGCAACCAGTCTATCACAGGGAGACATGTAGAGACAGACAGGTAACCAGTCTATCACAGGGCTGACATGTAGAGACAGACAGGTAACCAGTCTATCACAGGGAGACATGTAGAGACAGACAGGTAACCAGTCTATCACAGGGCTGACATGTAGAGACAGACAGGCAACCAGTCTATCACAGGGCTGACATGTAGAGACAGACAGGTAACCAGTCTATCACAGGGCCGACATGTAGAGACAGACAGGTAACCAGTCTATCACAGGGAGACATGTAGAGACAGACAGGTAACCAGTCTATCACAGGGAGACATGTAGAGACAGACAGGTAACCAGTCTATCATGGGGCCGACATGTAGAGACAGACAGGTAACCAGTCTATCACAGGGAGACATGTAGAGACAGACAGGTAACCAGTCTATCACAGGGGGACATGTAGAGACAGACAGGTAACCAGTCTATCACAGGGAGACATGTAGAGACAGACAGGTAACCAGTCTATCACAGGGAGACATGTAGAGACAGACAGGTAACCAGTCTATCACAGGGGGACATGTAGAGACAGACAGGTAACCAGTCTATCACAGGGAGACATGTAGAGACAGACAGGTAACCAGTCTATCACAGGGAGACATGTAGAGACAGACAGGTAACCAGTCTATCACAGGGAGACATGTAAAGACAGACAGGTAACCAGTCTATCACAGGGAGACATGTAGAGACAGACAGGTGACCAGTATATCACAGGGAGACATGTAGAGACAGACAGGTAACCAGTCTATCACAGGGAGACATGTAGAGACAGACAGGTAACCAGTCTATCACAGGGAGACATGTAGAGACAGACAGGTAACCAGTCTATCACAGGGAGACATGTACAGACAGACAGGTAACCAGTCTATCACAGGGCTGACATGTAGAGACAGACAGGTAACCAGTCTATCACAGGGCTGACATGTAGAGACAGACAGGTAACCAATCTATCATAGGGCTGACATGTAGAGACAGACAGGTGACCAGTCTATCACAGGGAGACATGTAGAGACAGACAGGTAACCAGTCTATCACAGGGCTGACATGTAGAGACAGACAGGTAACCAGTCTATCACAGGGAGACATGTAGAGACAGACAGGTAACCAGTCTATCACAGGGAGACATGTACAGACAGACAGGTAACCAGTCTATCACAGGGCTGACATGTAGAGACAGACAGGTAACCAGTCTATCACAGGGCTGACATGTAGAGACAGACAGGTAACCAGTCTATCATAGGGCTGACATGTAGAGACAGACAGGTAACCAGTCTATCACATGGAGACATGTGGAGACAGACAGGTAACCAGTCTATCACAGGGAGACATGTAGAGACAGACAGGTAACCAGTCTATCACAGGGAGACATGTAGAGACCGACAGGTAACCAGTCTATCACAGGGGGACATGTAGAGACAGACAGGTAACCAGTCTATCACAGGGCTGACATGTAGAGACAGACAGGCAACCAGTCTATCACAGGGAGACATGTAGAGACAGACAGGTAACCAGTCTATCACAGGGCTGACATGTAGAGACAGACAGGTAACCAGTCTATCACAGGGAGACATGTAGAGACAGACAGGTAACCAGTCTATCACAGGGCTGACATGTAGAGACAGACAGGCAACAAGTCTATCACAGGGCCGACATGTAGAGACAGACAGGTAACCAGTCTATCACAGGGCCGACATGTAGAGACAGACAGGTAACCAGTCTATCACAGGGAGACATGTAGAGACAGACAGGTAACCAGTCTATCACAGGGAGACATGTAGAGACAGACAGGTAACCAGTCTATCATGGGGCCGACATGTAGAGACAGACAGGTAACCAGTCTATCACAGGGAGACATGTAGAGACAGACAGGTAACCAGTCTATCACAGGGGGACATGTAGAGACAGACAGGTAACCAGTCTATCACAGGGAGACATGTAGAGACAGACAGGTAACCAGTCTATCACAGGGAGACATGTAGAGACAGACAGGTAACCAGTCTATCACAGGGGGACATGTAGAGACAGACAGGTAACCAGTCTATCACAGGGAGACATGTAGAGACAGACAGGTAACCAGTCTATCACAGGGAGACATGTAGAGACAGACAGGTAACCAGTCTATCACAGGGAGACATGTAAAGACAGACAGGTAACCAGTCTATCACAGGGAGACATGTAGAGACAGACAGGTGACCAGTCTATCACAGGGAGACATGTAGAGACAGACAGGTAACCAGTCTATCACAGGGAGACATGTAGAGACAGACAGGTAACCAGTCTATCACAGGGCTGACATGTAGAGACAGACAGGTAACCAGTCTATCACAGGGAGACATGTAGAGACAGACAGGTAACCAGTCTATCACAGGGAGACATGTACAGACAGACAGGTAACCAGTCTATCACAGGGCTGACATGTAGAGACAGACAGGTAACCAGTCTATCACAGGGCTGACATGTAGAGACAGACAGGTAACCAGTCTATCATAGGGCTGACATGTAGAGACAGACAGGTAACCAGTCTATCACATGGAGACATGTGGAGACAGACAGGTAACCAGTCTATCACAGGGAGACATGTAGAGACAGACAGGTAACCAGTCTATCACAGGGAGACATGTAGAGACCGACAGGTAACCAGTCTATCACAGGGGGACATGTAGAGACAGACAGGTAACCAGTCTATCACAGGGCTGACATGTAGAGACAGACAGGTAACCAGTCTATCACAGGGAGACATGTAGAGACAGACAGGTAACCAGTCTATCACAGGGAGACATGTAAAGACAGACAGGTAACCAGTCTATCACAGGGCTGACATGTAGAGACAGACAGGTAACCAGTCTATCACAGGGCTGACATGTAGAGACAGACAGGTGACCAGTCTATCACAGGGCTGACATGTAGAGACAGACAGGTAACCAGTCTATCACAGGGAGACATGTAGAGACAGACAGGTAACCAGTCTATCACAGGGAGACATGTAGAGACAGACAGGTAACCAGTCTATCACAGGGCTGACATGTAGAGACAGACAGGCAACCAGTCTATCACAGGGCTGACATGTAGAGACAGACAGGTAACCAGTCTATCACAGGGCCGACATGTAGAGACAGACAGGTAACCAGTCTATCACAGGGAGACATGTAGAGACAGACAGGTAACCAGTCTATCACGGGGCCGACATGTAGAGACAGACAGGTAACCAGTCTATCACGGGGCCGACATGTAGAGACAGACAGGTAACCAGTCTATCACAGGGAGACATGAAGAGACAGACAGGTAACCAGTCTATCACAGGGGGACATGTAGAGACAGACAGGTAACCAGTCTATCACAGGGAGACATGTAGAGACAGACAGGTAACCAGTCTATCACAGGGGGACATGTAGAGACAGACAGGTAACCAGTCTATCACAGGGAGACATGTAGAGACAGACAGGTAACCAGTCTATCACAGGGAGACATGTAGAGACAGACAGGTAACCAGTCTATCACAGGGAGACATGTAGAGACAGACAGGTAACCAGTCTATCACAGGGAGACATGTAGAGACAGACAGGTAACCAGTCTATCACAGGGGGACATGTAGAGACAGACAGGTAACCAGTCTATCACAGGGAGACATGTAGAGACAGACAGGTAACCAGTCTATCACAGGGAGATTGTCTGTCTCTCCATGTCTCCCTATGATAGACTGGTTACCTGTCTGTCTCTACATGTCCCCCTGTGATAGACTGGTTACCTGTCTGTCTCTAGAGACATGTAAAGACAGACAGGTAACCAGTCTATCACAGGGAGACATGTAGAGACAGACAGGTAACCAGTCTATCACAGGGAGACATGTAGAGACAGACAGGTAACCAGTCTATCACAGGGGGACATGTAGAGACAGACAGGTAACCAGTCTATCACAGGGAGACATGTAGAGACAGACAGGTAACCAGTCTATCACAGGGAGATTGTCTGTCTCTCCATGTCTCCCTATGATAGACTGGTTACCTGTCTGTCTCTACATGTCCCCCTGTGATAGACTGGTTACCTGTCTGTCTCTAGAGACATGTAAAGACAGACAGGTAACCAGTCTATCACAGGGAGACATGTAGAGACAGACAGGTAACCAGTCTATCACAGGGAGACATGTAGAGACAGACAGGTAACCAGTCTATCACAGGGAGACATGTAGAGACAGACAGGTAACCAGTCTATCACAGGGAGACATGTAGAGACCGACAGGTAACCAGTCTATCACAGGGGGACATGTAGAGACAGACAGGTAACCAGTCTATCACAGGGAGACATGTAGAGACAGACAGGTAACCAGTCTATCACGGGGCTGACATGTAGAGACAGACAGGCAACCAGTCTATCACAGGGCTGACATGTAGAGACAGACAGGTAACCAGTCTATCACAGGGCCGACATGTAGAGACAGACAGGTAACCAGTCTATCACAGGGAGACATGTAGAGACAGACAGGTAACCAGTCTATCACAGGGAGACATGTAGAGACAGACAGGTAACCAGTCTATCATGGGGCCGACATGTAGAGACAGACAGGTAACCAGTCTATCACAGGGGGACATGTAGAGACAGACAGGTAACCAGTCTATCACAGGGAGACATGTAGAGACAGACAGGTAACCAGTCTATCACAGGGAGACATGTAGAGACAGACAGGTAACCAGTCTATCACAGGGAGACATGTAAAGACAGACAGGTAACCAGTCTATCACAGGGAGACATGTAGAGACAGACAGGTGACCAGTCTATCACAGGGAGACATGTAGGGACAGACAGGTAACCAGTCTATCACAGGGAGACATGTAGAGACAGACAGGTAACCAGTCTATCACAGGGCTGACATGTCGAGACAGACAGGTAACCAGTCTATCACAGGGAGACATGTAGAGACAGACAGGTAACCAGTCTATCACAGGGAGACATGTACAGACAGACAGGTAACCAGTCTATCACAGGGCTGACATGTAGAGACAGACAGGTAACCAGTCTATCACAGGGCTGACATGTAGAGACAGACAGGTAACCAGTCTATCATAGGGCTGACATGTAGAGACAGACAGGTAACCAGTCTATCACATGGAGACATGTGGAGACAGACAGGTAACCAGTCTATCACAGGGAGACATGTAGAGACAGACAGGTAACCAGTCTATCACAGGGAGACATGTAGAGACCGACAGGTAACCAGTCTATAACAGGGGGACATGTAGAGACAGACAGGTAACCAGTCTATCACAGGGCTGACATGTAGAGACAGACAGGTAACCAGTCTATCACAGGGCTGACATGTAGAGACAGACAGGTAACCAGTCTATCATAGGGCTGACATGTAGAGACAGACAGGTAACCAGTCTATCACAGGGAGACATGTAGAGACAGACAGGTAACCAGTCTATCACAGGGAGACATGTAGAGACAGACAGGTAACCAGTCTATCACAGGGCTGACATGTAGAGACAGACAGGCAACCAGTCTATCACAGGGCTGACATGTAGAGACAGACAGGTAACCAGTCTATCACAGGGCCGACATGTAGAGACAGACAGGTAACCAGTCTATCACAGGGGGACATGTAGAGACAGACAGGTAACCAGTCTATCACAGGGGGACATGTAGAGACAGACAGGTAACCAGTCTATCACAGGGAGACATGTAGAGACAGACATTTAACCAGTCTATCACAGGGAGACATGTAGAGACAGACAGGTAACCAGTCTATCACAGGGAGAAATGTAAAGACAGACAGGTAACCAGTCTATCACAGGGAGACATGTAGAGACAGACATGTGACAAGTCTATCACAGGGAGACATGTAGATACAGACAGGTAACCAGTCTATCACAGGGAGACATGTAGAGACAGACAGGTAACAAGTCTATCACAGGGCTGACATGTAGAGACAGACAGGTAACCAGTCTATCACAGGGAGACATGTAGAGACAGACAGGTAACCAGTCTATCACAGGGAGACATGTACAGACAGACAGGTAACCAGTCTATCACACAGCTGACATGTAGAGACAGACAGGTAACCAGTCTATCACAGGGCTGACATGTAGAGACAGACAGGTAACCAGTCTATCATATGGCTGACATGTAGAGACAGACAGGTAACCAGTCTATCAAATGGAGACATGTGGAGACAGACAGGTAAACAGTCTATCACAGGGAGACATGTAGAGACAGACAGGTAACCAGTCTATCACAGGGAGACATGTAGAGACCGACAGGTAACCAGTCTATCACAGGGGGACATGTAGAGACAGACAGGTAACCAGTCTATCACAGGGCTGACATGTAGAGACAGACAGGTAACCAGTCTATCACAGGGAGACATGTAGAGACAGACAGGTAACCAGTCTATCACAGGGAGACATGTAGAGACAGACAGGTAACCAGTCTATCACAGGGAGACATGTAGAGACAGACAGGTAACCAGTCTATCACAGGGCTGACATGTAGAGACAGACAGGCAACCAGTCTATCACAGGGAGACATGTAGAGACAGACAGGTAACCAGTCTATCACAGGGGGACATGTAGAGACAGACAGGTAACCAGTCTATCACAGGGAGACATGTAGAGACAGACAGGTAACCAGTCTATCACAGGGAGACATGTAGAGACAGACAGGTAACCAGTCTATCACAGGGGGACATGTAGAGACAGACAGGTAACCAGTCTATCACAGGGAGACATGTAGAGACAGACAGGTAACCAGTCTATCACAGGGAGACATGTAGAGACAGACAGGTAACCAGTCTATCACAGGGAGACATGTAAAGACAGACAGGTAACCAGTCTATCACAGGGAGACATGTAGAGACAGACAGGTGACCAGTATATCACAGGGAGACATGTAGAGACAGACAGGTAACCAGTCTATCACAGGGAGACATGTAGAGACAGACAGGTAACCAGTCTATCACAGGGAGACATGTAGAGACAGACAGGTAACCAGTCTATCACAGGGAGACATGTACAGACAGACAGGTAACCAGTCTATCACAGGGCTGACATGTAGAGACAGACAGGTAACCAGTCTATCACAGGGCTGACATGTAGAGACAGACAGGTAACCAATCTATCATAGGGCTGACATGTAGAGACAGACAGGTGACCAGTCTATCACAGGGAGACATGTAGAGACAGACAGGTAACCAGTCTATCACAGGGCTGACATGTAGAGACAGACAGGTAACCAGTCTATCACAGGGAGACATGTAGAGACAGACAGGTAACCAGTCTATCACAGGGAGACATGTACAGACAGACAGGTAACCAGTCTATCACAGGGCTGACATGTAGAGACAGACAGGTAACCAGTCTATCACAGGGCTGACATGTAGAGACAGACAGGTAACCAGTCTATCATAGGGCTGACATGTAGAGACAGACAGGTAACCAGTCTATCACATGGAGACATGTGGAGACAGACAGGTAACCAGTCTATCACAGGGAGACATGTAGAGACAGACAGGTAACCAGTCTATCACAGGGAGACATGTAGAGACCGACAGGTAACCAGTCTATCACAGGGGGACATGTAGAGACAGACAGGTAACCAGTCTATCACAGGGCTGACATGTAGAGACAGACAGGCAACCAGTCTATCACAGGGAGACATGTAGAGACAGACAGGTAACCAGTCTATCACAGGGAGACATGTAGAGACAGACAGGTAACCAGTCTATCACAGGGCTGACATGTAGAGACAGACAGGCAACCAGTCTATCACAGGGCCGACATGTAGAGACAGACAGGTAACCAGTCTATCACAGGGCCGACATGTAGAGACAGACAGGTAACCAGTCTATCACAGGGAGACATGTAGAGACAGACAGGTAACCAGTCTATCACAGGGAGACATGTAGAGACAGACAGGTAACCAGTCTATCATGGGGCCGACATGTAGAGACAGACAGGTAACCAGTCTATCACAGGGAGACATGTAGAGACAGACAGGTAACCAGTCTATCACAGGGGGACATGTAGAGACAGACAGGTAACCAGTCTATCACAGGGAGACATGTAGAGACAGACAGGTAACCAGTCTATCACAGGGAGACATGTAGAGACAGACAGGTAACCAGTCTATCACAGGGGGACATGTAGAGACAGACAGGTAACCAGTCTATCACAGGGAGACATGTAGAGACAGACAGGTAACCAGTCTATCACAGGGAGACATGTAGAGACAGACAGGTAACCAGTCTATCACAGGGAGACATGTAAAGACAGACAGGTAACCAGTCTATCACAGGGAGACATGTAGAGACAGACAGGTGACCAGTCTATCACAGGGAGACATGTAGAGACAGACAGGTAACCAGTCTATCACAGGGAGACATGTAGAGACAGACAGGTAACCAGTCTATCACAGGGCTGACATGTAGAGACAGACAGGTAACCAGTCTATCACAGGGAGACATGTAGAGACAGACAGGTAACCAGTCTATCACAGGGAGACATGTACAGACAGACAGGTAACCAGTCTATCACAGGGCTGACATGTAGAGACAGACAGGTAACCAGTCTATCACAGGGCTGACATGTAGAGACAGACAGGTAACCAGTCTATCATAGGGCTGACATGTAGAGACAGACAGGTAACCAGTCTATCACATGGAGACATGTGGAGACAGACAGGTAACCAGTCTATCACAGGGAGACATGTAGAGACAGACAGGTAACCAGTCTATCACAGGGAGACATGTAGAGACCGACAGGTAACCAGTCTATCACAGGGGGACATGTAGAGACAGACAGGTAACCAGTCTATCACAGGGCTGACATGTAGAGACAGACAGGTAACCAGTCTATCACAGGGAGACATGTAGAGACAGACAGGTAACCAGTCTATCACAGGGAGACATGTAAAGACAGACAGGTAACCAGTCTATCACAGGGCTGACATGTAGAGACAGACAGGTAACCAGTCTATCACAGGGCTGACATGTAGAGACAGACAGGTGACCAGTCTATCACAGGGCTGACATGTAGAGACAGACAGGTAACCAGTCTATCACAGGGAGACATGTAGAGACAGACAGGTAACCAGTCTATCACAGGGAGACATGTAGAGACAGACAGGTAACCAGTCTATCACAGGGCTGACATGTAGAGACAGACAGGCAACCAGTCTATCACAGGGCTGACATGTAGAGACAGACAGGTAACCAGTCTATCACAGGGCCGACATGTAGAGACAGACAGGTAACCAGTCTATCACAGGGAGACATGTAGAGACAGACAGGTAACCAGTCTATCACAGGGAGACATGTAGAGACAGACAGGTAACCAGTCTATCACGGGGCCAACATGTAGAGACAGACAGGTAACCAGTCTATCACAGGGAGACATGTAGAGACAGACAGGTAACCAGTCTATCACAGGGGGACATGTAGAGACAGACAGGTAACCAGTCTATCACAGGGAGACATGTAGAGACAGACAGGTAACCAGTCTATCACAGGGGGACATGTAGAGACAGACAGGTAACCAGTCTATCACAGGGAGACATGTAGAGACAGACAGGTAACCAGTCTATCACAGGGAGACATGTAGAGACAGACAGGTAACCAGTCTATCACAGGGAGACATGTAGAGACAGACAGGTAACCAGTCTATCACAGGGAGACATGTAGAGACAGACAGGTAACCAGTCTATCACAGGGGGACATGTAGAGACAGACAGGTAACCAGTCTATCACAGGGAGACATGTAGAGACAGACAGGTAACCAGTCTATCATGGGGCCGACATGTAGAGACAGACAGGTAACCAGTCTATCACAGGGAGACATGTAGAGACAGACAGGTAACCAGTCTATCACAGGGGGACATGTAGAGACAGACAGGTAACCAGTCTATCACAGGGAGACATGTAGAGACAGACAGGTAACCAGTCTATCACAGGGAGACATGTAGAGACAGACAGGTAACCAGTCTATCACAGGGGGACATGTAGAGACAGACAGGTAACCAGTCTATCACAGGGAGACATGTAGAGACAGACAGGTAACCAGTCTATCACAGGGAGACATGTAGAGACAGACAGGTAACCAGTCTATCACAGGGAGACATGTAGAGACAGACAGGTAACCAGTCTATCACAGGGCTGACATGTAGAGACAGACAGGTAACCAGTCTATCACAGGGCTGACATGTAGAGACAGACAGGTAACCAGTCTATCATAGGGCTGACATGTAGAGACAGACAGGTAACCAGTCTATCACATGGAGACATGTGGAGACAGACAGGTAACCAGTCTATCACAGGGAGACATGTAGAGACAGACAGGTAACCAGTCTATCACAGGGAGACATGTAGAGACCGACAGGTAACCAGTCTATCACAGGGGGACATGTAGAGACAGACAGGTAACCAGTCTATCACAGGGCGACATGGAGAGACAGACAGGTAACCAGTCTATCACAGGGAGACATGTAAAGACAGACAGGTAACCAGTCTATCACAGGGAGACATGTAGAGACAGACAGGTAACCAGTCTATCACAGGGAGACATGTAGAGACAGACAGGTAACCAGTCTATCACAGGGCTGACATGTAGAGACAGACAGGCAACCAGTCTATCACAGGGCTGACATGTAGAGACAGACAGGTAACCAGTCTATCACAGGGCCGACATGTAGAGACAGACAGGTAACCAGTCTATCACAGGGAGACATGTAGAGACAGACAGGTAACCAGTCTATCACAGGGAGACATGTAGAGACAGACAGGTAACCAGTCTATCATGGGGCCGACATGTAGAGACAGACAGGTAACCAGTCTATCACAGGGAGACATGTAGAGACAGACAGGTAACCAGTCTATCACAGGGGGACGTGTAGAGACAGACAGGTAACCAGTCTATCACAGGGGGACATGTAGAGACAGACAGGTAACCAGTCTATCACAGGGAGACATGTAGAGACAGACAGGTAACCAGTCTATCACAGGGAGACATGTAGAGACAGACAGGTAACCAGTCTATCACAGGGGGACATGTAGAGACAGACAGGTAACCAGTCTATCACAGGGAGACATGTAGAGACAGACAGGTAACCAGTCTATCACAGGGAGACATGGAGAGACAGACAGGTAACCAGTCTATCACAGGGAGACATGTAAAGACAGACAGGTAACCAGTCTATCACAGGGAGACATGTAGAGACAGACAGGTGACCAGTCTATCACAGGGAGACATGTAGAGACAGACAGGTAACCAGTCTATCACAGGGGGACATGTAGAGACAGACAGGTAACCAGTCTATCACAGGGAGACATGTAGAGACAGACAGGTAACCAGTCTATCACAGGGAGACATGTAGAGACCGACAGGTAACCAGTCTTTCACAGGGGGACATGTAGAGACAGACAGGTAACCAGTCTATCACAGGGAGACATGTAGAGACAGACAGGTAACCAGTCTATCACAGGGAGACATGTAGAGACAGACAGGTAACCAGTCTATCACGGGGCTGACATTTAGAGACAGACAGGTAACCAGTCTATCACAGGGAGACATGTAGAGACAGACAGGTAACCAGTCTATCACAGGGCTGACATGTAGAGACAGACAGGTGACCAGTCTATCACAGGGCTGACATGTAGAGAGAGACAGGTGACCAGTCTATCACAGGGCTGACATGTAGAGACAGACAGGTAACCAGTCTATCACAGGGAGACATGTAGAGACAGACAGGTAACCAGTCTATCACAGGGAGACATGTAGAGACAGACAGGTAACCAGTCTATCACAGGGCTGACATGTAGAGACAGACAGGCAACCAGTCTATCACAGGGCTGACATGTAGAGACAGACAGGTAACCAGTCTATCACAGGGCCGACATGTAGAGACAGACAGGTAACCAGTCTATCACAGGGAGACATGTAGAGACAGACAGGTAACCAGTCTATCACAGGGAGACATGTAGAGACAGACAGGTAACCAGTCTATCATGGGGCCGACATGTAGAGACAGACAGGTAACCAGTCTATCACAGGGAGACATGTAGAGACAGACAGGTAACCAGTCTATCACAGGGGGACATGTAGAGACAGACAGGTAACCAGTCTATCACAGGGAGACATGTAGAGACAGACAGGTAACCAGTCTATCACAGGGAGACATGTAGAGACAGACAGGTAACCAGTCTATCACAGGGGGACATGTAGAGACAGACAGGTAACCAGTCTATCACAGGGAGACATGTAGAGACAGACAGGTAACCAGTCTACCACAGGGAGACATGTAGAGACAGACAGGTAACCAGTCTATCACAGGGAGACATGTAAAGACAGACAGGTAACCAGTCTATCACAGGGAGACATGTAGAGACAAACAGGTGACCAGTCTATCACAGGGAGACATGTAGAGACAGACAGGTAACCAGTCTATCACAGGGAGACATGTAGAGACAGACAGGTAACCAGTCTATCACAGGGAGACATGTAGAGACAGACAGGTAACCAGTCTATCATGGGGCCGACATGTAGAGACAGACAGGTAACCAGTCTATCACAGGGAGACATGTAGAGACAGACAGGTAACCAGTCTATCACAGGGGGACATGTAGAGACAGACAGGTAACCAGTCTATCATAGGGCTGACATGTAGAGACAGACAGGTAACCAGTCTATCACATGGAGACATGTGGAGACAGACAGGTAACCAGTCTATCACAGGGAGACATGTAGAGACAGACAGGTAACCAGTCTATCACAGGGAGACATGTAGAGACCGACAGGTAACCAGTCTATCACAGGGGGACATGTAGAGACAGACAGGTAACCAGTCTATCACAGGGAGACATGGAGAGACAGACAGGTAACCAGTCTATCACAGGGAGACATGTAAAGACAGACAGGTAACCAGTCTATCACAGGGAGACATGTAGAGACAGACAGGTAACCAGTCTATCACAGGGAGACATGTAGAGACAGACAGGTAACCAGTCTATCACAGGGAGACATGTAGAGACCGACAGGTAACCAGTCTATCACAGGGGGACATGTAGAGACAGACAGGTAACCAGTCTATCACATGGAGACATGTGGAGACAGACAGGTAACCAGTCTATCACAGGGAGACATGTAGAGACAGACAGGTAACCAGTCTATCACAGGGAGACATGTAGAGACCGACAGGTAACCAGTCTATCACAGGGGGACATGTAGAGACAGACAGGTAACCAGTCTATCACAGGGAGACATGAAGAGACAGACAGGTAACCAGTCTATCACAGGGAGACATGTAAAGACAGACAGGTAACCAGTCTATCACAGGGAGACATGTAGAGACAGACAGGTAACCAGTCTATCACAGGGAGACATGTAGAGACAGACAGGTAACCAGTCTATCACAGGGAGACATGTAAAGACAGACAGGTAACCAGTCTATCACAGGGAGACATGTAGAGACAGACAGGTGACCAGTCTATCACAGGGGGACATGTAGAGACGGACAGGTAACCAGTCTATCACAGGGAGACATGTAGAGACAGACAGGTAACCAGTCTATCACAGGGAGACATGTAGAGACCGACATGTAGAGACAGACAGGTAACCAGTCTATCACAGGGAGACATGAAGAGACAGACAGGTAACCAGTCTATCACAGGGAGACATGTAAAGACAGACAGGTAACCAGTCTATCACAGGGAGACATGTAGAGACAGACAGGTAACCAGTCTATCACAGGGAGACATGTAGAGACAGACAGGTAACCAGTCTATCACAGGGAGACATGTAGAGACAGACAGGTAACCAGTCTATCACAGGGGGACATGTAGAGACAGACAGGTAACCAGTCTATCACAGGGAGACATGTAGAGACAGACAGGTAACCAGTCTATCACAGGGGGACATGTAGAGACGGACAGGTAACCAGTCTATCACAGGGAGACATGTAGAGACAGACAGGTAACCAGTCTATCACAGGGAGACATGTAGAGACAGACAGGTAACCAGTCTATCACAGGGAGACATGTAAAGACAGACAGGTAACCAGTCTATCACAGGGAGACATGTAGAGACAGACAGGTGACCAGTCTATCACAGGGGGACATGTAGAGACGGACAGGTAACCAGTCTATCACAGGGAGACATGTAGAGACAGACAGGTAACCAGTCTATCACAGGGAGACATGTAGAGACCGACAGGTAACCAGTCTATCACAGGGGGACATGTAGAGACAGACAGGTAACCAGTCTATCACAGGGAGACATGGAGAGACAGACAGGTAACCAGTCTATCACAGGGAGACATGTAAAGACAGACAGGTAACCAGTCTATCACAGGGAGACATGTAGAGACAGACAGGTAACCAGTCTATCACAGGGAGACATGTAGAGACAGACAGGTAACCAGTCTATCACAGGGCTGACATGTAGAGACAGACAGGCAACCAGTCTATCACAGGGCTGACATGTAGAGACAGACAGGTAACCAGTCTATCACAGGGCCGACATGTAGAGACAGACAGGTAACCAGTCTATCACAGGGAGACATGTAGAGACAGACAGGTAACCAGTCTATCACAGGGAGACATGTAGAGACAGACAGGTAACCAGTCTATCATGGGGCCGACATGTAGAGACAGACAGGTAACCAGTCTATCACAGGGAGACATGTAGAGACAGACAGGTAACCAGTCTATCACAGGGGGACATGTAGAGACAGACAGGTAACCAGTCTATCATAGGGCTGACATGTAGAGACAGACAGGTAACCAGTCTATCACATGGAGACATGTGGAGACAGACAGGTAACCAGTCTATCACAGGGAGACATGTAGAGACAGACAGGTAACCAGTCTATCACAGGGAGACATGTAGAGACCGACAGGTAACCAGTCTATCACAGGGGGACATGTAGAGACAGACAGGTAACCAGTCTATCACAGGGAGACATGGAGAGACAGACAGGTAACCAGTCTATCACAGGGAGACATGTAAAGACAGACAGGTAACCAGTCTATCACAGGGAGACATGTAGAGACAGACAGGTAACCAGTCTATCACAGGGAGACATGTAGAGACAGACAGGTAACCAGTCTATCACAGGGAGACATGTAGAGACCGACAGGTAACCAGTCTATCACAGGGGGACATGTAGAGACAGACAGGTAACCAGTCTATCACATGGAGACATGTGGAGACAGACAGGTAACCAGTCTATCACAGGGAGACATGTAGAGACAGACAGGTAACCAGTCTATCACAGGGAGACATGTAGAGACCGACAGGTAACCAGTCTATCACAGGGGGACATGTAGAGACAGACAGGTAACCAGTCTATCACAGGGAGACATGAAGAGACAGACAGGTAACCAGTCTATCACAGGGAGACATGTAAAGACAGACAGGTAACCAGTCTATCACAGGGAGACATGTAGAGACAGACAGGTAACCAGTCTATCACAGGGAGACATGTAGAGACAGACAGGTAACCAGTCTATCACAGGGCTGACATGTAGAGACAGACAGGCAACCAGTCTATCACAGGGCTGACATGTAGAGACAGACAGGTAACCAGTCTATCACAGGGCCGACATGTAGAGACAGACAGGTAACCAGTCTATCACAGGGAGACATGTAGAGACAGACAGGTAACCAGTCTATCACAGGGAGACATGTAGAGACAGACAGGTAACCAGTCTATCATGGGGCCGACATGTAGAGACAGACAGGTAACCAGTCTATCACAGGGAGACATGTAGAGACAGACAGGTAACCAGTCTATCACAGGGGGACATGTAGAGACAGACAGGTAACCAGTCTATCACAGGGAGACATGTAGAGACAGACAGGTAACCAGTCTATCACAGGGAGACATGTAGAGACAGACAGGTAACCAGTCTATCACAGGGGGACATGTAGAGACGGACAGGTAACCAGTCTATCACAGGGAGACATGTAGAGACAGACAGGTAACCAGTCTATCACAGGGAGACATGTAGAGACAGACAGGTAACCAGTCTATCACAGGGAGACATGTAAAGACAGACAGGTAACCAGTCTATCACAGGGAGACATGTAGAGACAGACAGGTGACCAGTCTATCACAGGGAGACATGTAGAGACAGACAGGTAACCAGTCTATCACAGGGAGACATGTAGAGACAGACAGGTAACCAGTCTATCACAGGGCTGACATGTAGAGACAGACAGGTAACCAGTCTATCACAGGGAGACATGTAGAGACAGACAGGTAACCAGTCTATCACAGGGAGACATGTACAGACAGACAGGTAACCAGTCTATCACAGGGCTGACATGTAGAGACAGACAGGTAACCAGTCTATCACAGGGCTGACATGTAGAGACAGACAGGTAACCAGTCTATCATAGGGCTGACATGTAGAGACAGACAGGTAACCAGTCTATCACATGGAGACATGTGGAGACAGACAGGTAACCAGTCTATCACAGGGAGACATGTAGAGACAGACAGGTAACCAGTCTATCACAGGGAGACATGTAGAGACCGACAGGTAACCAGTCTATCACAGGGGGACATGTAGAGACAGACAGGTAACCAGTCTATCACAGGGCTGACATGTAGAGACAGACAGGTAACCAGTCTATCACAGGGAGACATGTAGAGACAGACAGGTAACCAGTCTATCACAGGGAGACATGTAGAGACAGACAGGTAACCAGTCTATCACAGGGAGACATGTAGAGACAGAGAGGTAACCAGTCTATCACAGGGGGACATGTAGAGACAGACAGGTAACCAGTCTATCACAGGGAGACATGTAGAGACAGACAGGTAACCAGTCTATCACGGGGCCGACATTTAGAGACAGACAGGTAACCAGTCTATCACAGGGAGACATGTAGAGACAGACAGGTAACCAGTCTATCACAGGGCTGACATGTAGAGACAGACAGGTGACCAGTCTATCACAGGGCTGACATGTAGAGAGAGACAGGTGACCAGTCTATCACAGGGCTGACATGTAGAGACAGACAGGTAACCAGTCTATCACAGGGACACATGTAGAGACAGACAGGTAACCAGTCTATCACAGGGAGACATGTAGAGACAGACAGGTAACCAGTCTATCACAGGGCTGACATGTAGAGACAGACAGGCAACCAGTCTATCACAGGGCTGACATGTAGAGACAGACAGGTAACCAGTCTATCACAGGGAGACATGTAGAGACAGACAGGTAACCAGTCTATCACAGGGCTGACATGTAGAGACAGACAGGCAACCAGTCTATCACAGGGCTGACATGTAGAGACAGACAGGTAACCAGTCTATCACAGGGCCGACATGTAGAGACAGACAGGTAACCAGTCTATCACAGGGAGACATGTAGAGACAGACAGGTAACCAGTCTATCACAGGGAGACATGTAGAGACAGACAGGTAACCAGTCTATCATGGGGCCGACATGTAGAGACAGACAGGTAACCAGTCTATCACAGGGAGACATGTAGAGACAGACAGGTAACCAGTCTATCACAGGGGGACATGTAGAGACAGACAGGTAACCAGTCTATCACAGGGAGACATGTAGAGACAGACAGGTAACCAGTCTATCACAGGGAGACATGTAGAGACAGACAGGTAACCAGTCTATCACAGGGGGACATGTAGAGACAGACAGGTAACCAGTCTATCACAGGGAGACATGTAGAGACAGACAGGTAACCAGTCTATCACAGGGAGACATGTAGAGACAGACAGGTAACCAGTCTATCACAGGGAGACATGTAAAGACAGACAGGTAACCAGTCTATCACAGGGAGACATGTAGAGACAGACAGGTGACCAGTCTATCACAGGGAGACATGTAGAGACAGACAGGTAACCAGTCTATCACAGGGAGACATGTAGAGACAGACAGGTAACCAGTCTATCACAGGGCTGACATGTAGAGACAGACAGGTAACCAGTCTATCACAGGGAGACATGTAGAGACAGACAGGTAACCAGTCTATCACAGGGAGACATGTACAGACAGACAGGTAACCAGTCTATCACAGGGCTGACATGTAGAGACAGACAGGTAACCAGTCTATCACAGGGCTGACATGTAGAGACAGACAGGTAACCAGTCTATCATAGGGCTGACATGTAGAGACAGACAGGTAACCAGTCTATCACATGGAGACATGTGGAGACAGACAGGTAACCAGTCTATCACAGGGAGACATGTAGAGACAGACAGGTAACCAGTCTATCACAGGGAGACATGTAGAGACCGACAGGTAACCAGTCTATCACAGGGGGACATGTAGAGACAGACAGGTAACCAGTCTATCACAGGGAGACATGGAGAGACAGACAGGTAATCAGTCTATCACAGGGAGACATGTAAAGACAGACAGGTAACCAGTCTATCACAGGGAGACATGTAGAGACAGACAGGTAACCAGTCTATCACAGGGAGACATGTAGAGACAGACAGGTAACCAGTCTATCACAGGGCTGACATGTAGAGACAGACAGGCAACCAGTCTATCACAGGGCTGACATGTAGAGACAGACAGGTAACCAGTCTATCACAGGGCCGACATGTAGAGACAGACAGGTAACCAGTCTATCACAGGGAGACATGTAGAGACAGACAGGTAACCAGTCTATCACAGGGAGACATGTAGAGACAGACAGGTAACCAGTCTATCACAGGGAGACATGTAGAGACAGACAGGTAACCAGTCTATCATGGGGCCGACATGTAGAGACAGACAGGTAACCAGTCTATCACAGGGAGACATGTAGAGACAGACAGGTAACCAGTCTATCACAGGGGGACATGTAGAGACAGACAGGTAACCAGTCTATCACAGGGAGACATGTAGAGACAGACAGGTAACCAGTCTATCACAGGGAGACATGTAGAGACAGACAGGTAACCAGTCTATCACAGGGGGACATGTAGAGACAGACAGGTAACCAGTCTATCACAGGGAGACATGTAGAGACAGACAGGTAACCAGTCTATCACAGGGAGACATGTAGAGACAGACAGGTAACCAGTCTATCACAGGGAGACATGTAAAGACAGACAGGTAACCAGTCTATCACAGGGAGACATGTAGAGACAGACAGGTGACCAGTCTATCACAGGGAGACATGTAGAGACAGACAGGTAACCAGTCTATCACAGGGAGACATGTAGAGACAGACAGGTAACCAGTCTATCACAGGGCTGACATGTAGAGACAGACAGGTAACCAGTCTATCACAGGGAGACATGTAGAGACAGACAGGTAACCAGTCTATCACAGGGAGACATGTACAGACAGACAGGTAACCAGTCTATCACAGGGCTGACATGTAGAGACAGACAGGTAACCAGTCTATCACAGGGCTGACATGTAGAGACAGACAGGTAACCAGTCTATCATAGGGCTGACATGTAGAGACAGACAGGTAACCAGTCTATCACATGGAGACATGTGGAGACAGACAGGTAACCAGTCTATCACAGGGAGACATGTAGAGACAGACAGGTAACCAGTCTATCACAGGGAGACATGTAGAGACCGACAGGTAACCAGTCTATCACAGGGGGACATGTAGAGACAGACAGGTAACCAGTCTATCACAGGGCTGACATGTAGAGACAGACAGGTAACCAGTCTATCACAGGGAGACATGTAGAGACAGACAGGTAACCAGTCTATCACAGGGAGACATGTAGAGACAGACAGGTAACCAGTCTATCACAGGGAGACATGTAGAGACAGACAGGTAACCAGTCTATCACAGGGGGACATGTAGAGACAGACAGGTAACCAGTCTATCACAGGGAGACATGTAGAGACAGACAGGTAACCAGTCTATCACAGGGAGACATGGAGAGACAGACAGGTAACCAGTCTATCACAGGGAGACATGTAAAGACAGACAGGTAACCAGTCTATCACAGGGAGACATGTAGAGACAGACAGGTGACCAGTCTATCACAGGGAGACATGTAGAGACAGACAGGTAACCAGTCTATCACAGGGGGACATGTAGAGACAGACAGGTAACCAGTCTATCACAGGGAGACATGTAGAGACAGATAGGTAACCAGTCTATCACAGGGAGACATGTAGAGACAGACAGGTAACCAGTCAATCACGGGGCCGACATGTAGAGACAGACAGGTAACCAGTCTATCACAGGGAGACATGTAGAGACAGACAGGTAACCAGTCTATCACAGGGGGACATGTAGAGACAGACAGGTAACCAATCTATCACATGGAGACATGTGGAGACAGACAGGTAACCAGTCTATCACAGGGAGACATGTAGAGACAGACAGGTAACCAGTCTATCACAGGGAGACATGTAGAGACAGACAGGTAACCAGTGTATCACAGGGAGACATGTAGAGACAGACAGGTAACCAGTCTATCACGGGGCCGACATTTAGAGACAGACAGGGAACCAGTCTATCACAGGGAGACATGTAGAGACAGACAGGTAACCAGTCTATCACAGGGCTGACATTTAGAGACAGACAGGTGACCAGTCTATCACAGGGCTGACATGTAGAGAGAGACAGGTGACCAGTCTATCACAGGGCTGACATGTAGAGACAGACAGGTAACCAGTCTATCACAGGGCTGACATGTAGAGACAGACAGGTGACCAGTCTATCACAGGGCTGACATGTAGAGACAGACAGGTAACCAGTCTATCACAGGGAGACATGTAGAGACAGACAGGTAACCAGTCTATCACAGGGAGACATGTAGAGACAGACAGGTAACCAGTCTATCACAGGGGGACATGTAGAGACAGACAGGTAACCAGTCTATCACAGGGAGACATGTAGAGACAGACAGGTAACCAGTCTATCACAGGGAGACATGGAGAGACAGACAGGTAACCAGTCTATCACAGGGAGACATGTAAAGACAGACAGGTAACCAGTCTATCACAGGGAGACATGTAGAGACAGACAGGTGACCAGTCTATCACAGGGAGACATGTAGAGACAGACAGGTAACCAGTCTATCACAGGGGGACATGTAGAGACAGACAGGTAACCAGTCTATCACAGGGAGACATGTAGAGACAGATAGGTAACCAGTCTATCACAGGGAGACATGTAGAGACAGACAGGTAACCAGTCAATCACGGGGCCGACATGTAGAGACAGACAGGTAACCAGTCTATCACAGGGAGACATGTAGAGACAGACAGGTAACCAGTCTATCACAGGGGGACATGTAGAGACAGACAGGTAACCAATCTATCACATGGAGACATGTGGAGACAGACAGGTAACCAGTCTATCACAGGGAGACATGTAGAGACAGACAGGTAACCAGTCTATCACAGGGAGACATGTAGAGACAGACAGGTAACCAGTGTATCACAGGGAGACATGTAGAGACAGACAGGTAACCAGTCTATCACGGGGCCGACATTTAGAGACAGACAGGTAACCAGTCTATCACAGGGAGACATGTAGAGACAGACAGGTAACCAGTCTATCACAGGGCTGACATGTAGAGACAGACAGGTGACCAGTCTATCACAGGGCTGACATGTAGAGAGAGACAGGTGACCAGTCTATCACAGGGCTGACATGTAGAGACAGACAGGTAACCAGTCTATCACAGGGCTGACATGTAGAGACAGACAGGTGACCAGTCTATCACAGGGCTGACATGTAGAGACAGACAGGTAACCAGTCTATCACAGGGAGACATGTAGAGACAGACAGGTAACCAGTCTATCACAGGGAGACATGTAGAGACAGACAGGTAACCAGTCTATCACAGGGCTGACATGTAGAGACAGACAGGCAACCAGTCTATCACAGGGCTGACATGTAGAGACAGACAGGTAACCAGTCTTTCACAGGGCCGACATGTAGAGACAGACAGGTAACCAGTCTATCACAGGGCCGACATGTAGAGACAGACAGGTAACCAGTCTATCACAGGGAGACATGTAGAGACAGACAGGTAACCAGTCTATCACAGGGAGACATGTAGAGACAGACAGGTAACCAGTCTATCATGGGGCCGACATGTAGAGACAGACAGGTAACCAGTCTATCACAGGGGTACATGTAGAGACAGACAGGTAACCAGTCTATCACAGGGGGACATGTAGAGACAGACAGGTAACCAGTCTATCACAGGGAGACATGTAGAGACAGACAGGTAACCAGTCTATCACAGGGAGACATGTAGAGACAGACAGGTAACCAGTCTATCACAGGGGGACATGTAGAGACAGACAGGTAACCAGTCTATCACAGGGAGACATGTAGAGACAGACAGGTAACCAGTCTATCACAGGGAGACATGTAAAGACAGACAGGTAACCAGTCTATCACAGGGAGACATGTAGAGACAGACAGGTGACCAGTCTATCACAGGGAGACATGTAGAGACAGACAGGTAACCAGTCTATCACAGGGAGACATGTAGAGACAGACAGGTAACCAGTCTATCACAGGGCTGACATGTAGAGACAGACAGGTAACCAGTCTATCACAGGGAGACATGGAGAGACAGACAGGTAACCAGTCTATCACAGGGAGACATGTAAAGACAGACAGGTAACCAGTCTATCACAGGGAGACATGTAGAGACAGACAGGTGACCAGTCTATCACAGGTAGACATGTAGAGACAGACAGGTAACCAGTCTATCACAGGGGGACATGTAGAGACAGACAGGTAACCAGTCTATCACAGGGAGACATGTAGAGACAGACAGGTAACCAGTCTATCACAGGGAGACATGTAGAGACCGACAGGTAACCAGTCTTTCACAGGGGGACATGTAGAGACAGACAGGTAACCAGTCTATCACAGGGAGACATGTAGAGACAGACAGGTAACCAGTGTATCACAGGGAGACATGTAGAGACAGACAGGTAACCAGTCTATCACGGGGCCGACATTTAGAGACAGACAGGTAACCAGTCTATCACAGGGAGACATGTAGAGACAGACAGGTAACCAGTCTATCACAGGGCTGACATTTAGAGACAGACAGGTGACCAGTCTATCACAGGGCTGACATGTAGAGAGAGACAGGTGACCAGTCTATCACAGGGCTGACATGTAGAGACAGACAGGTAACCAGTCTATCACAGGGCTGACATGTAGAGACAGACAGGTGACCAGTCTATCACAGGGCTGACATGTAGAGACAGACAGGTAACCAGTCTATCACAGGGAGACATGTAGAGACAGACAGGTAACCAGTCTATCACAGGGAGACATGTAGAGACAGACAGGTAACCAGTCTATCACAGGGGGACATGTAGAGACAGACAGGTAACCAGTCTATCACAGGGAGACATGTAGAGACAGACAGGTAACCAGTCTATCACAGGGAGACATGGAGAGACAGACAGGTAACCAGTCTATCACAGGGAGACATGTAAAGACAGACAGGTAACCAGTCTATCACAGGGAGACATGTAGAGACAGACAGGTGACCAGTCTATCACAGGGAGACATGTAGAGACAGACAGGTAACCAGTCTATCACAGGGGGACATGTAGAGACAGACAGGTAACCAGTCTATCACAGGGAGACATGTAGAGACAGATAGGTAACCAGTCTATCACAGGGAGACATGTAGAGACAGACAGGTAACCAGTCAATCACGGGGCCGACATGTAGAGACAGACAGGTAACCAGTCTATCACAGGGAGACATGTAGAGACAGACAGGTAACCAGTCTATCACAGGGGGACATGTAGAGACAGACAGGTAACCAATCTATCACATGGAGACATGTGGAGACAGACAGGTAACCAGTCTATCACAGGGAGACATGTAGAGACAGACAGGTAACCAGTCTATCACAGGGAGACATGTAGAGACAGACAGGTAACCAGTGTATCACAGGGAGACATGTAGAGACAGACAGGTAACCAGTCTATCACGGGGCCGACATTTAGAGACAGACAGGTAACCAGTCTATCACAGGGAGACATGTAGAGACAGACAGGTAACCAGTCTATCACAGGGCTGACATGTAGAGACAGACAGGTGACCAGTCTATCACAGGGCTGACATGTAGAGAGAGACAGGTGACCAGTCTATCACAGGGCTGACATGTAGAGACAGACAGGTAACCAGTCTATCACAGGGCTGACATGTAGAGACAGACAGGTGACCAGTCTATCACAGGGCTGACATGTAGAGACAGACAGGTAACCAGTCTATCACAGGGAGACATGTAGAGACAGACAGGTAACCAGTCTATCACAGGGAGACATGTAGAGACAGACAGGTAACCAGTCTATCACAGGGCTGACATGTAGAGACAGACAGGCAACCAGTCTATCACAGGGCTGACATGTAGAGACAGACAGGTAACCAGTCTTTCACAGGGCCGACATGTAGAGACAGACAGGTAACCAGTCTATCACAGGGCCGACATGTAGAGACAGACAGGTAACCAGTCTATCACAGGGAGACATGTAGAGACAGACAGGTAACCAGTCTATCACAGGGAGACATGTAGAGACAGACAGGTAACCAGTCTATCATGGGGCCGACATGTAGAGACAGACAGGTAACCAGTCTATCACAGGGGTACATGTAGAGACAGACAGGTAACCAGTCTATCACAGGGGGACATGTAGAGACAGACAGGTAACCAGTCTATCACAGGGAGACATGTAGAGACAGACAGGTAACCAGTCTATCACAGGGAGACATGTAGAGACAGACAGGTAACCAGTCTATCACAGGGGGACATGTAGAGACAGACAGGTAACCAGTCTATCACAGGGAGACATGTAGAGACAGACAGGTAACCAGTCTATCACAGGGAGACATGTAGAGACAGACAGGTGACCAGTCTATCACAGGGCTGACATGTAGAGACAGACAGGTAACCAGTCTATCACAGGGAGACATGTAGAGACAGACAGGTAACCAGTCTATCACAGGGAGACATGTAGAGACAGACAGGTAACCAGTCTATCACAGGGCTGACATGTAGAGACAGACAGGCAACCAGTCTATCACAGGGCTGACATGTAGAGACAGACAGGTAACCAGTCTTTCACAGGGCCGACATGTAGAGACAGACAGGTAACCAGTCTATCACAGGGCCGACATGTAGAGACAGACAGGTAACCAGTCTATCACAGGGAGACATGTAGAGACAGACAGGTAACCAGTCTATCACAGGGAGACATGTAGAGACAGACAGGTAACCAGTCTATCATGGGGCCGACATGTAGAGACAGACAGGTAACCAGTCTATCACAGGGGTACATGTAGAGACAGACAGGTAACCAGTCTATCACAGGGGGACATGTAGAGACAGACAGGTAACCAGTCTATCACAGGGAGACATGTAGAGACAGACAGGTAACCAGTCTATCACAGGGAGACATGTAGAGACAGACAGGTAACCAGTCTATCACAGGGGGACATGTAGAGACAGACAGGTAACCAGTCTATCACAGGGAGACATGTAGAGACAGACAGGTAACCAGTCTATCACAGGGAGACATGTAAAGACAGACAGGTAACCAGTCTATCACAGGGAGACATGTAGAGACAGACAGGTGACCAGTCTATCACAGGGAGACATGTAGAGACAGACAGGTAACCAGTCTATCACAGGGAGACATGTAGAGACAGACAGGTAACCAGTCTATCACAGGGCTGACATGTAGAGACAGACAGGTAACCAGTCTATCACAGGGAGACATGGAGAGACAGACAGGTAACCAGTCTATCACAGGGAGACATGTAAAGACAGACAGGTAACCAGTCTATCACAGGGAGACATGTAGAGACAGACAGGTGACCAGTCTATCACAGGTAGACATGTAGAGACAGACAGGTAACCAGTCTATCACAGGGGGACATGTAGAGACAGACAGGTAACCAGTCTATCACAGGGAGACATGTAGAGACAGACAGGTAACCAGTCTATCACAGGGAGACATGTAGAGACCGACAGGTAACCAGTCTTTCACAGGGGGACATGTAGAGACAGACAGGTAACCAGTCTATCACAGGGAGACATGTAGAGACAGACAGGTAACCAGTCTATCACAGGGAGACATGTAGAGACAGACAGGTAACCAGTCTATCACGGGGCCGACATTTAGAGACAGACAGGTAACCAGTCTATCACAGGGAGACATGTAGAGACAGACAGGTAACCAGTCTATCACAGGGAGACATGTAAAGACAGACAGGTAACCAGTCTATCACAGGGAGACATGTAGAGACAGACAGGTGACCAGTCTATCACAGGGAGACATGTAGAGACAGACAGGTAACCAGTCTATCACAGGGAGACATGTAGAGACAGACAGGTAACCAGTCTATCACAGGGCTGACATGTAGAGACAGACAGGTAACCAGTCTATCACAGGGAGACATGGAGAGACAGACAGGTAACCAGTCTATCACAGGGAGACATGTAAAGACAGACAGGTAACCAGTCTATCACAGGGAGACATGTAGAGACAGACAGGTGACCAGTCTATCACAGGGAGACATGTAGAGACAGACAGGTAACCAGTCTATCACAGGGGGACATGTAGAGACAGACAGGTAACCAGTCTATCACAGGGAGACATGTAGAGACAGACAGGTAACCAGTCTATCACAGGGAGACATGTAGAGACCGACAGGTAACCAGTCTTTCACAGGGGGACATGTAGAGACAGACAGGTAACCAGTCTATCACAGGGAGACATGTAGAGACAGACAGGTAACCAGTCTATCACAGGGAGACATGTAGAGACAGACAGGTAACCAGTCTATCACGGGGCCGACATTTAGAGACAGACAGGTAACCAGTCTATCACAGGGAGACATGTAGAGACAGACAGGTAACCAGTCTATCACAGGGCTGACATGTAGAGACAGACAGGTGACCAGTCTATCACAGGGCTGACATGTAGAGAGAGACAGGTGACCAGTCTATCACAGGGCTGACATGTAGAGACAGACAGGTAACCAGTCTATCACAGGGAGACATGTAGAGACAGACAGGTAACCAGTCTATCACAGGGAGACATGTAGAGACAGACAGGTAACCAGTCTATCACAGGGCTGACATGTAGAGACAGACAGGCAACCAGTCTATCACAGGGCTGACATGTAGAGACAGACAGGTAACCAGTCTATCACAGGGCCGACATGTAGAGACAGACAGGTAACCAGTCTATCACAGAGAGACATGTAGAGACAGACAGGTAACCAGTCTATCACAGGGAGACATGTAGAGACAGACAGGTAACCAGTCTATCATGGGGCCGACATGTAGAGACAGACAGGTAACCAGTCTATCACAGGGAGACATGTAGAGACAGACAGGTAACCAGTCTATCACAGGGGGACATGTAGAGACAGACAGGTAACCAGTCTATCACAGGGAGACATGTAGAGACAGACAGGTAACCAGTCTATCACAGGGAGACATGTAGAGACAGACAGGTAACCAGTCTATCACAGGGCAGACATGTAGAGACAGACAGGTAACCAGTCTATCACAGGGAGACATGTAAAGACAGACAGGTAACCAGTCTATCACAGGGAGACATGTAGAGACAGACAGGTGACCAGTCTATCACAGGGAGACATGTAGAGACAGACAGGTAACCAGTCTATCACAGGGAGACATGTAGAGACAGACAGGTAACCAGTCTATCACAGGGCTGACATGTAGAGACAGACAGGTAACCAGTCTATCACGGGGCCGACATTTAGAGACAGACAGGTAACCAGTCTATCACAGGGAGACATGTAGAGACAGACAGGTAACCAGTCTATCACAGGGCTGACATGTAGAGACAGACAGGTGACCAGTCTATCACAGGGCTGGCATGTAGAGAGAGACAGGTGACCAGTCTATCACAGGGCTGACATGTAGAGACAGACAGGTAACCAGTCTATCACAGGGAGACATGTAGAGACAGACAGGTAACCAGTCTATCACAGGGAGACATGTAAAGACAGACAGGTAACCAGTCTATCACAGGGAGACATGTAGAGACAGACAGGTGACCAGTCTATCACAGGGAGACATGTAGAGACAGACAGGTAACCAGTCTATCACAGGGAGACATGTAGAGACAGACAGGTGACCAGTCTATCACAGGGAGACATGTAGAGACAGACAGGTAACCAGTCTATCACAGGGAGACATGTAGAGACAGACAGGTAACCAGTCTATCACAGGGCTGACATGTAGAGACAGACAGGTAACCAGTCTATCACAGGGAGACATGTAGAGACAGACAGGTAACCAGTCTATCACAGGGAGACATGTACAGACAGACAGGTAACCAGTCTATCACAGGGGGACATGTAGAGACAGACAGGTAACCAGTCTATCACAGGGAGACATGTAGAGACAGACAGGTAACCAGTCTATCACGGGGCCGACATTTAGAGACAGACAGGTAACCAGTCTATCACAGGGAGACATGTAGAGACAGACAGGTAACCAGTCTATCACAGGGAGACATGTAAAGACAGACAGGTAACCAGTCTATCACAGGGAGACATGTAGAGACAGACAGGTGACCAGTCTATCACAGGGAGACATGTAGAGACAGACAGGTAACCAGTCTATCACAGGGAGACATGTAGAGACAGACAGGTAACCAGTCTATCACAGGGCTGACATGTAGAGACAGACAGGTAACCAGTCTATCACAGGGAGACATGGAGAGACAGACAGGTAACAAGTCTATCACAGGGAGACATGTAAAGACAGACAGGTAACCAGTCTATCACAGGGAGACATGTAGAGACAGACAGGTGACCAGTCTATCACAGGGAGACATGTAGAGACAGACAGGTAACCAGTCTATCACAGGGGGACATGTAGAGACAGACAGGTAACCAGTCTATCACAGGGAGACATGTAGAGACAGACAGGTAACCAGTCTATCACAGGGAGACATGTAGAGACCGACAGGTAACCAGTCTTTCACAGGGGGACATGTAGAGACAGACAGGTAACCAGTCTATCACAGGGAGACATGTAGAGACAGACAGGTAACCAGTCTATCACAGGGAGACATGTAGAGACAGACAGGTAACCAGTCTATCACGGGGCCGACATTTAGAGACAGACAGGTAACCAGTCTATCACAGGGAGACATGTAGAGACAGACAGGTAACCAGTCTATCACAGGGCTGACATGTAGAGACAGACAGGTGACCAGTCTATCACAGGGCTGACATGTAGAGAGAGACAGGTGACCAGTCTATCACAGGGCTGACATGTAGAGACAGACAGGTAACCAGTCTATCACAGGGAGACATGTAGAGACAGACAGGTAACCAGTCTATCACAGGGAGACATGTAGAGACAGACAGGTAACCAGTCTATCACAGGGCTGACATGTAGAGACAGACAGGCAACCAGTCTATCACAGGGCTGACATGTAGAGACAGACAGGTAACCAGTCTATCACAGGGCCGACATGTAGAGACAGACAGGTAACCAGTCTATCACAGAGAGACATGTAGAGACAGACAGGTAACCAGTCTATCACAGGGAGACATGTAGAGACAGACAGGTAACCAGTCTATCATGGGGCCGACATGTAGAGACAGACAGGTAACCAGTCTATCACAGGGAGACATGTAGAGACAGACAGGTAACCAGTCTATCACAGGGGGACATGTAGAGACAGACAGGTAACCAGTCTATCACAGGGAGACATGTAGAGACAGACAGGTAACCAGTCTATCACAGGGAGACATGTAGAGACAGACAGGTAACCAGTCTATCACAGGGCAGACATGTAGAGACAGACAGGTAACCAGTCTATCACAGGGAGACATGTAAAGACAGACAGGTAACCAGTCTATCACAGGGAGACATGTAGAGACAGACAGGTGACCAGTCTATCACAGGGAGACATGTAGAGACAGACAGGTAACCAGTCTATCACAGGGAGAAATGTAGAGACAGACAGGTAACCAGTCTATCACAGGGCTGACATGTAGAGACAGACAGGTAACCAGTCTATCACGGGGCCGACATTTAGAGACAGACAGGTAACCAGTCTATCACAGGGAGACATGTAGAGACAGACAGGTAACCAGTCTATCACAGGGCTGACATGTAGAGACAGACAGGTGACCAGTCTATCACAGGGCTGACATGTAGAGAGAGACAGGTGACCAGTCTATCACAGGGCTGACATGTAGAGACAGACAGGTAACCAGTCTATCACAGGGAGACATGTATAGACAGACAGGTAACCAGTCTATCACAGGGAGACATGTAAAGACAGACAGGTAACCAGTCTATCACAGGGAGACATGTAGAGACAGACAGGTGACCAGTCTATCACAGGGAGACATGTAGAGACAGACAGGTAACCAGTCTATCACAGGGAGACATGTAGAGACAGACAGGTGACCAGTCTATCACAGGGAGACATGTAGAGACAGACAGGTAACCAGTCTATCACAGGGAGACATGTAGAGACAGACAGGTAACCAGTCTATCACAGGGCTGACATGTAGAGACAGACAGGTAACCAGTCTATCACAGGGAGACATGTAGAGACAGACAGGTAACCAGTCTATCACAGGGAGACATGTACAGACAGACAGGTAACCAGTCTATCACAGGGCTGACATGTAGAGACAGACAGGTAACCAGTCTATCACAGGGCAGACATGTAGAGACAGACAGGTAACCAGTCTATCATAGGGCTGACATGTAGAGACAGACAGGTAACCAGTCTATCACATGGAGACATGTGAAGACAGACAGGTAACCAGTCTATCACAGGGAGACATGTAGAGACAGACAGGTAACCAGTCTATCACAGGGAGACATGTAGAGACCGACAGGTAACCAGTCTATCACAGGGGGACATGTAGAGACAGACAGGTAACCAGTCTATCACAGGGCTGACATGTAGAGACAGACAGGTAACCAGTCTATCACAGGGAGACATGTAGAGACAGACAGGTGACCAGTCTATCACAGGGAGACATGTAGAGACAGACAGGTGACCAGTCTATCACAGGGAGACATGTAGAGACAGACAGGTAACCAGTCTATCACAGGGCTGACATGTAGAGACAGACAGGCAACCAGTCTATCACAGGGCTGACATGTAGAGACAGACAGGTAACCAGTCTATCACAGGGCCGACATGTAGAGACAGACAGGTAACCAGTCTATCACAGGGAGACATGTAGAGACAGACAGGTAACCAGTCTATCACAGGGAGACATGTAGAGACAGACAGGTAACCAGTCTATCATGGGGCCGACATGTAGAGACAGACAGGTAACCAGTCTATCACAGGGAGACATGTAGAGACAGACAGGTAACCAGTCTATCACAGGGGGACATGTAGAGACAGACAGGTAACCAGTCTATCACAGGGAGACATGTAGAGACAGACAGGTAACCAGTCTATCACAGGGAGACATGTAAAGACAGACAGGTAACCAGTCTATCACAGGGAGACATGTAGAGACAGACAGGTGACCAGTCTATCACAGGGAGACATGTAGAGACAGACAGGTAACCAGTCTATCACAGGGAGACATGTAGAGACAGACAGGTAACCAGTCTATCACAGGGCTGACATGTAGAGACAGACAGGTAACCAGTCTATCACAGGGAGACATGGAGAGACAGACAGGTAACCAGTCTATCACAGGGAGACATGTAAAGACAGACAGGTAACCAGTCTATCACAGGGAGACATGTAGAGACAGACAGGTGACCAGTCTATCACAGGGAGACATGTAGAGACAGACAGGTAACCAGTCTATCACAGGGGGACATGTAGAGACAGACAGGTAACCAGTCTATCACAGGGAGACATGTAGAGACAGACAGGTAACCAGTCTATCACAGGGAGACATGTAGAGACCGACAGGTAACCAGTCTTTCACAGGGGGACATGTAGAGACAGACAGGTAACCAGTCTATCACAGGGAGACATGTAGAGACAGACAGGTAACCAGTCTATCACAGGGAGACATGTAGAGACAGACAGGTAACCAGTCTATCACGGGGCCGACATTTAGAGACAGACAGGTAACCAGTCTATCACAGGGAGACATGTAGAGACAGACAGGTAACCAGTCTATCACAGGGCTGACATGTAGAGACAGACAGGTGACCAGTCTATCACAGGGCTGACATGTAGAGAGAGACAGGTGACCAGTCTATCACAGGGCTGACATGTAGAGACAGACAGGTAACCAGTCTATCACAGGGAGACATGTAGAGACAGACAGGTAACCAGTCTATCACAGGGAGACATGTAGAGACAGACAGGTAACCAGTCTATCACAGGGCTGACATGTAGAGACAGACAGGCAACCAGTCTATCACAGGGCTGACATGTAGAGACAGACAGGTAACCAGTCTATCACAGGGCCGACATGTAGAGACAGACAGGTAACCAGTCTATCACAGAGAGACATGTAGAGACAGACAGGTAACCAGTCTATCACAGGGAGACATGTAGAGACAGACAGGTAACCAGTCTATCATGGGGCCGACATGTAGAGACAGACAGGTAACCAGTCTATCACAGGGAGACATGTAGAGACAGACAGGTAACCAGTCTATCACAGGGGGACATGTAGAGACAGACAGGTAACCAGTCTATCACAGGGAGACATGTAGAGACAGACAGGTAACCAGTCTATCACAGGGAGACATGTAGAGACAGACAGGTAACCAGTCTATCACAGGGCAGACATGTAGAGACAGACAGGTAACCAGTCTATCACAGGGAGACATGTAAAGACAGACAGGTAACCAGTCTATCACAGGGAGACATGTAGAGACAGACAGGTGACAAGTCTATCACAGGGAGACATGTAGAGACAGACAGGTAACCAGTCTATCACAGGGAGACATGTAGAGACAGACAGGTAACCAGTCTATCACAGGGCTGACATGTAGAGACAGACAGGTAACCAGTCTATCACGGGGCCGACATTTAGAGACAGACAGGTAACCAGTCTATCACAGGGAGACATGTAGAGACAGACAGGTAACCAGTCTATCACAGGGCTGACATGTAGAGACAGACATGTAACCAGTCTATCACAGGGAGACATGTAGAGACAGACAGGTAACCAGTCTATCACAGGGAGACATGTACAGACAGACAGGTAACCAGTCTATCACAGGGCTGACATGTAGAGACAGACAGGTAACCAGTCTATCACAGGGCAGACATGTAGAGACAGACAGGTAACCAGTCTATCATAGGGCTGACATGTAGAGACAGACAGGTAACCAGTCTATCACATGGAGACATGTGGAGACAGACAGGTAACCAGTCTATCACAGGGAGACATGTAGAGACAGACAGGTAACCAGTCTATCACAGGGAGACATGTAGAGACAGACAGGTAACCAGTCTATCACAGGGCTGACATGTAGAGACAGACAGGTAACCAGTCTATCACAGGGAGACATGTAGAGACAGACAGGTAACCAGTCTATCACAGGGAGACATGTACAGACAGACAGGTAACCAGTCTATCACAGGGCTGACATGTAGAGACAGACAGGTAACCAGTCTATCACAGGGCAGACATGTAGAGACAGACAGGTAACCAGTCTATCATAGGGCTGACATGTAGAGACAGACAGGTAACCAGTCTATCACATGGAGACATGTGGAGACAGACAGGTAACCAGTCTATCACAGGGAGACATGTAGAGACAGACAGGTAACCAGTCTATCACAGGGAGACATGTAGAGACCGACAGGTAACCAGTCTATCACAGGGAGACATGTAGAGACAGACAGGTAACCAGTCTATCACAGGGAGACATGTAGAGACAGACAGGTAACCAGTCTATCACAGGGAGACATGTAGAGACAGACAGGTAACCAGTCTATCACAGGGAGACATGGAGAGACCGACAGGTAACCAGTCTATCACAGGGGGACATGTAGAGACAGACAGGTAACCAGTCTATCACAGGGCTGACATGTAGAGACAGACAGGTAACCAGTCTATCACAGGGAGACATGTAGAGACAGACAGGTAACCAGTCTATCACAGGGAGACATGTAGAGACAGACAGGTAACCAGTCTATCACAGGGAGACATGTAGAGACAGACAGGTAACCAGTCTATCACAGGGGGACATGTAGAGACCGACAGGTAACCAGTCTATCACAGGGAGACATGTAGAGACAGACAGGTAACCAGTCTATCACAGGGAGACATGGAGAGACAGACAGGTAACCAGTCTATCACAGGGAGACATGTAAAGACAGACAGGTAACCAGTCTATCACAGGGAGACATGTAGAGACAGACAGGTGACCAGTCTATCACAGGGAGACATGTAGAGACAGACAGGTAACCAGTCTATCACAGGGGGACATGTAGAGACAGACAGGTAACCAGTCTATCACAGGGAGACATGTAGAGACAGATAGGTAACCAGTCTATCACAGGGAGACATGTAGAGACAGACAGGTAACCAGTCTATCACGGGGCCGACATGTAGAGACAGACAGGTAACCAGTCTATCACAGGGAGACATGTAGAGACAGACAGGTAACCAGTCTATCACAGGGGGACATGTAGAGACAGACAGGTAACCAATCTATCACATGGAGACATGTGGAGACAGACAGGTAACCAGTCTATCACAGGGAGACATGTAGAGACAGACAGGTAACCAGTCTATCACAGGGAGACATGTAGAGACAGACAGGTAACCAGTCTATCACAGGGCTGACATGTAGAGACAGACAGGTGACCAGTCTATCACAGGGCTGACATGTAGAGACAGACAGGTAACCAGTCTATCACAGGGAGACATGTAGAGACAGACAGGTAACCAGTCTATCACAGGGAGACATGTAGAGACAGACAGGTAACCAGTCTATCACAGGGCTGACATGTAGAGACAGACAGGCAACCAGTCTATCACAGGGCTGACATGTAGAGACAGACAGGTAACCAGTCTATCACAGGGCCGACATGTAGAGACAGACAGGTAACCAGTCTATCACAGGGCCGACATGTAGAGACAGACAGGTAACCAGTCTATCACAGGGAGACATGTAGAGACAGACAGGTAACCAGTCTATCACAGGGAGACATGTAGAGACAGACAGGTAACCAGTCTATCACAGGGAGACATGTAGAGACAGACAGGTAACCAGTCTATCACAGGGAGACATGTAGAGACAGACAGGTAACCAGTCTATCACAGGGAGACATGTAAAGACAGACAGGTAACCAGTCTATCACAGGGAGACATGTAGAGACAGACAGGTGACCAGTCTATCACAGGGAGACATGTAGAGACAGACAGGTAACCAGTCTATCACGGGGCCGACATGTAGAGACAGACAGGTAACCAGTCTATCACAGGGAGACATGTAGAGACAGACAGGTAACCAGTCTATCACGGGGCCGACATGTAGAGACAGACAGGTAACCAGTCTATCACAGGGAGACATGTAGAGACAGACAGGTAACCAGTCTATCACAGGGGGACATGTAGAGACAGACAGGTAACCAATCTATCACATGGAGACATGTGGAGACAGACAGGTAACCAGTCTATCACAGGGAGACATGTAGAGACAGACAGGTAACCAGTCTATCACAGGGAGACATGTAGAGACAGACAGCTAACCAGTCTATCACAGGGAGACATGTAGAGACAGACAGGTAACCAGTCTATCACGGGGCCGACATTTAGAGACAGACAGGTAACCAGTCTATCACAGGGAGACATGTAGAGACAGACAGGTAACCAGTCTATCACAGGGAGACATGTAGAGACAGACAGGTAACCAGTCTATCACAGGGAGACATGTAGAGACAGACAGGTAACCAGTCTATCATGGGGCCGACATGTAGAGACAGACAGGTAACCAGTCTATCACAGGGAGACATGTAGAGACAGACAGGTAACCAGTCTATCACAGGGGGACATGTAGAGACAGACAGGTAACCAGTCTATCACAGGGAGACATGTAGAGACAGACAGGTAACCAGTCTATCACAGGGAGACATGTAGAGACAGACAGGTAACCAGTCTATCACAGGGGGACATGTAGAGACAGACAGGTAACCAGTCTATCACAGGTAGACATGTAGAGACAGACAGGTAACCAGTCTATCACAGGGCTGACATGTAGAGACAGACAGGTAACCAGTCTATCACAGGGAGACATGTAGAGACAGACAGGTAACCAGTCTATCACAGGGAGACATGTACAGACAGACAGGTAACCAGTCTATCACAGGGCTGACATGTAGAGACAGACAGGTAACCAGTCTATCACAGGGAGACATGTAGAGACAGACAGGTAACCAGTCTATCACAGGGGGACATGTAGAGACAGACAGGTAACCAGTCTATCACAGGGAGACATGTAGAGACAGACAGGTAACCAGTCTATCACAGGGAGACATGTAAAGACAGACAGGTAACCAGTCTATCACAGGGAGACATGTAGAGACAGACAGGTGACCAGTCTATCACAGGGAGACATGTAGAGACAGACAGGTAACCAGTCTATCACGGGGCCGACATGTAGAGACAGACAGGTAACCAGTCTATCACAGGGAGACATGTAGAGACAGACAGGTAACCAGTCTATCACGGGGCCGACATGTAGAGACAGACAGGTAACCAGTCTATCACAGGGAGACATGTAGAGACAGACAGGTAACCAGTCTATCACAGGGGGACATGTAGAGACAGACAGGTAACCAATCTATCACATGGAGACATGTGGAGACAGACAGGTAACCAGTCTATCACAGGGAGACATGTAGAGACAGACAGGTAACCAGTCTATCACAGGGAGACATGTAGAGACAGACAGGTAACCAGTCTATCATAGGGAGACATGTAGAGACAGACAGGTAACCAGTCTATCATGGGGCCGACATTTAGAGACAGACAGGTAACCAGTCTATCACAGGGAGACATGTAGAGACAGACAGGTAACCAGTCTATCACAGGGAGACATGTAGAGACCGACAGGTAACCAGTCTTTCACAGGGGGACATGTAGAGACAGACAGGTAACCAGTCTATCACAGGGAGACATGTAGAGACAGACAGGTAACCAGTCTATCACAGGGAGACATGTAGAGACAGACAGGTAACCAGTCTATCACGGGGCCGACATTTAGAGACAGACAGGTAACCAGTCTATCACAGGGAGACATGTAGAGACAGACAGGTAACCAGTCTATCACAGGGCTGACATGTAGAGACAGACAGGTGACCAGTCTATCACAGGGCTGACATGTAGAGAGAGATAGGTGACCAGTCTATCACAGGGCTGACATGTAGAGACAGACAGGTAACCAGTCTATCACAGGGAGACATGTAGAGACAGACAGGTAACCAGTCTATCACAGGGAGACATGTAGAGACAGACAGGTAACCAGTCTATCACAGGGCTGACATGTAGAGACCGACAGGCAACCAGTCTATCACAGGGCTGACATGTAGAGACAGACAGGTAACCAGTCTATCACAGGTCCGACATGTAGAGACAGACAGGTAACCAGTCTATCACAGGGAGACATGTAGAGACAGACAGGTAACCAGTCTATCACAGGGAGACATGTAGAGACAGACAGGTAACCAGTCTATCATGGGGCCGACATGTAGAGACAGACAGGTAACCAGTCTATCACAGGGAGACATGTAGAGACAGACAGGTAACCAGTCTATCACAGGGGGACATGTAGAGACAGACAGGTAACCAGTCTATCACAGGGAGACATGTAGAGACAGACAGGTAACCAGTCTATCACAGGGAGACATGTAGAGACAGACAGGTAACCAGTCTATCACAGGGGGACATGTAGAGACAGACAGGTAACCAGTCTATCACAGGGAGACATGTAGAGACAGACAGGTAACCAGTCTATCACAGGGCTGACATGTAGAGACAGACAGGTAACCAGTCTATCACAGGGAGACATGTAGAGACAGACAGGTAACCAGTCTATCACAGGGAGACATGTACAGACAGACAGGTAACCAGTCTATCACAGGGCTGACATGTAGAGACAGACAGGTAACCAGTCTATCACAGGGCTGACATGTAGAGACAGACAGGTAACCAGTCTATCATAGGGCTGACATGTAGAGACAGACAGGTAACCAGTCTATCACATGGAGACATGTGGAGACAGACAGGTAACCAGTCTATCACAGGGAGACATGTAGAGACAGACAGGTAACCAGTCTATCACAGGGAGACATGTAGAGACCGACAGGTAACCAGTCTATCACAGGGGGACATGTAGAGACAGAAAGGTAACCAGTCTATCACAGGGCTGACATGTAGAGACAGACAGGTAACCAGTCTATCACAGGGAGACATGTAGAGACAGACAGGTAACCAGTCTATCACAGGGAGACATGTAGAGACAGACAGGTAACCAGTCTATCACAGGGAGACATGTAGAGACAGACAGGTAACCAGTCTATCACAGGGGGACATGTAGAGACAGACAGGTAACCAGTCTATCACAGGGAGACATGTAGAGACAGACAGGTAACCAGTCTATCACAGGGAGACATGGAGAGACAGACAGGTAACCAGTCTATCACAGGGAGACATGTAGAGACAGACAGGTGACCAGTCTATCACAGGGAGACATGTAGAGACAGACAGGTAACCAGTCTATCACAGGGGGACATGTAGAGACAGACAGGTAACCAGTCTATCACAGGGAGACATGTAGAGACAGATAGGTAACCAGTCTATCACAGGGAGACATGTAGAGACAGACAGGTAACCAGTCTATCACGGGGCCGACATGTAGAGACAGACAGGAAACCAGTCTATCACAGGGAGACATGTAGAGACAGACAGGTAACCAGTCTATCACAGGGGGACATGTAGAGACAGACAGGTAACCAATCTATCACATGGAGACATGTGGAGACAGACAGGTAACCAGTCTATCACAGGGAGACATGTAGAGACAGACAGGTAACCAGTCTATCACAGGGAGACATGTAGAGACAGACAGGTAACCAGTCTATCACAGGGAGACATGTAGAGACAGACAGGTAACCAGTCTATCACGGGGCCGACATTTAGAGACAGACAGGTAACCAGTCTATCACAGGGAGACATGTAGAGACAGACAGGTAACCAGTCTATCACAGGGCTGACATGTAGAGACAGACAGGTGACCAGTCTATCACAGGGCTGACATGTAGAGAGAGACAGGTGACCAGTCTATCACAGGGCTGACATGTAGAGACAGACAGGTAACCAGTCTATCACAGGGCTGACATGTAGAGACAGACAGGTGACCAGTCTATCACAGGGCTGACATGTAGAGACAGACAGGTAACCAGTCTATCACAGGGAGACATGTAGAGACAGACAGGTAACCAGTCTATCACAGGGAGACATGTAGAGACAGACAGGTAACCAGTCTATCACAGGGCTGACATGTAGAGACAGACAGGCAACCAGTCTATCACAGGGCTGACATGTAGAGACAGACAGGTAACCAGTCTATCACAGGGCCGACATGTAGAGACAGACAGGTAACCAGTCTATCACAGGGCCGACATGTAGAGACAGACAGGTAACCAGTCTATCACAGGGAGACATGTAGAGACAGACAGGTAACCAGTCTATCACAGGGAGACATGTAGAGACAGACAGGTAACCAGTCTATCACAGGGAGACATGTAGAGACAGACAGGTGACCAGTCTATCACAGGGAGACATGTAGAGACAGACAGGTAACCAGTCTATCACAGGGGGACATGTAGAGACAGACAGGTAACCAGTCTATCACAGGGAGACATGTAGAGACAGATAGGTAACCAGTCTATCACAGGGAGACATGTAGAGACAGACAGGTAACCAGTCTATCACGGGGCCGACATGTAGAGACAGACAGGAAACCAGTCTATCACAGGGAGACATGTAGAGACAGACAGGTAACCAGTCTATCACAGGGGGACATGTAGAGACAGACAGGTAACCAATCTATCACATGGAGACATGTGGAGACAGACAGGTAACCAGTCTATCACAGGGAGACATGTAGAGACAGACAGGTAACCAGTCTATCACAGGGAGACATGTAGAGACAGACAGGTAACCAGTCTATCACAGGGAGACATGTAGAGACAGACAGGTAACCAGTCTATCACGGGGCCGACATTTAGAGACAGACAGGTAACCAGTCTATCACAGGGAGACATGTAGAGACAGACAGGTAACCAGTCTATCACAGGGCTGACATGTAGAGACAGACAGGTGACCAGTCTATCACAGGGCTGACATGTAGAGAGAGACAGGTGACCAGTCTATCACAGGGCTGACATGTAGAGACAGACAGGTAACCAGTCTATCACAGGGCTGACATGTAGAGACAGACAGGTGACCAGTCTATCACAGGGCTGACATGTAGAGACAGACAGGTAACCAGTCTATCACAGGGAGACATGTAGAGACAGACAGGTAACCAGTCTATCACAGGGAGACATGTAGAGACAGACAGGTAACCAGTCTATCACAGGGCTGACATGTAGAGACAGACAGGCAACCAGTCTATCACAGGGCTGACATGTAGAGACAGACAGGTAACCAGTCTATCACAGGGCCGACATGTAAAGACAGACAGGTAACCAGTCTATCACAGGGCCGACATGTAGAGACAGACAGGTAACCAGTCTATCACAGGGAGACATGTAGAGACAGACAGGTAACCAGTCTATCACAGGGAGACATGTAGAGACAGACAGGTAACCAGTCTATCATGGGGCCGACATGTAGAGACAGACAGGTAACCAGTCTATCACAGGGGTACATGTAGAGACAGATAGGTAACCAGTCTATCACAGGGGGACATGTAGAGACAGACAGGTAACCAGTCTATCACAGGGAGACATGTAGAGACAGACAGGTAACCAGTCTATCACAGGGAGACATGTAGAGACAGACAGGTAACCAGTCTATCACAGGGGGACATGTAGAGACAGACAGGTAACCAGTCTATCACAGGGAGACATGTAGAGACAGACAGGTAACCAGTCTATCACAGGGAGACATGTAAAGACAGACAGGTAACCAGTCTATCACAGGGAGACATGTAGAGACAGACAGGTGACCAGTCTATCACAGGGAGACATGTAGAGACAGACAGGTAACCAGTCTATCACAGGGAGACATGTAGAGACAGACAGGTAACCAGTCTATCACAGGGCTGACATGTAGAGACAGACAGGTAACCAGTCTATCACAGGGAGACATGGAGAGACAGACAGGTAACCAGTCTATCACAGGGAGACATGTAAAGACAGACAGGTAACCAGTCTATCACAGGGAGACATGTAGAGACAGACAGGTGACCAGTCTATCACAGGGAGACATGTAGAGACAGACAGGTAACCAGTCTATCACAGGGGGACATGTAGAGACAGACAGGTAACCAGTCTATCACAGGGAGACATGTAGAGACAGACAGGTAACCAGTCTATCACAGGGAGACATGTAGAGACCGACAGGTAACCAGTCTTTCACAGGGGGACATGTAGAGACAGACAGGTAACCAGTCTATCACAGGGAGACATGTAGAGACCGACAGGTAACCAGTCTATCACAGGGAGACATGTAGAGACAGACAGGTAACCAGTCTATCACGGGGCCGACATTTAGAGACAGACAGGTAACCAGTCTATCACAGGGAGACATGTAGAGACAGACAGGTAACCAGTCTATCACAGGGCTGACATGTAGAGACAGACAGGTGACCAGTCTATCACAGGGCTGACATGTAGAGAGAGACAGGTGACCAGTCTATCACAGGGCTGACTTGTAGAGACAGACAGGTAACCAGTCTATCACAGGGAGACATGTAGAGACAGACAGGTAACCAGTCTATCACAGGGAGACATGTAGAGACAGACAGGTAACCAGTCTATCACAGGGCTGACATGTAGAGACAGACAGGCAACCAGTCTATCACAGGGCCGACATGTAGAGACAGACAGGTAACCAGTCTATCACAGGGCCGACATGTAGAGACAGACAGGTAACCAGTCTATCACAGGGAGACATGTAGAGACAGACAGGTAACCAGTCTATCACAGGGAGACATGTAGAGACAGACAGGTAACCAGTCTATCATGGGGCCGACATGTAGAGACAGACAGGTAACCAGTCTATCACAGGGGTACATGTAGAGACAGACAGGTAACCAGTCTATCACAGGGGGACATGTAGAGACAGACAGGTAACCAGTCTATCACAGGGAGACATGTAGAGACAGACAGGTAACCAGTCTATCACAGGGAGACATGGAGAGACAGACAGGTAACCAGTCTATCACAGGGAGACATGTAAAGACAGACAGGTAACCAGTCTATCACAGGGAGACATGTAGAGACAGACAGGTGACCAGTCTATCACAGGGAGACATGTAGAGACAGACAGGTAACCAGTCTATCACAGGGGGACATGTAGAGACAGACAGGTAACCAGTCTATCACAGGGAGACATGTAGAGACAGATAGGTAACCAGTCTATCACAGGGAGACATGTAGAGACAGACAGGTAACCAGTCTATCACGGGGCCGACATGTAGAGACAGACAGGTAACCAGTCTATCACAGGGAGACATGTAGAGACAGACAGGTAACCAGTCTATCACAGGGGGACATGTAGAGACAGACAGGTAACCAATCTATCACATGGAGACATGTGGAGACAGACAGGTAACCAGTCTATCACAGGGAGACATGTAGAGACAGACAGGTAACCAGTCTATCACAGGGAGACATGTAGAGACAGACAGGTAACCAGTCTATCACAGGGAGACATGTAGAGACAGACAGGTAACCAGTCTATCACGGGGCCGACATTTAGAGACAGACAGGTAACCAGTCTATCACATGGAGACATGTAGAGACAGACAGGTAACCAGTCTATCACAGGGCTGACATGTAGAGACAGACAGGTGACCAGTCTATCACAGGGCTGACATGTAGAGAGAGACAGGTGACCAGTCTATCACAGGGCTGACATGTAGAGACAGACAGGTAACCAGTCTATCACAGGGCTGACATGTAGAGACAGACAGGTGACCAGTCTATCACAGGGCTGACATGTAGAGACAGACAGGTAACCAGTCTATCACAGGGAGACATGTAGAGACAGACAGGTAACCAGTCTATCACAGGGAGACATGTAGAGACAGACAGGTAACCAGTCTATCACAGGGCTGACATGTAGAGACAGACAGGCAACCAGTCTATCACAGGGCTGACATGTAGAGACAGACAGGTAACCAGTCTATCACAGGGCCGACATGTAGAGACAGACAGGTAACCAGTCTATCACAGGGCCGACATGTAGAGACAGACAGGTAACCAGTCTATCACAGGGAGACATGTAGAGACAGACAGGTAACCAGTCTATCACAGGGAGACATGTAGAGACAGACAGGTAACCAGTCTATCACAGGGAGACATGTAGAGACCGACAGGTAACCAGTCTTTCACAGGGGGACATGTAGAGACAGACAGGTAACCAGTCTATCACAGGGAGACATGTAGAGACAGACAGGTAACCAGTCTATCACAGGGAGACATGTAGAGACAGACAGGTAACCAGTCTATCACGGGGCCGACATTTAGAGACAGACAGGTAACCAGTCTATCACAGGGAGACATGTAGAGACAGACAGGTAACCAGTCTATCACAGGGCTGACATGTAGAGACAGACAGGTGACCAGTCTATCACAGGGCTGACATGTAGAGAGAGACAGGTGACCAGTCTATCACAGGGCTGACTTGTAGAGACAGACAGGTAACCAGTCTATCACAGGGAGACATGTAGAGACAGACAGGTAACCAGTCTATCACAGGGAGACATGTAGAGACAGACAGGTAACCAGTCTATCACAGGGCTGACATGTAGAGACAGACAGGCAACCAGTCTATCACAGGGCCGACATGTAGAGACAGACAGGTAACCAGTCTATCACAGGGCCGACATGTAGAGACAGACAGGTAACCAGTCTATCACAGGGAGACATGTAGAGACAGACAGGTAACCAGTCTATCACAGGGAGACATGTAGAGACAGACAGGTAACCAGTCTATCATGGGGCCGACATGTAGAGACAGACAGGTAACCAGTCTATCACAGGGGGACATGTAGAGACAGACAGGTAACCAGTCTATCACAGGGGGACATGTAGAGACAGACAGGTAACCAGTCTATCACAGGGAGACATGTAGAGACAGACAGGTAACCAGTCTATCACAGGGAGACATGGAGAGACAGACAGGTAACCAGTCTATCACAGGGAGACATGTAAAGACAGACAGGTAACCAGTCTATCACAGGGAGACATGTAGAGACAGACAGGTGACCAGTCTATCACAGGGGGACATGTAGAGACAGACAGGTAACCAATCTATCACATGGAGACATGTGGAGACAGACAGGTAACCAGTCTATCACAGGGGGACATGTAGAGACAGACAGGTAACCAATCTATCACATGGAGACATGTGGAGACAGACAGGTAACCAGTCTATCACAGGGAGACATGTAGAGACAGACAGGTAACCAGTCTATCACAGGGAGACATGTAGAGACAGACAGGTAACCAGTCTATCACAGGGAGACATGTAGAGACAGACAGGTAACCAGTCTATCACGGGGCCGACATTTAGAGACAGACAGGTAACCAGTCTATCACAGGGAGACATGTAGAGACAGACAGGTAACCAGTCTATCACAGGGCTGACATGTAGAGACAGACAGGTGACCAGTCTATCACAGGGCTGACATGTAGAGAGAGACAGGTGACCAGTCTATCACAGGGCTGACATGTAGAGACAGACAGGTAACCAGTCTATCACAGGGCTGACATGTAGAGACAGACAGGTGACCAGTCTATCACAGGGCTGACATGTAGAGACAGACAGGTAACCAGTCTATCACAGGGAGACATGTAGAGACAGACAGGTAACCAGTCTATCACAGGGAGACATGTAGAGACAGACAGGTAACCAGTCTATCACAGGGCTGACATGTAGAGACAGACAGGCAACCAGTCTATCACAGGGCTGACATGTAGAGACAGACAGGTAACCAGTCTATCACAGGGCCGACATGTAGAGACAGACAGGTAACCAGTCTATCACAGGGCCGACATGTAGAGACAGACAGGTAACCAGTCTATCACAGGGAGACATGTAGAGACAGACAGGTAACCAGTCTATCACAGGGAGACATGTAGAGACAGACAGGTAACCAGTCTATCACAGGGAGACATGTAGAGACAGACAGGTGACCAGTCTATCACAGGGAGACATGTAGAGACAGACAGGTAACCAGTCTATCACAGGGGGACATGTAGAGACAGACAGGTAACCAGTCTATCACAGGGAGACATGTAGAGACAGATAGGTAACCAGTCTATCACAGGGAGACATGTAGAGACAGACAGGTAACCAGTCTATCACGGGGCCGACATGTAGAGACAGACAGGAAACCAGTCTATCACAGGGAGACATGTAGAGACAGACAGGTAACCAGTCTATCACAGGGGGACATGTAGAGACAGACAGGTAACCAATCTATCACATGGAGACATGTGGAGACAGACAGGTAACCAGTCTATCACAGGGAGACATGTAGAGACAGACAGGTAACCAGTCTATCACAGGGAGACATGTAGAGACAGACAGGTAACCAGTCTATCACAGGGAGACATGTAGAGACAGACAGGTAACCAGTCTATCACGGGGCCGACATTTAGAGACAGACAGGTAACCAGTCTATCACAGGGAGACATGTAGAGACAGACAGGTAACCAGTCTATCACAGGGCTGACATGTAGAGACAGACAGGTGACCAGTCTATCACAGGGCTGACATGTAGAGAGAGACAGGTGACCAGTCTATCACAGGGCTGACATGTAGAGACAGACAGGTAACCAGTCTATCACAGGGCTGACATGTAGAGACAGACAGGTGACCAGTCTATCACAGGGCTGACATGTAGAGACAGACAGGTAACCAGTCTATCACAGGGAGACATGTAGAGACAGACAGGTAACCAGTCTATCACAGGGAGACATGTAGAGACAGACAGGTAACCAGTCTATCACAGGGCTGACATGTAGAGACAGACAGGCAACCAGTCTATCACAGGGCTGACATGTAGAGACAGACAGGTAACCAGTCTATCACAGGGCCGACATGTAAAGACAGACAGGTAACCAGTCTATCACAGGGCCGACATGTAGAGACAGACAGGTAACCAGTCTATCACAGGGAGACATGTAGAGACAGACAGGTAACCAGTCTATCACAGGGAGACATGTAGAGACAGACAGGTAACCAGTCTATCATGGGGCCGACATGTAGAGACAGACAGGTAACCAGTCTATCACAGGGGTACATGTAGAGACAGATAGGTAACCAGTCTATCACAGGGGGACATGTAGAGACAGACAGGTAACCAGTCTATCACAGGGAGACATGTAGAGACAGACAGGTAACCAGTCTATCACAGGGAGACATGTAGAGACAGACAGGTAACCAGTCTATCACAGGGGGACATGTAGAGACAGACAGGTAACCAGTCTATCACAGGGAGACATGTAGAGACAGACAGGTAACCAGTCTATCACAGGGAGACATGTAAAGACAGACAGGTAACCAGTCTATCACAGGGAGACATGTAGAGACAGACAGGTGACCAGTCTATCACAGGGAGACATGTAGAGACAGACAGGTAACCAGTCTATCACAGGGAGACATGTAGAGACAGACAGGTAACCAGTCTATCACAGGGCTGACATGTAGAGACAGACAGGTAACCAGTCTATCACAGGGAGACATGGAGAGACAGACAGGTAACCAGTCTATCACAGGGAGACATGTAAAGACAGACAGGTAACCAGTCTATCACAGGGAGACATGTAGAGACAGACAGGTGACCAGTCTATCACAGGGAGACATGTAGAGACAGACAGGTAACCAGTCTATCACAGGGGGACATGTAGAGACAGACAGGTAACCAGTCTATCACAGGGAGACATGTAGAGACAGACAGGTAACCAGTCTATCACAGGGAGACATGTAGAGACCGACAGGTAACCAGTCTTTCACAGGGGGACATGTAGAGACAGACAGGTAACCAGTCTATCACAGGGAGACATGTAGAGACCGACAGGTAACCAGTCTATCACAGGGAGACATGTAGAGACAGACAGGTAACCAGTCTATCACGGGGCCGACATTTAGAGACAGACAGGTAACCAGTCTATCACAGGGAGACATGTAGAGACAGACAGGTAACCAGTCTATCACAGGGCTGACATGTAGAGACAGACAGGTGACCAGTCTATCACAGGGCTGACATGTAGAGAGAGACAGGTGACCAGTCTATCACAGGGCTGACTTGTAGAGACAGACAGGTAACCAGTCTATCACAGGGAGACATGTAGAGACAGACAGGTAACCAGTCTATCACAGGGAGACATGTAGAGACAGACAGGTAACCAGTCTATCACAGGGCTGACATGTAGAGACAGACAGGCAACCAGTCTATCACAGGGCCGACATGTAGAGACAGACAGGTAACCAGTCTATCACAGGGCCGACATGTAGAGACAGACAGGTAACCAGTCTATCACAGGGAGACATGTAGAGACAGACAGGTAACCAGTCTATCACAGGGAGACATGTAGAGACAGACAGGTAACCAGTCTATCATGGGGCCGACATGTAGAGACAGACAGGTAACCAGTCTATCACAGGGGTACATGTAGAGACAGACAGGTAACCAGTCTATCACAGGGGGACATGTAGAGACAGACAGGTAACCAGTCTATCACAGGGAGACATGTAGAGACAGACAGGTAACCAGTCTATCACAGGGAGACATGGAGAGACAGACAGGTAACCAGTCTATCACAGGGAGACATGTAAAGACAGACAGGTAACCAGTCTATCACAGGGAGACATGTAGAGACAGACAGGTGACCAGTCTATCACAGGGAGACATGTAGAGACAGACAGGTAACCAGTCTATCACAGGGGGACATGTAGAGACAGACAGGTAACCAGTCTATCACAGGGAGACATGTAGAGACAGATAGGTAACCAGTCTATCACAGGGAGACATGTAGAGACAGACAGGTAACCAGTCTATCACGGGGCCGACATGTAGAGACAGACAGGTAACCAGTCTATCACAGGGAGACATGTAGAGACAGACAGGTAACCAGTCTATCACAGGGGGACATGTAGAGACAGACAGGTAACCAATCTATCACATGGAGACATGTGGAGACAGACAGGTAACCAGTCTATCACAGGGAGACATGTAGAGACAGACAGGTAACCAGTCTATCACAGGGAGACATGTAGAGACAGACAGGTAACCAGTCTATCACAGGGAGACATGTAGAGACAGACAGGTAACCAGTCTATCACGGGGCCGACATTTAGAGACAGACAGGTAACCAGTCTATCACATGGAGACATGTAGAGACAGACAGGTAACCAGTCTATCACAGGGCTGACATGTAGAGACAGACAGGTGACCAGTCTATCACAGGGCTGACATGTAGAGAGAGACAGGTGACCAGTCTATCACAGGGCTGACATGTAGAGACAGACAGGTAACCAGTCTATCACAGGGCTGACATGTAGAGACAGACAGGTGACCAGTCTATCACAGGGCTGACATGTAGAGACAGACAGGTAACCAGTCTATCACAGGGAGACATGTAGAGACAGACAGGTAACCAGTCTATCACAGGGAGACATGTAGAGACAGACAGGTAACCAGTCTATCACAGGGCTGACATGTAGAGACAGACAGGCAACCAGTCTATCACAGGGCTGACATGTAGAGACAGACAGGTAACCAGTCTATCACAGGGCCGACATGTAGAGACAGACAGGTAACCAGTCTATCACAGGGCCGACATGTAGAGACAGACAGGTAACCAGTCTATCACAGGGAGACATGTAGAGACAGACAGGTAACCAGTCTATCACAGGGAGACATGTAGAGACAGACAGGTAACCAGTCTATCACAGGGAGACATGTAGAGACCGACAGGTAACCAGTCTTTCACAGGGGGACATGTAGAGACAGACAGGTAACCAGTCTATCACAGGGAGACATGTAGAGACAGACAGGTAACCAGTCTATCACAGGGAGACATGTAGAGACAGACAGGTAACCAGTCTATCACGGGGCCGACATTTAGAGACAGACAGGTAACCAGTCTATCACAGGGAGACATGTAGAGACAGACAGGTAACCAGTCTATCACAGGGCTGACATGTAGAGACAGACAGGTGACCAGTCTATCACAGGGCTGACATGTAGAGAGAGACAGGTGACCAGTCTATCACAGGGCTGACTTGTAGAGACAGACAGGTAACCAGTCTATCACAGGGAGACATGTAGAGACAGACAGGTAACCAGTCTATCACAGGGAGACATGTAGAGACAGACAGGTAACCAGTCTATCACAGGGCTGACATGTAGAGACAGACAGGCAACCAGTCTATCACAGGGCCGACATGTAGAGACAGACAGGTAACCAGTCTATCACAGGGCCGACATGTAGAGACAGACAGGTAACCAGTCTATCACAGGGAGACATGTAGAGACAGACAGGTAACCAGTCTATCACAGGGAGACATGTAGAGACAGACAGGTAACCAGTCTATCATGGGGCCGACATGTAGAGACAGACAGGTAACCAGTCTATCACAGGGGGACATGTAGAGACAGACAGGTAACCAGTCTATCACAGGGGGACATGTAGAGACAGACAGGTAACCAGTCTATCACAGGGAGACATGTAGAGACAGACAGGTAACCAGTCTATCACAGGGAGACATGGAGAGACAGACAGGTAACCAGTCTATCACAGGGAGACATGTAAAGACAGACAGGTAACCAGTCTATCACAGGGAGACATGTAGAGACAGACAGGTGACCAGTCTATCACAGGGAGACATGTAGAGACAGACAGGTAACCAGTCTATCACAGGGGGACATGTAGAGACAGACAGGTAACCAGTCTATCACAGGGAGACATGTAGAGACAGATAGGTAACCAGTCTATCACAGGGAGACATGTAGAGACAGACAGGTAACCAGTCTATCACAGGGAGACATGTAGAGACAGACAGGTAACCAGTCTATCACGGGGCCGACATTTAGAGACAGACAGGTAACCAGTCTATCACAGGGAGACATGTAGAGACAGACAGGTAACCAGTCTATCACAGGGCTGACATGTAGAGACAGACAGGTGACCAGTCTATCACAGGGCTGACATGTAGAGAGAGACAGGTGACCAGTCTATCACAGGGCTGACATGTAGAGACAGACAGGTAACCAGTCTATCACAGGGCTGACATGTAGAGACAGACAGGTGACCAGTCTATCACAGGGCTGACATGTAGAGACAGACAGGTAACCAGTCTATCACAGGGAGACATGTAGAGACAGACAGGTAACCAGTCTATCACAGGGAGACATGTAGAGACAGACAGGTAACCAGTCTATCACAGGGCTGACATGTAGAGACAGACAGGCAACCAGTCTATCACAGGGCTGACATGTAGAGACAGACAGGTAACCAGTCTATCACAGGGCCGACATGTAGAGACAGACAGGTAACCAGTCTATCACAGGGCCGACATGTAGAGACAGACAGGTAACCAGTCTATCACAGGGAGACATGTAGAGACAGACAGGTAACCAGTCTATCACAGGGAGACATGTAGAGACAGACAGGTAACCAGTCTATCATGGGGCCGACATGTAGAGACAGACAGGTAACCAGTCTATCACAGGGGTACATGTAGAGACAGATAGGTAACCAGTCTATCACAGGGAGACATGTAGAGACAGACAGGTAACCAGTCTATCACGGGGCCGACATGTAGAGACAGACAGGTAACCAGTCTATCACAGGGAGACATGTAGAGACAGACAGGTAACCAGTCTATCACAGGGGGACATGTAGAGACAGACAGGTAACCAGTCTATCACAGGGGGACATGTGGAGACAGACAGGTAACCAGTCTATCACAGGGAGACATGTAGAGACAGACAGGTAACCAGTCTATCACAGGGAGACATGTAGAGACAGACAGGTAACCAGTCTATCACAGGGAGACATGTAGAGACAGACAGGTAACCAGTCTATCACAGGGAGACATGTAGAGACAGACAGGTAACCAGTCTATCATGGGGCCGACATGTAGAGACAGACAGGTAACCAGTCTATCACAGGGGTACATGTAGAGACAGACAGGTAACCAGTCTATCACAGGGGGACATGTAGAGACAGACAGGTAACCAGTCTATCACAGGGAGACATGTAGAGACAGACAGGTAACCAGTCTATCACAGGGAGACATGTAGAGACAGACAGGTAACCAGTCTATCACAGGGGGACATGTAGTGACAGACAGGTAACCAGTCTATCACAGGGAGACATGTAGAGACAGACAGGTAACCAGTCTATCACAGGGAGACATGTAGAGACAGACAGGTGACCAGTCTATCACAGGGAGACATGTAGAGACAGACAGGTAACCAGTCTATCACAGGGGGACATGTAGAGACAGACAGGTAACCAGTCTATCACAGGGAGACATGTAGAGACAGACAGGTAACCAGTCTATCACAGGGAGACATGTAGAGACCGACAGGTAACCAGTCTTTCACAGGGGGACATGTAGAGACAGACAGGTAACCAGTCTATCACAGGGAGACATGTAGAGACAGACAGGTAACCAGTCTATCACGGGGCCGACATTTAGAGACAGACAGGTAACCAGTCTATCACAGGGAGACATGTAGAGACAGACAGGTAACCAGTCTATCACAGGGCTGACATGTAGAGACAGACAGGTGACCAGTCTATCACAGGGCTGACATGTAGAGAGAGACAGGTGACCAGTCTATCACAGGGCTGACATGTAGAGACAGACAGGTAACCAGTCTATCACAGGGAGACATGTAGAGACAGACAGGTAACCAGTCTATCACAGGGAGACATGTAGAGACAGACAGGTAACCAGTCTATCACAGGGCTGACATGTAGAGACAGACAGGCAACCAGTCTATCACAGGGCCGACATGTAGAGACAGACAGGTAACCAGTCTATCACAGGGCCGACATGTAGAGACAGACAGGTAACCAGTCTATCACAGGGAGACATGTACAGACAGACAGGTAAGCAGTCTATCACAGGGAGACATGTAGAGACAGACAGGTAACCAGTCTATCATGGGGCCGACATGTAGAGACAGACAGGTAACCAGTCTATCACAGGGGTACATGTAGAGACAGACAGGTAACCAGTCTATCACAGGGGGACATGTAGAGACAGACAGGTAACCAGTCTATCACAGGGAGACATGTAGAGACAGACAGGTAACCAGTCTATCACAGGGAGACATGGAGAGACAGACAGGTAACCAGTCTATCACAGGGAGACATGTAAAGACAGACAGGTAACCAGTCTATCACAGGGAGACATGTAGAGACAGACAGGTGACCAGTCTATCACAGGGAGACATGTAGAGACAGACAGGTAACCAGTCTATCACAGGGGGACATGTAGAGACAGACAGGTAACCAGTCTATCACAGGGAGACATGTAGAGACAGATAGGTAACCAGTCTATCACAGGGAGACATGTAGAGACAGACAGGTAACCAGTCTATCACGGGGCCGACATGTAGAGACAGACAGGTAACCAGTCTATCACAGGGAGACATGTAGAGACAGACAGGTAACCAGTCTATCACAGGGGGACATGTAGAGACAGACAGGTAACCAATCTATCACATGGAGACATGTGGAGACAGACAGGTAACCAGTCTATCACAGGGAGACATGTAGAGACAGACAGGTAACCAGTCTATCACAGGGAGACATGTAGAGACAGACAGGTAACCAGTCTATCACAGGGAGACATGTAGAGACAGACAGGTAACCAGTCTATCACGGGGCCGACATTTAGAGACAGACAGGTAACCAGTCTATCACAGGGAGACATGTAGAGACAGACAGGTAACCAGTCTATCACAGGGCTGACATGTAGAGACAGACAGGTGACCAGTCTATCACAGGGCTGACATGTAGAGAGAGACAGGTGACCAGTCTATCACAGGGCTGACATGTAGAGACAGACAGGTAACCAGTCTATCACAGGGCTGACATGTAGAGACAGACAGGTGACCAGTCTATCACAGGGCTGACATGTAGAGACAGACAGGTAACCAGTCTATCACAGGGAGACATGTAGAGACAGACAGGTAACCAGTCTATCACAGGGAGACATGTAGAGACAGACAGGTAACCAGTCTATCACAGGGCTGACATGTAGAGACAGACAGGCAACCAGTCTATCACAGGGCTGACATGTAGAGACAGACAGGTAACCAGTCTATCACAGGGCCGACATGTAGAGACAGACAGGTAACCAGTCTATCACAGGGCCGACATGTAGAGACAGACAGGTAACCAGTCTATCACAGGGAGACATGTAGAGACAGACAGGTAACCAGTCTATCACAGGGAGACATGTAGAGACAGACAGGTAACCAGTCTATCATGGGGCCGACATGTAGAGACAGACAGGTAACCAGTCTATCACAGGGGTACATGTAGAGACAGACAGGTAACCAGTCTATCACAGGGGGACATGTAGAGACAGACAGGTAACCAGTCTATCACAGGGAGACATGTAGAGACAGACAGGTAACCAGTCTATCACAGGGAGACATGTAGAGACAGACAGGTAACCAGTCTATCACAGGGGGACATGTAGAGACAGACAGGTAACCAGTCTATCACGGGGAGACATGTAGAGACAGACAGGTAACCAGTCTATCACAGGGAGACATGTAAAGACAGACAGGTAACCAGTCTATCACGGGGAGACATGTAGAGACAGACAGGTGACCAGTCTATCACAGGGAGACATGTAGAGACAGACAGGTAACCAGTCTATCACAGGGAGACATGTAGAGACAGACAGGTAACCAGTCTATCACAGGGCTGACATGTAGAGACAGACAGGTAACCAGTCTATCACAGGGAGACATGGAGAGACAGACAGGTAACCAGTCTATCACAGGGAGACATGTAAAGACAGACAGGTAACCAGTCTATCACAGGGAGACATGTAGAGACAGACAGGTGACCAGTCTATCACAGGGAGACATGTAGAGACAGACAGGTAACCAGTCTATCACAGGGGGACATGTAGAGACAGACAGGTAACCAGTCTATCACAGGGAGACATGTAGAGACAGACAGGTAACCAGTCTATCACAGGGAGACATGTAGAGACAGACAGGTAACCAGTCTATCACAGGGCTGACATGTAGAGACAGACAGGCAACCAGTCTATCACAGGGCCGACATGTAGAGACAGACAGGTAACCAGTCTATCACAGGGCCGACATGTAGAGACAGACAGGTAACCAGTCTATCACAGGGAGACATGTAGAGACAGACAGGTAACCAGTCTATCACAGGGAGACATGTAGAGACAGACAGGTAACCAGTCTATCATGGGGCCGACATGTAGAGACAGACAGGTAACCAGTCTATCACAGGGGTACATGTAGAGACAGACAGGTAACCAGTCTATCACAGGGGGACATGTAGAGACAGACAGGTAACCAGTCTATCACAGGGAGACATGTAGAGACAGACAGGTAACCAGTCTATCACAGGGAGACATGTAGAGACAGACAGGTAACCAGTCTATCACAGGGGGACATGTAGAGACAGACAGGTAACCAGTCTATCACAGGGAGACATGTAGAGACAGACAGGTAACCAGTCTATCACAGGGAGACATGTAAAGACAGACAGGTAACCAGTCTATCACAGGGAGACATGTAGAGACAGAGAGGTGACCAGTCTATCACAGGGAGACATGTAGAGACAGACAGGTAACCAGTCTATCACAGGGAGACATGTAGAGACAGACAGGTAACCAGTCTATCACAGGGCTGACATGTAGAGACAGACAGGTAACCAGTCTATCACAGGGAGACATGTAGAGACAGACAGGTAACCAGTCTATCACAGAGAGACATGTAGAGACAGACAGGTGACCAGTCTATCACAGGGAGACATGTAGAGACAGACAGGTAACCAGTCTATCACAGGGCTGACATGTAGAGACAGACAGGTAACCAATCTATCACATGGAGACATGTGGAGACAGACAGGTAACCAGTCTATCACAGGGAGACATGTAGAGACAGACAGGTAACCAGTCTATCACGGGGCCGACATGTAGAGACAGACAGGTAACCAGTCTATCACAGGGAGACATGTAGAGACAGACAGGTAACCAGTCTATCACAGGGGGACATGTAGAGACAGACAGGTAACCAATCTATCACATGGAGACATGTGGAGACAGACAGGTAACCAGTCTATCACAGGGAGACATGTAGAGACAGACAGGTAACCAGTCTATCACAGGGAGACATGTAGAGACAGACAGGTAACCAGTCTATCACAGGGAGACATGTAGAGACAGACAGGTAACCAGTCTATCACGGGGCCGACATTTAGAGACAGACAGGTAACCAGTCTATCACAGGGAGACATGTAGAGACAGACAGGTAACCAGTCTATCACAGGGCTGACATGTAGAGACAGACAGGTGACCAGTCTATCACAGGGCTGACATGTAGAGAGAGACAGGTGACCAGTCTATCACAGGGCTGACATGTAGAGACAGACAGGTAACCAGTCTATCACAGGGCTGACATGTAGAGACAGACAGGTGACCAGTCTATCACAGGGCTGACATGTAGAGACAGACAGGTAACCAGTCTATCACAGGGAGACATGTAGAGACAGACAGGTAACCAGTCTATCACAGGGAGACATGTAGAGACAGACAGGTAACCAGTCTATCACAGGGCTGACATGTAGAGACAGACAGGCAACCAGTCTATCACAGGGCTGACATGTAGAGACAGACAGGTAACCAGTCTATCACAGGGCCGACATGTAGAGACAGACAGGTAACCAGTCTATCACAGGGCCGACATGTAGAGACAGACAGGTAACCAGTCTATCACAGGGAGACATGTAGAGACAGACAGGTAACCAGTCTATCACAGGGGTACATGTAGAGACAGACAGGTAACCAGTCTATCACAGGGGGACATGTAGAGACAGACAGGTAACCAGTCTATCACAGGGAGACATGTAGAGACAGACAGGTAACCAGTCTATCACAGGGAGACATGTAGAGACAGACAGGTAACCAGTCTATCACAGGGGGACATGTAGAGACAGACAGGTAACCAGTCTATCACAGGGAGACATGTAGAGACAGACAGGTAACCAGTCTATCACAGGGAGACATGTAAAGACAGACAGGTAACCAGTCTATCACAGGGAGACATGTAGAGACAGACAGGTGACCAGTCTATCACAGGGAGACATGTAGAGACAGACAGGTAACCAGTCTATCACAGGGAGACATGTAGAGACAGACAGGTAACCAGTCTATCACAGGGCTGACATGTAGAGACAGACAGGTAACCAGTCTATCACAGGGAGACATGGAGAGACAGACAGGTAACCAGTCTATCACAGGGAGACATGTAAAGACAGACAGGTAACCAGTCTATCACAGGGGGACATGTAGAGACAGACAGGTAACCAGTCTATCACAGGGAGACATGTAGAGACAGACAGGTAACCAGTCTATCACAGGGAGACATGTAAAGACAGACAGGTAACCAGTCTATCACAGGGAGACATGTAGAGACAGAGAGGTGACCAGTCTATCACAGGGAGACATGTAGAGACAGACAGGTAACCAGTCTATCACAGGGAGACATGTAGAGACAGACAGGTAACCAGTCTATCACAGGGCTGACATGTAGAGACAGACAGGTAACCAGTCTATCACAGGGAGACATGTAGAGACAGACAGGTAACCAGTCTATCACAGAGAGACATGTAGAGACAGACAGGTGACCAGTCTATCACAGGGAGACATGTAGAGACAGACAGGTAACCAGTCTATCACAGGGCTGACATGTAGAGACAGACAGGTAACCAATCTATCACATGGAGACATGTGGAGACAGACAGGTAACCAGTCTATCACAGGGAGACATGTAGAGACAGACAGGTAACCAGTCTATCACGGGGCCGACATGTAGAGACAGACAGGTAACCAGTCTATCACAGGGAGACATGTAGAGACAGACAGGTAACCAGTCTATCACAGGGGGACATGTAGAGACAGACAGGTAACCAATCTATCACATGGAGACATGTGGAGACAGACAGGTAACCAGTCTATCACAGGGAGACATGTAGAGACAGACAGGTAACCAGTCTATCACAGGGAGACATGTAGAGACAGACAGGTAACCAGTCTATCACAGGGAGACATGTAGAGACAGACAGGTAACCAGTCTATCACGGGGCCGACATTTAGAGACAGACAGGTAACCAGTCTATCACAGGGAGACATGTAGAGACAGACAGGTAACCAGTCTATCACAGGGCTGACATGTAGAGACAGACAGGTGACCAGTCTATCACAGGGCTGACATGTAGAGAGAGACAGGTGACCAGTCTATCACAGGGCTGACATGTAGAGACAGACAGGTAACCAGTCTATCACAGGGCTGACATGTAGAGACAGACAGGTGACCAGTCTATCACAGGGCTGACATGTAGAGACAGACAGGTAACCAGTCTATCACAGGGAGACATGTAGAGACAGACAGGTAACCAGTCTATTACAGGGAGACATGTAGAGACAGACAGGTAACCAGTCTATCACAGGGCTGACATGTAGAGACAGACAGGCAACCAGTCTATCACAGGGCTGACATGTAGAGACAGACAGGTAACCAGTCTATCACAGGGCCGACATGTAGAGACAGACAGGTAACCAGTCTATCACAGGGCCGACATGTAGAGACAGACAGGTAACCAGTCTATCACAGGGAGACATGAAGAGACAGACAGGTAACCAGTCTATCACAGGGAGACATGTAGAGACAGACAGGTAACCAGTCTATCATGGGGCCGACATGTAGAGACAGACAGGTAACCAGTCTATCACAGGGGTACATGTAGAGACAGACAGGTAACCAGTCTATCACAGGGGGACATGTAGAGACAGACAGGTAACCAGTCTATCACAGGGAGACATGTAGAGACAGACAGGTAACCAGTCTATCACAGGGAGACATGTAGAGACAGACAGGTAACCAGTCTATCACAGGGGGACATGTAGAGACAGACAGGTAACCAGTCTATCACAGGGAGACATGTAGAGACAGACAGGTAACCAGTCTATCACAGGGAGACATGTAAAGACAGACAGGTAACCAGTCTATCACAGGGAGACATGTAGAGACAGACAGGTGACCAGTCTATCACAGGGAGACATGTAGAGACAGACAGGTAACCAGTCTATCACAGGGAGACATGTAGAGACAGACAGGTAACCAGTCTATCACAGGGCTGACATGTAGAGACAGACAGGTAACCAGTCTATCACAGGGAGACATGGAGAGACAGACAGGTAACCAGTCTATCACAGGGAGACATGTAAAGACAGACAGGTAACCAGTCTATCACAGGGAGACATGTAGAGACAGACAGGCGACCAGTCTATCACAGGGAGACATGTAGAGACAGACAGGTAACCAGTCTATCACAGGGGGACATGTAGAGACAGACAGGTAACCAGTCTATCACAGGGAGACATGTAGAGACAGACAGGTAACCAGTCTATCACAGGGAGACATGTAGAGACCGACAGGTAACCAGTCTTTCACAGGGGGACATGTAGAGACAGACAGGTAACCAGTCTATCACAGGGAGACATGTAGAGACAGACAGGTAACCAGTCTATCACAGGGAGACATGTAGAGACAGACAGGTAACCAGTCTATCACGGGGCCGACATTTAGAGACAAACAGGTAACCAGTCTATCACAGGGAGACATGTAGAGACAGACAGGTAACCAGTCTATCACAGGGCTGACATGTAGAGACAGACAGGTGACCAGTCTATCACAGGGCTGACATGTAGAGAGAGACAGGTGACCAGTCTATCACAGGGCTGACATGTAGAGACAGACAGGTAACCAGTCTATCACAGGGAGACATGTAGAGACAGACAGGTAACCAGTCTATCACAGGGAGACATGTAGAGACAGACAGGTAACCAGTCTATCACAGGGCTGACATGTAGAGACAGACAGGCAACCAGTCTATCACAGGGCCGACATGTAGAGACAGACAGGTAACCAGTCTATCACAGGGCCGACATGTAGAGACAGACAGGTAACCAGTCTATCACAGGGAGACATGTAGAGACAGACAGGTAACCAGTCTATCACAGGGAGACATGTAGAGACAGACAGGTAACCAGTCTATCATGGGGCCGACATGTAGAGACAGACAGGTAACCAGTCTATCACAGGGGTACATGTAGAGACAGACAGGTAACCAGTCTATCACAGGGGGACATGTAGAGACAGACAGGTAACCAGTCTATCACAGGGAGACATGTAGAGACAGACAGGTAACCAGTCTATCACAGGGAGACATGTAGAGACAGACAGGTAACCAGTCTATCACAGGGGGACATGTAGAGACAGACAGGTAACCAGTCTATCACAGGGAGACATGTAGAGACAGACAGGTAACCAGTCTATCACAGGGAGACATGTAAAGACAGACAGGTAACCAGTCTATCACAGGGAGACATGTAGAGACAGAGAGGTGACCAGTCTATCACAGGGAGACATGTAGAGACAGACAGGTAACCAGTCTATCACAGGGAGACATGTAGAGACAGACAGGTAACCAGTCTATCACAGGGCTGACATGTAGAGACAGACAGGTAACCAGTCTATCACAGGGAGACATGTAGAGACAGACAGGTAACCAGTCTATCACAGAGAGACATGTAGAGACAGACAGGTGACCAGTCTATCACAGGGAGACATGTAGAGACAGACAGGTAACCAGTCTATCACAGGGCTGACATGTAGAGACAGACAGGTAACCAATCTATCACATGGAGACATGTGGAGACAGACAGGTAACCAGTCTATCACAGGGAGACATGTAGAGACCGACAGGTAACCAGTCTATCACAGGGGGACATGTAGAGACAGACAGGTAACCAGTCTATCACAGGGAGACATGTAGAGACAGACAGGTAACCAGTCTATCACAGGGAGTAATGTAGAGACAGACAGGTAACCAGTCTATCACGGGGCCGACATGTAGAGACAGACAGGTAACCAGTCTATCACAGGGAGACATGTAGAGACAGACAGGTAACCAGTCTATCACAGGGGGACATGTAGAGACAGACAGTTAACCAGTCTATCACAGGGAGACATGTAGAGACAGACAGGTAACCAGTCTATCACATGGAGACATGTAGAGACAGACAGGTAACCAGTCTATCACAGGGGGACATGTAGAGACAGACAGGTAACCAGTCTATCACAGGGAGACATGTAGAGACAGACAGGTAACCAGTCTATCACAGGGAGACATGGAGAGACAGACAGGTAACCAGTCTATCACAGGGAGACATGTAAAGACAGACAGGTAACCAGTCTATCACAGGGAGACATGTAGAGACAGACAGGTGACCAGTCTATCACAGGGAGACATGTAGAGACAGACAGGTAACCAGTCTATCACAGGGGGACATGTAGAGACAGACAGGTAACCAGTCTATCACAGGGAGACATGTAGAGACAGACAGGTAACCAGTCTATCACGGGGCTGACATTTAGAGACAGACAGGTAACCAGTCTATCACAGGGAGACATGTGGAGACAGACAGGTAACCAGTCTATCACAGGGCTGACATGTAGAGACAGACAGGTGACCAGTCTATCACAGGGCTGACATGTAGAGAGAGACAGGTGACCAGTCTATCACAGGGCTGACATGTAGAGACAGACAGGTAACCATTCTATCACAGGGAGACATGTAGAGACAGACAGGTAACCAGTCTATCACAGGGAGACATGTAGAGACAGACAGGTAACCAGTCTATCACAGGGCTGACATGTAGAGACAGACAGGCAACCAGTCTATCACAGGGCTGACATGTAGAGACAGACAGGTAACCAGTCTATCACAGGGCCGACATGTAGAGACAGACAGGTAACCAGTCTATCACAGGGAGACATGTAGAGACAGACAGGTAACCAGTCTATCACAGGGAGACATGTAGAGACAGACAGGTAACCAGTCTATCATGGGGCCGACATGTAGAGACAGACAGGTAACCAGTCTATCACAGGGCTGACATGTAGAGACAGACAGGTGACCAGTCTATCACAGGGCTGACATGTAGAGAGAGACAGGTGACCAGTCTATCACAGGGCTGACATGTAGAGACAGACAGGTAACCAGTCTATCACAGGGAGACATGTAGAGACAGACAGGTAACCAGTCTATCACAGGGAGACATGTAGAGACAGACAGGTAACCAGTCTATCACAGGGCTGACATGTAGAGACAGACAGGCAACCAGTCTATCACAGGGCCGACATGTAGAGACAGACAGGTAACCAGTCTATCACAGGGCCGACATGTAGAGACAGACAGGTAACCAGTCTATCACAGGGAGACATGTAGAGACAGACAGGTAACCAGTCTATCACAGGGCCGACATGTAGAGACAGACAGGTAACCAGTCTATCACAGGGCCGACATGTAGAGACAGACAGGTAACCAGTCTATCACAGGGAGACATGTAGAGACAGACAGGTATTCAGTCTATCACAGGGAGACATGTAGAGACAGACAGGTAACCAGTCTATCATGGGGCCGACATGTAGAGACAGACAGGTAACCAGTCTATCACAGGGGTACATGTAGAGACAGACAGGTAACCAGTCTATCACAGGGGGACATGTAGAGACAGACAGGTAACCAGTCTATCACAGGGAGACATGTAGAGACAGACAGGTAACCAGTCTATCACAGGGAGACATGTAGAGACAGACAGGTAACCAGTCTATCACAGGGGGACATGTAGAGACAGACAGGTAACCAGTCTATCACAGGGAGACATGTAGAGACAGACAGGTAACCAGTCTATCACAGGGAGACATGTAAAGACAGACAGGTAACCAGTCTATCACAGGGAGACATGTAGAGACAGACAGGTGACCAGTCTATCACAGGGAGACATGTAGAGACAGACAGGTAACCAGT